>NC_088386.1:90010500-90347000 GCF_037993035.2 Macaca fascicularis
ATTTTTAATACAAAATAATAAATCACTAGAAAAAGAATATTCAAATCTCAAACTGATCTGGAGAATTGTGGACAGGCATTATTTCACCCAGGGAATTTTAAACCGAAGAAGAAGATTTGGGGGACAGTTAATATGTCAATTTATTCCTAAAAGAAACTACTCATCAATTTGGTAGCCATCACATTACAAATTAACTCCAAAGCCAATTTTTAATAAGTAATTTAATCTACTTTTGGCATTTGAAATGTGGGGCTTATCTTCATACATACACGTACACTTAGTGATTGGAGACAATTGGTATTATAAGTACCCTATGACACAACCTTCCAAAGAGGAGGCTACAATAGAAGACCAAGGATTAGCAAAATTTATATTCAATATGCAAACATTTAGTAGCAAATTGGCACTAAAGAGTCAAACAATGGGTGCTGGTAAACAAGAGGAACTTACTCTCTGAAATTAACTTAGAAAACATATATCATATTAAGTATAAGAAAGTAGATTTCCACATACACAATATAGAACAAACATTTTATTAATCAATTTAACCATTGTTTTCTCATTTCCTCACTGTCTCATTTGTTGTTTTTATGACAGTGATAGATGCTCATGTGGACTTCAAAAAATCATACCATTTTCCTTTCTACCACTGAATTTTCCACGTTGATTCAGTTCATCAATAATACAATCTTGTGATTTAAAGACAGATTTTTAAAATGTGATTTTCACTGCATATTATTTCTTCAAAGAATGTTGTTTATCATATATCATCATATTTGTTTATCCAGTTCTAAAAATAATTTTAACTCACATTTATGTCTGTGATTATAATGCTCATTTCTTGAACTTTTACGTTACAACCTTTCAGTTCTTGCATTTTTCACATGCTCACTTTACTGGTGTATGTATTTACGTATTGATTTCAAGTAGGTGACCTGAATTATTTGAGTCCCTAAAGCATGTATATATTTCTCTGACTTTCCTTTAAAAATGACATTATGGCTGAGTGTACGTTCTTGATACCTCTATAATCTTTTCAAAAACATTGTGAATGGTATTCAACTATCTTATGTCATTTAGTATTGTTTGAGTAAGTGTATAAGAAATCTAACGTTTGTTCTACATCTGACAAACTTTTTTTTTTTTTTTTTTGGTCAGCTGCAGAACAAAAGTTAGATTTTATTTTCAGGAAAAGTTTATAATGCTTGTTGTCCACAGCATTATTTGGCCTATTTTCTTTCTTTTTTTATTACGAGAGATTTAGTCCCATCCATATTTTCGCCAAAAACAGGTTATGTGGTGGTCCTTATCTTGTCCATCAAGCCCTTTTTCCCAAAGGATAACTGAAGGAGATCACATACATTCCAACTTACTGAGTCTGACAGACATTCATCTGATGAGATCCTCTTCAGCTGAGGTAGAACCTTTTATTTCGCCCATTATTCTCACTATTATAACTGATAAAGTGCAGTAACTTTCATTTTTCATCATGTAAAGCGGCCATGGACCTTGATGTCTATGTTTATTGCCTCGAATGTTTTATAAATGAAGTCAATAAATCACTTCCTCCCTCCACATCCACTCGCTAGCATTCTCCCAATTCTTATCTCATTTGTTCTATGATGGAGAATGAAAAAATAATATATTGTGTGGGAAAGTGAGATGAGAGATACCTTAGTATATTAATATTCTCTGTTGTATAAAGTTATTCCAAAACATAGGGGTTTAAATAATAAAAAGTGTTTATCACCTCACACTATTTATATTGCTCAGAAATTTGGGAGGGAGTTAGTTGGTTAGATTTTGCTCAGGATTTCTCAAGGTTTTATAGCCAAGTATTAGCAAGATATGCTGTCATTTTAAGGCTTGATGGGGCTGGAAGATTCAGCTCCAGGATTGTTCACTCACATGACTGGCAAGTCTGTACTTCCTGTGGGAAATATGTCATGATCCCTTGACATATGGATTGTTCTATAGTTCCATAGATTTGCTGGGATATCCAGATCATAGTCTTGGTGTCCACAGGAGTGAGTGCTCCAAGAGGGAGCAAGATAAAAGTAGTAATAAAATGTCTTGAATGTTTTCAACTTGGAAGTCACACACTATAATGTTTACAATGTACTACTATAAGTTACATAGGCAAGGCCTATATTCAGTGAGGAGGAAACTGACTATACATGAATGTGACTATCAGGCTAAAGGAATCATTTGAAGCTTTAAAAAATATTTACAGATTTAGGAGGTACAAGTGTAGTTTTGTTACATGGACACATTATGTAGTGCAAAGTCTGGGCTTTTAATATACCCATCACCTAAATAGTGAATATTGTGCCCAATAGGTAATCATTCAATTCTCACCCTCACTTCCACCCTTCCACCTTTTGGAGTCTTCAGTGTCTGTTATGCCCTTCTGTATGTTCACGTGGACCCGTTGTTAAGCTCCCACTTCTAAGCAGGAATTTGACTTTCTGTTTCTGAGCTATTTCACATAGAGAAATGGCCTCCAGCTCTATCCATGTTGCTGCAAAAGACATGATTTAATTTTCTTTTAGGGCTACATAGTATTCCATGGTGCATTTCTGTTTGTGTTTCATATTTTTTTCTAAATCCAATCATCTGTTGATGAACACGGGTTGATTCCATGACTTTCTATTATGAATAGTACTATGATAAATATTTGAATGCAGGCATCTTTTTCATATGAGTTCTTTCCGTTTGGGTAGATATTCAGTAATGGGATTGTTGGATCAAACACTAGTTTCTTTTCAGTTACTCGAGAAATCTCCATACTGTTTTCCAAAGAGGTTGTATTAAGTTCCATCCCACCAACAGCATATGAGGGTTCCTTTCTCTCAGCATCTTTGTCAACACGAGTTTTTAATAATAAACATTCTGATTGGTGTGAGATGGCATCTTATTGTGGTTTAAATTTTCATGTCTCTGATGATTAGTAATGTGGAGCATTTTTTTCATGTTTGTTGGCCATTTACATGTATTCTATTGAGAAATGTTTGTTCATGTCCTTTATTCACTTTTTAATAAGGTTATTAGTGTTTTTCTTGTTTAGTTGTTTGAGTTTCTTGTAGATTCTGAATATTAGCCCTTGCTGGATGCACACAGTGAAAGAAAATGTTATTCTAACATTATCTGTATACTTTGCTGATTATTTCTTTTGTTGTGCAGAAACTTTTTAGTTTAATTAGGTCCTATTTGTATATTTTTTGTTTTCTTGAATTTGCTATCGAGGACTTAGTCATAAATTTTTGCCTAGGCCAACGTCCAGAAAAGTTTTTTTCTTTTTTTCTCTGTGATTTTTATAGTTTTAGGTCTTACATTTAATTCTTCAGTCCATCTTGAGTTAATTTTTATATATGGTAAGAGATATTGATCCAGTTGAAGGCTGGCACCACACCTAAGTTCCCCACAAAAAGCCAAAACGGTAGAAATTTACTCTCTACTTTTACCTTTGGAGTGGGCCTTGCATTGCTAAGACTCAGAGCAAAGAGTGGCTAAAAGATTAAATTACCTTTTGGTTGACACCCTTAGCCTTTTACTTATAGTCTTTTATCTGTGGCAGTGCTTATGACTTCACTGTCCGTGGGCTTATTGAGTATTTGGGCCTGGTTTCTTAAATGGATTGTGTTTAGTAAATATTTGGTTATGACTGTGATATTGCAAATTCTAGATGTCAATATTATGAGTTTTCAAATTAATGTCTTTATATGTAATCTCAGAGAAATTGACCCAGTTATTATTTGTCATATGCTTTTATTTTCCTAATAAAAGTAAGCTTAATTTTGCTAACTTGTGTTATTCAATTATATGTAGAAAAATTAATTAATTAATATTAAGAATGTTAATGTTATTCAGACTGACAGGTGTTTCCAAACCTGACACACAAAGGAAAATTGATCACTATGTATATTTACTCACAATATTATTTTTGTTTTAATTGTTTTATACATATTTTCCATTAATTGTTTTTTAAAAATGTGCATAATAAAAGAACCTCTTCATAAAAAAATGTAAATTCCAGGTGAATGTGCAAAATATATGTAATAAAAGAAAGACTATGCTAGTTGTCAAAGTATGAAAAGTTTGAGATGATACAATTATTAGATAAAACTTTTTTAAACTACAGAGAAAATGTTTTTTATAATTTGTTAATAAGTTAACTTATTTTTAACATTATATTATGATATGTTGAAAAAGAGTAGATTTAAAAGGTGTACTACAAGTCATTTTCATGAGTATTTTAAATAAAGTGGAAGGACTATACTTACATTTTACTTACTGACTTTGATGATATAATGTTTGATAACAGACATTTTTAGCACTCTATGAATTATTGAACTATTTCATTTCCAGGATTGAAATGCTATTTTTCTTCCCTGGTACAATGTTAAAGCTTTAAACTCTTGTCAATGATGTGATGTTTCATCTGCAATGATCTACACTAGAAAAATAAAAATGTAGTTACTGACAAAAAAGCAGGTAAGAATTTTTTTTTTTTTTTTTTTTTTTTTTTACTGATTTATGGATATCCTACATTCATATATAATCTTGCTTGAATCCATGTAATTTTCTGGAAGAGTATTGAAAAACTACTAATTTTGTTCAGATATTTGACTATAAACCCACTTTCTATGTTTTATCCCCTAAAGAAACATTAACTGAACTAGTACATATCTTTAGTAAACGATATGACCAGCATTAAGAAAAATCAAGAGGAAAATGTAAATAATTAAAATTACTAACAAAAGTACTAGCAGCTATTAGTTTGGTGCCAAAGTAAATGGTTTTTGCTATTACTTTTAATGACAAAAGCACAATTACTTTAGCACCAACTGCATACATTGTTATTTTGATTAGAGTGTGATCTGCTTTATGTGATTCGTTTGCTAAAATTCAACTCCAGAAAATATGCACATTTGATATTTTTTAAAGTCTAACTATATTCCTCAGAAAGCTTTGAATCTATCTATCTATTCATTTATATATTCATTTAAATATATTTGTACTTTCTTCTCATTCTGTTTTTCTACCCTAATTAAATTACCATACTTTTTAAACAGAAAATAATTGTTTCATAATATAAGATCACATAGTTGTTTTCAATAAGAAGTATTGTATTGTAAATCCAACTTGTAAACTCAATCATTGTGGAAATATCATTGTGGTACATCGAAATGGACAATTATTTAAAGACATTTCTATAGTTTTTAACAGAATTCAGTCATTAATCTTTCTCTAAATATGAAGCTATACTGTTACTTGAGAAAGACTGCCAACCAAGCTGGTGGCTGAATAATTCATATATTATAAAACTGTGTCTCTTTGTTTTAATATATAGTGTTAATTCTTTTTAAGATATTCATTTTTAAAAGGTATTTACAAACCAAGTTACTCAAATACATGTTATCTTAAATTTCTATGTATAGGAGATGTGTTGCTATGTGTAATGATAATCACCAATATAATGCCAAGTTTTCATAAAATATATAAAGTTTTCAAGAATATTGGTGCATTTATAAAATCAGCAAAAGTTTTAATTTTGAAAACTACTCTTCTGGCTTAGGGACTCCAGGCTTTAGATGCTAATTTTCATTGGTCCTGTACTATTTTTATAGATTTTAGGCATCATAAAGAATACATGGAAAGAGAGAAAGAAGTATGCATATGGCTCATATGCAACTTATAAAACGTTAATAATATAATCTTTCATATAACATTTGTTCTCTAAGAAATTTTGATATATAAGGATTAAAGTATAAAAGCATAAGGCGACTACTGGTAATACATAAGGCTGAAGAAATGCTAAAAAATATGATCGAACACATGCATTTTGTTATCACCTTCCCAGTTCTGGTAGGTTGCATTTCAGCAGGGGTGGTGGGAAAAATAGTCATATAAATTACCAATTAGTTTTTCAGGAAATTCTAGTGGCAAATTGGCAAGGAATTTTTTTTATTCATCAGAGAGAGAAAGCTTGAATTGTCCCTGGGTCAAATGGATATTGCCAAAGGAAATCAAACTTAAGTTGTTGAAAGTGCGCATCAAAAAAGGCTGCCTGGAGGGACAAGGGCAGCCTTGGAGAAAAAGGCTGAAGGTGTACTACCTGGGATGTGATTGATAAGAGGCTCACCAGTGGGAGCCCAGTTTGAATTGAACATAACAATGGTTCTTATAGCTGAAAATTCCCAAAAAGTCTTGGCATCTTTTTGATATGTCACCAAGTATCAAAGAACTAGATCACAGACTGAGTCAAAAGCAGTGGCAAGAAAAAAACAAAACAAAAAAGACAAAGAAAAAAAATTATCCCTATGCCTAAAAGTGCCAACTTTTTCAGAGAATTTGCATTTTGTATAATAAATAGTAGCAATCACACAACCAAAGAGGTATTCTACTTTTAAGACTGAATAATAGATAACCTATTTTTTTTTTAACAAGGAGTTCTTCCTGATATCTTTTTAATCAGACTGTCAATTTCTCCAGGAAGTTTTTCTACTCTTTAGTACCATAGGCTCTGATAATGAGCCATACCAACTTGTTAACAATAAAGAAAACACATTGGAAATGAGTGTGGTTAGATTGTATCATCAATTTTCATGTTTTGATTTCTTTTGTTAAAACAAAAACTTCAGCTGAATTAAAGTTAAAGGAGTTTAATTGAGCAATGAACGATTCATGAATCAGACATCTCCCAGAATCACAGCAGATTCAGAGACTCTAGGGGTGCATCATGGTCAGAACAAATTTATGGACAAAAAAGTAAAGTGATGTACAGAAATTGGAAGTGAGGTACAGGAATTACTGGAGTGGTTACAGGTTGGCATTTGCCTTATTGGAACACAGTTTGAACACTCAACAGGATATGACTGGTTGAAATGTGGCTGCTGGGATTGGCCAAGACTCAGCTATCATTACAGGTAGTAGTCCTAAGTTAGGTTTTCAATTTTGTCTACCTATTAAGTTAGGTTCCAGTTTGTCAATAAGGACTTCTATATAGATGTATGAGATCCTTCTTAGGCCATATGTACTTCACTTTAGCAATTCCCCTCTTTTGGTCATTTTCTCAATTTTGAGAGATTGAACAAAACTCTTGTCATTGATGTCACTATCAATGCCGTAGGTGTACTTATTTGGTCTTTAAGCCCACTGAGAAATAGTAGAGCAGTGAGTTTTGCAAAGGTAGGAACAATGACTTGAATAGAGGGTACCTCCTTATGTTGGAACATCCTGTTTAGAGGAGAAAAACAAAACCTGATCTGTTCTAGGCACAGTTAACATGACCAATTTCATTTTAGTTTGATTTGGTCTGTTGGTGTCTAGTGCATGAGTTTAGTCTAAAACAATGGCTTCTCATAATTTTGTTTTAAAAATTCTCCCTTTTTGGTCAGGCTCTCACTTAGGTGAAAGTGTGACCACAACTTAGGGCCTTAGCATCATTTTCAGTTACCATCATTTTGAGTTTCCTGTCTCAGCACCTCATTCATAGGTTACAGTGTCCTCATGATTGTATACTTCTTTCAACTCTTGTCATTCAGGTAAAGACCGACCGTTTGACATTCTAGAGGTGGCTGAATGCAAACATTTAGAACCTTTGAGAAAATACAGTGCACCAGGGAAACTATTATTATTACTATTGGGAGGATAATACCAAGAGTTTGGAGTATGCTCCTTATTCAGACTCCTCATAAACCAAATCACCTAAAATTGAAAAGAGAAAAGAATGAGTTAGATAGGGAGTCTTTTTGTTAATATCCTACAGCTGAATCTCTATAATCTTCATTTAATATAGTTCTTCATAGGCCACAGTGCCAGCCAGCTGCACAGTTAATTTTCTGTTCAACCAATTCAGTTACTTAGCATAACTTTCACAAGAAAATTTAAAGTCTGTTGTGTGACCATAGGCTTTACAGTAGAATCTGCTATAGAGTCTATCATAAGGGCTACATTTCTGGTTATTGCCTCTTTTACTCCAAACCATGGAAAAATGATGCCCTTCTAGAAGAGTGAAGGCCTTCTGGCAATATTCTCTTTAACCCTTGATGTGGGTGAGAATAGTAAATCAATGTTCTGTTTCTGACTGAATATGAAGAAAAGTATGTACCATTAAACTTTCTCACCTGAATTGGGCCTTCATCTTTTATCTATGTATAAGGTTGGCTACAAAATCCTTTACAAAAAAAAGTACACCTCAAAAGTGCACAAAACAGACTCCTTTCTTATTTCCATTATTCATAGAGGCATAAACAAGAAAAAAAGTTCAAAGATAAGAGTCTCATGATAGTAGAGAAGTCTTGAACCATGACCTTGGGAAAAGCTGTTCACATCAAGGATGCAGTCTTCTTCTGGGAGAGACTTTCCTTTTAACTGGACCTTAAGTAGTCCAATGGGTGCACAGTTTCAAGAGTGTGGAGGGACCCTTCTCAGTTGTGAGATTATAAACCCAAAGTTCAAGTTCCAAAGTGTTGTTGCAGTAGGGATGGCAAAGCAATCTTTCTCTAGTGTTTTCAGATGATCCAATCTTCAGGTTCTAGATTGTGAAGGGGTTGACTGTCCTCAGTGAACCGTACAAAACTCATTTTCTTTACCTGGTGAAAATACACTGAAGCGTAATAATTTACTGTTATAACATCAGCCCTCTTACATGGGGCAAGATCAGAATCTACCCCAATCAGAAAACACACATAGAAAATGACTATTGAATGAAACTGCATTATAAAATGTTTAAATGACTCATCAGGTAACTAAATGTACTTGAAGCTTTGATTGTTTTTCTTAAGAATATGGGTTTGACAATGAGCATTTTTTCATGTGTCTGTTGGCTGTATGAATGTCTTCTTTTGAGAAATGTCTGTTCATATCCTTTGCCCACTTTTTGATGGGGTTGTTTGTTTTTTTCTTGTAAATTTGTTTGAGTTCTTTGTAGGTTCTGGATATTAGCCCTTTGTCAGATGAGTAGATTGCAAACATTTTCTCCCATTCTGTAGGTTGCCTGTTCACTCTGATGGTAGTTTCTTTTGCTGTGCAGAAGCTCTTTAGTTTAATGAGATCCCATTTGTCAATTTTGGCTTTTGCTGCCGTTGCTTTTGGTGTTTTAGACATGAAGTCTTTGCCCATGCCTATGTCCTGAATGGTACTACCTAGGTTTTCCTCTAGGATTTTTATGGTATTAGGTCTAACATTTAAGTCTCTAATCCATCTTGAATTAAATTTTCGTATAAGGAGTAAGGAAAGGATCCAGTTTCAGCTTTCTACTTATGGCTAGCCAATTTTCCCAGCACCATTTATTAAATAGGGAATCCTTTCCCCATTTCTTGTTTCTCTCAGGTTTGTCAAAGATCAGATGGCTGTAGATGTGTGGTATTATTTCTGAGGACTCTGTTCTGTTCCATTGGTCTATATCTCTGTTTTGGTACCAGTACCATGCTGTTTTGGTTACTGTAGCCTTGTAGTATAGTTTGAAGTCAGGTAGCGTGATGCCTCCAGCTTTGTCCTTTTGACTTAGGATTGTCTTGGAGATGCGGGCTCTTTTTTGGTTCCATATGAACTTTAAAGCAGTTTTTTCCAATTCTGTGAAGAAACTCATTGGTAGCTTGATGGGGATGGCATTGAATCTATAAATTACCTTGGGCAGTATGGCCATTTTCACTATATTGATTCTTCCTATCCATGAGCATGGTATGTTCTTCCATTTGTTTGTGTCCTCTTTTATTTGAGATACCATCTCACACCAGTTAGAATGGCGATCATTAAAAAGTCAGGAAACAACAGGTGCTGGAGAGGATGTGGAGAAGTAGGAACACTTTTACACTGTTGGTGGGATTGTAAACTAGTTCAACCATTATGGAAAACAGTATGGCGATTCCTCAAGGATCTAGAACTAGATGTACCATATGACCCAGCCATCCCATTACTGGATATATACCCAAAGGATTATAAATTATGCTGCTACAAAGACACATGCACACGTATGTTTATTGCAGCACTATTCACAATAGCAAAGACTTGGAATCAACCCAAATGTCCATCAGTGACAGATTGGATTAAGAAAATGTGGCACATATACACCATGGAATACTATGCAGCCATCAAAAAGGATGAGTTTGTGTCCTTTGTAGGAACATGGATGCAGCTGGAAACCATCATTCTTAGCAAACTATCACAAGAACAGAAAACCAAACACCGCATGTTCTCACTCATAGGTGGGAACTGAACAATGAGATCACTTGGACTCAGGAAGGGGAACATCACACACCGGGGCCTATCATGGGGAGGGGGGCGGGGGGAGGGATTGCATTGGGAGTTATACCTGATGTAAATGACAAGTTGATGGGTGCAGCACACCGACATGGCACAAGTATACATATGTAACAAACCTGCACGTTATGCACAGGTACCCTACAACTTAAAGTATAATAATAATAAATAAATAAATAAATAAATAAAAAGAAAAAAAAAAAAAGAATATGGGTTTGACAAACCAAACAATGGTTATAAACCATTTTAGCAATTTATAAGTTACCACACCAATATATTTAATTTAGATTATTTTATCTTTTCCATGATGAGTCACAGAATGCAGGACTTTTAACTATAAAAGCTTTAAGGGCTCAGGAAAGACAAGGCAGCTGTCCAGATTTTCCATGAGTCAATGCTTAACATTGGACTTGTGTCCCCTTGAATACCAGTTATTTTTCCAATTTAGGTGCAAATAACTGGTAACTGATGGGTCATCAAAGGTAATATGACTTAGACCATGGAGTTCATTCAAATTGTATATCTAAAAATTTCAGTATTGTCTGATGTAGCAAAGTTTGGCAAAGTATTTACTTGTTAATTAAATAATTGTCATTCTATTTGTGTTATCAGTTTTATAAACCAGTCAGTCTTTTTATTAAAGTTTTAGGAATTCTTACCCAGTCCAATTCTTGGGGAATTAGGGAATTCATGGGAAATTCTTACACATGATATGATTTTATATTTATTAGAAGCCTGTATTCAAGAGTGCTTTCTGGGTCCTTTCCATCCTTTAATGAACCTCCTAAAAGATACCATATTCTAGGATTTTATGTGCTTATGAAGTTTTCAGGAACTGCATCAGCATTAAGCAATTAATTGTGAAAATGACTTTAAATAGTTATAAAGACACAATAGACAAGGAGATTTGGTTATTTCTGTGGTCTACAAAAACTTAACCATAATTATGATAGATAACAAATACTCAGCCATATTAGAACTTTAGAAATCCCATACAATTTTGGAATATGTTGATGACATATGCTAAAATATAAACTAAAATATAAAGAAGGTTAAACATTATCTCTTAGCTTGACACTGCTTCCCATGCAACCTAACATATCAAATAGCCCTGTTTACCTCTCTTTTGGGTGCTTCGGGGACCCTCTGTAGCACCCCAAAGTTAGAGGTCAGAAAAGATAATTTTCATCCTGAAATTTGACTTTGGGAAGCCTATCAGATATGTGAAAGGTCTAAAACATTTGATATTATGAAATAGAATTCCAGGTCACCATAAATCATTTATTTAGCCAAAATAAAGACTCAAAATGTTTTAAAAAGGCAAAAACTTTTACTCATTGATAGAGGGAAGATTTAGCTTTCCAAATAATCTGTCTCTTGTCTTTCTATTCTTTTTTCAGTAATTTATTCAAAAAGCAAACAAAAATTTGTCATCATGCTTTAATATTACATGGAAATCTTGTTCAAGAGAGAGAGCCAAATGTCACCCTTGCATTAGTCTACTATTAATGTCTACTTCAATTTTTAATAAAATCTTATCGACAAATCTATCCAATCTTAATCAGTTTTACCATAAGGTGAGATTATCATAAACATATTATAACCCTTTACAATTTGTGTGAAAGAGCAGATTGGTGCTCTAAGAAAAACCTGCTGTGCTTTTGTTCCAATGTTCAATTTAGAGAAAAACTTAATAATACCCCTTTAACTATAGCTAATGTTCACAGAGAATTTCTTTTTACAAGATCATATTTTCACAAACCTTCTATAACTTTTTCAAATATTTAGCTTTATTTTATCAAATTTAAAACAATTCTTTAGCCTTGTAATCTAGGCAAAAGCATCCACATCTCCATGCCTTCTTATAATTTTTTACCAAAAACACATTTCACTTTCCTTACACACCTGGCATGTAAAACTGGTTTTTTTTAGTAATCTCAATTACATGTTACAATATTAAATCTTAGCGACTTTTATTTTTGGTGAAAACCTTGGTAAGTAGGAAATTCTAGTTATGTACTAGGTGTGAGGCCTAGGACACAGACAGAAGTGCAGATAAGGTCTGACTTTTTCCAGTCTTTCCAGAGAAGTTAAGCGGAGTGGCTAACTTCACCACTTGTCATATGCCTTACCTAGCTGTAAAGCAGGCAAGTTGTACAGCATTTTTTGCATCAATTCTCTTTCACAAATTCTTTCATGACTCATGCAGACCTTCTAAGACATGCTTGAACTTTGACTTGTCCCAACTATCCCTCTTTTTAAAAAACTAGTCATTTTATTTCAGAACAAGAATTTACCACAGAAGAAAGATCTTTTCTTATATAAAATCTCTTTTGTTTATAACCTTATTTGCATGACTAGGGGACATGGCTAATTCCACATTTCCCAGGCCTTATCTAGAGTCTAGTGCTTCAAAATATGTAAATTGAACAATGTTTAAAAGTCAAAGAAGCAGTTTATAACCTTAAGGTGTTTAGCAAATCTAATATGTGACCTGCATAATCTAAACCAAATGTTTACATTTTTGAAGATATTTTTATTTAACCAATAATCTTTAAAACTGTCTTTAGTTCCCAAAGACTACTAAAGTCACATAAACTAAAAGGCATTACAGTTTTTACTTGTTTTTCAAAACATTTGATCTAACCAATTATTTTTCTTTAAGTTAATTAATTAGAGCTCTTTTATATAAACATCACACACACAACACATATATAACTACACAGACAGAAGAAGATCCAGTAATTGTAGGATTTTTCATTTGCTAGTTTTTAAGTTTTTTCATTGGATTATTAGCTTTAAGGTGGAGTACTTTTAAATCTCTTACTACCTCACTTTAGCCATGCCCAACTGCCAATATATCTGGCTTTTGAACTTTATCAAAAGTAACCTCTCAGGTTCTTACAGAAAGGAAAATTCAAGACAGTTCATGAAGAGGAAGATAATTAACAAATGGTGAAAGTCATGCAGATATCAATCCAGAAAGGATTCATTTCCTGAGCCAGGAATTGAACCCTGGCTGCCATTGTGACGGTGGAGACAAAGAGAAAGTACTGCCACGTGGTTTTCTCATTGGAACAAAAACAAAAACTCATGGTCCCTAGAACATAACTGAACAGTTTGCTGGGTCATCTTGATCAGAGGGCTTATAGGTGTCCTAGCTCACATTCTGTGCTAAGGTACCCATCTTTATGACAGAAAGATACAGAAGATGAATTCATAGTACAAAGTACACCAGATTCACTACAGCTTAAGATTAGCCTCAGAATTCTTTTTTGCATTAATCAAAACTTTACAGAGGAGATAAAGAGTGATTTTTACCATTCATTAAACCAGTTGGCACAGAGAGAGACAGAGGTCAGCAGTCTAACTGGTAAGAAATTCTTACTCTTTTGCTGGCATGTCATGTTCTGCGTTCCCCTTTCCTGAGCAGCCCTGGTGACCCTGCTTGCTACACTGTAGTTCCAGGAGCCAAGCTGCATCACAAAGAAAAATCATGAAACCACAGGCAAAATCTTCTCAGTTTTGCAAAATGCTTCCCAAGGGGTTGTATGGGGTAACCAAATTAGCATTTTCCATTCTGGTCAGTGCAAAATATGAGTGACAAACACAGACTTTAATTAGCTACTCTGCTTAGCACCCAATATCAAACTAGCAAGTCTCAAACTTGCCCCTTGATGGGCCCCATCATGTCTAAATGATCTTAGAAGCTTCTGCATATTAATAGGCATCCCTAGGTGACACTAATTTGCAAGCTCTCATTTTTAAATACACTTTGGTGTGTTGTTCATTTGGCACGTTCCACTGTAAGTTTTCTTTAGTAAGATTTCACCATTTCTGTAAGACTTTGCTGCTTCCTGGGCCTAATGTATAAGCTGGAAGAAACCCAGTTTTTCAAAAATTAAATATCCATTTTTACCTATTTATTGGCTTTGCTTTCTGGTTCCCTTGATTAACTCACCCAGTGATTTTCTTCCTAGCTAAGCATGCAAAAAAAACGAAACAAAGGGGTAGAATGCAAAAATCCCCATGAATTTTCAAAACCTAAATTTTACAACCCTGCAATATTACCACTTACTACCAGTTTCTTTCTGATCCAGTCATATGTAAGAGACCTCTAACTGGATCCAAGCCAGTTAATTACAAGATCAAATTTGATCCTGGACCCAGTCCAGTTTCTGTCATGACTTCCAAACTCAATATGGAACAAAATTTGCTCAACTAAACTTGTAGAGCTGAAAACACAAATCCATGGAGTTCTGAAATTTGAGAGAGGACTTACCACAATTCCCACCTGCTCTGAGAGTTCAAAGGACACAGTGGGTCCAGCAGGTCCCTTGCTTGTTCATTCTGCTCATGGGAGTTGTTAGCAGCTGTACTTCAGACCCCATTTTGGTTACATCTGTTTAAAAAAAAAATAACTTTCAGGCAAACTAAATTTAAAGAAGTTTAATTGAACAATTTGTGAATCAGGCAGCCCCCAGAATCACAACAGTTTGAGAGAGACTCCAGGGGTGCCTTGTGGTAAGAACAAATTTATAGACAAATAAAGTAAAGTGACATATAAAAATCAGAAGTGAGGTACAGGAATAGCTGAATTGGTTATTATAGGGATGGGGGGGCAGAAAAATTCTAGGCAGAAAAATGCAAGTACCCAACAAAACCCTACCCTCAAACTGAAAAACGTAAAACAGTAGCTCAAAGTGAGAACTTGTATCCCTATTGCCTTTTCCTAAACTACCCATGGCCTGCCCCACCCTACATCCTGTGCCTGTAAAGACCCCAGACTCAGCTGACAGAGAGGAGAAACAGCTGGATGTTGGGGACTAAGGCTGGACATTGGAGAGAAACGGCTTGACTTCTGAGGGACAGCTTGATGGTGTAACTTCAGAGAATAATCTAAAGGGGAAGATTCTTCATGGGAAGATTACTTGCCCACCCCATACCTTTTTCAGCTCCCCTACCTGCTGAGAGCTACTTTCATCAGCAATAACATCCCACACATTTGCCATCCTTCAATTTATTTGTGTGACTTTCTTTTTCCTGGACATCAGACAAGAGCTCAGGAGCCACAAATATGGATACAAAAGGCTCTCACACTGGCCTTTTGCCCTCACTGGCAGAAGGCAGCTGCCTCAAGCTCAAAAGTAGAGGGCCCATTGAGCTGTGAACACTTAAGCAATCCAGGGACAGCAGAGATAAAGAGCAATGGATGCTCCCACAGGGCCAACATGGAGTTTGCTCCTGCTAGCACCTAGAAGCACCTGCTGTGGCTCCTGCACCCACTCATCTGTGTGCTCCCTCCCATGAAGGGTGAAACACAGCGGGTCCAAGTGAGCACTCCAGTTCTCACCTCATTTGCTCTCGCTGTTCCTCCCACAAAGAGTTGAGAGTGGCAGGCTGAGTAAAGGAAATGAGACCCCTATCGAGAGTCCCATGACGGGGTAACAGAAATCCTCCTTCAGGTACAGGTTGGTGTTTGCCTTATTTGAACACAGTTTGAACACTCAGCAGTGTACGAGTGGTTGACATGTGGCTTCTGAGATTGGCCAAGACTCAGCTGTTGTTACAGGCGCATACTTCTAAGTTAGGTTTTCAATCTTGTCTCCCTATTAAGTTAGGTTGCAGTTCATCCACAATGATTCAAATATAGAAGTATGAAATCCTTGTCAGGCCATATTTAGTTTTTATTATGACTTTAAATGTACCTCAGAACCACCATTAAATGAGAGATAGGCTTGGTGGGTGGAGTTATGAGCTATAACCTAGTTTGATTAGGAACAGCTTCTTTGATGGTTAATTATATGTTTAATGTTTTAGTATTTCTTAAATAAAAGTTTTCAAGGCTAAATGCATTATAATAAAATTGCTTGAAATAAATTAAAACTGGGAACAAAATAGGTTTACTCACATGGAATCATATAAATATTAAAAAGAAGGTCAAATATCAGTGATTACATGTAAAAAACAGTTTACAATGTATCTAAAAAATAAGCATGTATTAATAACTGATAAGTTAACCGTTTTGTCCAAATAAATTATTTTATTAAAATAGTTTATTCTTCGTTTCTAAGAGATGTGATTTGTAATTTAATAAAGAAGTGCCAATAAGAATCAGAGATTAAAAGTGTAAAAACCAATTCACTACAATTAGAAAAAAATGATTTGACACAATTTCCTTATGTTGCTGGGACTCAATTTTTATATTTTGCTTAATACATTTTTTGAAGTTTTAATTGCATTTGAATTGGCTCATTTTAGTGAATGATTTTTTATTCATTCAGTCTAGTTTTCTCTGTTCCTCTTCAATTTCTTTTCCTAATTATATTCCGTGAAATGAAAGTCAACTAGATTTTGTATGCTGTGAAGCAGAGCCAATGATGCCAAATATAATTTTAACATTATTGTCTATTCTTAATGTATAATTTAAAAAATTAACCTTTTATGTTGTTGTGAAAATATGCTACGAGGATAAATTAGTATGTCTGCAGAAATTTGCTTTATTTTTCTGATTCTTCTCTCCCTAAAGTGTTCACCTAATATAATTAAAATTTTTTCTCATTGGAACAAAACCAAAAAGTTAATATTGTGAATTACATGCTTATCAGTTATCAATACAATAAATTATATTAATCATGCAATTTACATTTCCAAAGTTTGCTTTGTAAGAGATATATTATAAAGGCATGCATTTTGTTTATTTAGTTTAAATATTACTTTTCCTACAAAAAATTTAAATACATATTTTAGTCATTTTAAGATATCAGCCAATCAAAGAAAACAAGCCTTATAAAAGTTCACATGTTAAAAATTATAGTAGAGCACAGAGCGAAATGACTTCCCTGCTTTTAGTGTATTTTGAATTTGTGATGAGAAAAGACTCAAGAGGAAAATAAGCTGGATTTAACACAGCTCAACATCATCTCAAATATTTAAGTACAATAGATGTTTCTTTGGGAAAGCTGTAATTTGAGGTCCATTATTATTTGCTTTTCTGTAGATTTCATTTCAATATAAAGAGCAGGTTATATTTGGAAGGAAGTAGTTATTTCATTTTTCTATTATCATTAGAAACATCACCTTTGGTGAAAAAAATTAAAAATAGATTGTGGCAAATGGTCATAAATTGGGTCAGGGAAAAAGGTTATCTTAAGGTCAGGGAGTCAGTCTGCTGTGGCTTCCCAGAGACGGCCAAAACTCTTCAAGTGATGCCAAGATGATAACTCCGGACAAGTTGAACCCACACAAGTATAGGGTAAGAAAGTGGTGATAAGACTTTAGTAAAAATTTCATATTAAATCTTGCCTCAAAATCTAGACATGTACTGCTTTGTGGAATTAGGAATATGAATAGTAAAAGACAAGTTGAAGTTTTTCGAATTTTGCTATTTATGTAAAAAAATTTCAAAGAATACTATAACTGTAATGATGACTTATTTTAGTATTAAAATACAGAGAGATGTGAATATAAAATGTTGAGTACAAATACTATATTTTAATTTTCATGTTAAGAATTTATGCAGAAACTTTGGAGAAATATTTAAAGTTTGTTTTTCCTGATACTAGATGTCAGAGTTATAATATAAAGGAAAAATTATATTAAAATCAAGAGTTTTTAATTTCATTGTCATTTGCTTTTATTTTTAATAGTTTAATACACATTCAAAGGTTTCCCCCGAGAAATGTGTGTCAGAGATATGCACCTTACTGTTCATATTAGTTATTCTCATATCAATGAATTTGCATAATGCCAGCTGTTCCTTTATTAAAGTTGTCTTAATACTTATGAAAGATAGCAAAATGCTCAAGGCAGTAAGGAACTGAGTCTTCTTATTGTGCATGACATAGGTAGAGCTGAGATATTAAAAATATTTAACTTAAATTTTTAAACATTTAAAAAATATATTTTGATTTTGAAAAATAAGACATGTTTGGATAAAACCAAAGTTGTAATCTCCGGCAGATTTTTTAAAAATATTGGGGATATGCAAAAATCATTAACCTGCTGTCTGTTGAAATGTGTGATCCTGTTAAAACTGCACACACACTTTGTGTCTGTGCATTTGAATGGGCCAGGGGAAGAAAGGGAATGAGTCAGTTAGATAATATTTAAGCTTCCAATGGATCGAGTCTTTGGTACAAATAGGGTTAAGAGAACTGTGTTATTTCAAATCTAATCCATTCAGGGAGAAAATCTATATTTTAAATATAAATATCCATTTTAAAATTCAAGTCAAGAAACTGTTATGATGTACCTATTAATCAACCAAACAAATGAAATACTTTTACAAATCACATCCTTAGTCCAAAATGTTGGAGTTTGATGAAAAACAGCAAATTTTCACTTTGAAAGAAAACAAAAGAGATTAATGCTGAATCTAACTGTATGCAACTACAGGGAAAACTGGGGTGACAAAACTGATAATTATTTTATAGTCATTACTGTCAAAAAAAAAAAAGTCATGCTATATCCCAGACTACAAACAAGCTATTGACATAGCTCTCCTGCAGTATAGGGAAATCTGCTTGAATTTATTTTTCTGATGACAATTGCAAGCAATATAATAGTTTGTGTAATTGGCTGATTGCAGGTTCGGTGAGCCTTGCTTGTCGTAAAATGATGGGCAGGTGGCTAATGGTTGTTAAAATTATTTCCACACAAAATAAAATGTATGGGTTTAAAATTGAGGTTGTAAAGAGAAAAGTCATTCTTGTTAAATTCTGGCTTTAGTTATTTAACACAGATTTAACAACTGTGTACAAGAGTATCAAAACCATTATATCTTGTAAAATGTCCTATTTTGCAAGAGATTTTTCACAATTAAAGTATTTTCTCACAAAAGTTGTGGGAAAAAGTAGTGGGAAGTATCTTGATGAGGTAGGGAAGCATTTTTAGATTTCACATCATGAGACATTTGTTAATTAATGTGTTAATTCAGAGAAAAATACCAAATAATTGGCAACTACAAATTTGCTTTATTTTTGACAGAGTGACTTCAAACAGAGATGGAAGTACTTGGGATTCTTTATAAGATCAGATTGAGAGTTCTAATGCTTCAGGTTAAAAAACATACAACTATATGCCAAAGAGCAAAAGTTCTGAGCAAAGCAACATGACATAAATGTTTTCTGAACAATATTCCTTTTCTGAGAATAACACTAAGATTCTTACTTTCTTCAGAATATTTTGGGGCAGAAAACATGAAGTAATTAATGATCTTCATGGTTTTGTTAAAAAAAAACTTTTCAGAAGCCTATTAAAATACCATTTGTGAAAACATTGACATTATCTGTGCAGTACAATTGATTGTAGGTGGCCTTCTTTTTTCATCAATCAATTTGTATTTGAAATTTTAGGATATAGCATTACAGTTGATTTGCCATCTTATTGGCGGTAATACATTTAAGTTTATGACATTTCCGTAAAGAAAGCATTAGTCATTTTTCTTCCACATTCAGGAATGATAGTGAAGAATGATGTATGTTATAAGAAAATTCCCAAACCATGTTTTGAATGGAGTTTCCTTATTACTATCTTAATTCAATTTATCAGTATATATACACATTTATATGTGTATGTGTATATATGTGTACATATGTAAACATGCATACAAATGTGTATATATACACGTGTGTATATTATTTTGTATACATATATAATTAAATGTGCATAAAATTTTAAAACATAAAATTTTTATATAACTTTAAAGTATCTAATTCTCATTGTCAGGAATTTAAAGGGAATGTATCGAAGAAGGTAAATGTTCAGTGGTCTATGTGGACAACAATTTGTTCAGGCTTTAGCTTTGCAATTTTGGAAACTTGTTTTTACCAACCATAAAGGGTTCTGTTTGAACAGTCTCAAATCACATAAATCAAAAAAGATCATTCTATGAATTAAGATGTCTAATTATTCTTATTTCATCATATCAACTGTAACTCTAAAGTACGTAGAATACTATGGTATAAATAATCTTCTGTAAAAGAAAAAGAAAAAGTCCACCAGAGTCATTAGTCTAATATGAAGGTCAGTGTGTCTATGAGGGTATTTCCAGAAGAGATTAACATTGGAATTGGCAGACTGAATAAATATTGCTCTCACCAATGTGGGTGAACATCATCTAATTCCTTGAAGGTCTGAATAGAAGAACAAAGTGGAGGAAGGGTGAATTTGCTCTCTGCTTGACCTGGGATATCCATTTTTTCCTAGCCTCAGACATTGACACTCCTTGTTCCCAGGGCCTTTGGACTTAGAATGAGACTTGGACCATTGGTTCTGTTGGTTGTCAGGCCTTTGGATTTGGGTTGGAATTACAGACATTCCTGGGCTTTGCCTCTAGCTGTAGAGGACACACTATGGGGCTTCTTAGGATCTATAATTACATTATAGATTGATTAGATAGATAGATAGATAGATAATTACACATAATTGTAGAAACGTAAAGACACAATGCGATTCAGCACTCTCTTTTTCTTTTTTTTTAAATTATACTTTAAGTTCTAGGGTACATGTGCACAACGTGCAGGTTTGTTACATATGTATACACGTGCCATGTTGGTGTGCTGCACCCATTAACTCATCATCTACATTAGGTATATCTCTCCTAATGCTATCCCTGCCCCCTCTCCCCTCCCCACAATAGGTCCCATTGTGTGATGTTCCCATTCCTGTGTCCAAGTGATCTCATTGTTCAATTCCCACCTATGAGTGAGAACATGCGGTGTTTGGTTTTCTGTTCTTACGATAGTTTGCTGGGAATGATGGTTTCCAGCTGCATCCATGTCCCTACGAAGGACACAAACTCATCCTTTTTTATGGCTGCATAGTATTCCATGGTGTATATGTGCCACATTTTCTTAGTCCAGTCTGTCACTGATGGACTTTTGGGTTGATTCCAAGTCTTTGCTATTGTGAATAGTGCCGCAATAAACATACGTGTGCATGTGTCTTTATGGCAGCATGATTTATAATCCTTTGGGTATATACCCAGTAATGGGATGGTTGGGTCAAATGGCATTTCTAGTTCTAGATCCTTGAGGAATCACCACACTATTTTCAACAATGGTTGAACTAGTTTACAGTCCCACCAACAGTGTAAAAGTGTTCCTATTTCTCCACATCCTCTCCAGCACCTGTTGTTTCCTGACTTTTTAATGATTGCCATTCTAACTGGTGTGAGATGGTATCTCATTGCAGTTTTGATTTGCATTTCTCTGATGGCCAGTGATGATGAGCATTTTTTCATGTGTCTGTTGGCTTTATAAATGTCTTCTTTTGAGCACTCTCTTTTTCTTATCTCCTTTAAAGATTATGACTGCTCCAATGTCAGCAAATTTGAACAAACGCTTTTTATTCTTTCTCCCTCTGTCTTTGTATGTGTACTCATGTGTACAAATGCACATATATGTGTGCATATATATATACATACAAGTATATCATACACAAACACAAAACAAGTTCTTTATATAATGATAATCATGAAATGCTAATAAATATTTCTAAATAAAGAGAGTTTTTTTAAATTTAATCTTTCAGGCTTTTTTCTTCCCTGATGTTTTTCAACAAGAGAATAATATACTTATTTTTAATTAAAACAAGAAAGTTATGATTTTTCAAAATTAAAGAACAAAGCCTATAACAGATGGGTTGCCTGGTGGAGAGTAGCAGCAGTGTGTCATATATTAAAACACTAAGGATGAAGATAGAATGAGAAGAAGTAGGAGTGATCTCAGAAGCCTAGAGGGGCAATGCTCTATCTATCTATCTATCTATCTATCTATCTATCTATCTATCATCTATCTCAGAACACAAACCTAAATAAATCAAACATTGACAGAACTGAAGGGAACAATAGCAATACAATAGAAGAAGGAAATTTCAATCCTCCAATTTTAATATTAAGTACATCAACATAACAGAAACATCAACAAAGAGTGGACTTGAACAGTAGACCAAATGAACTTAATCCACATATACAGAACATTCTACCCAACATCAGCTGACTATACATTCTTCTCAAGCACTAACAGAAAATTCTCCAGGATAGATCACATTAGATCCCAAGATAAGTATTCACAAATTTAAGATGATTGAATTCATCCCAACTATCTTTTCAACCACAATGTAATAAAACTGGAAACTAGTTGCAGAAGGAAACAGGGACATTCACAAATATGTGAACTTTAAATAATGTATTTTTGTCAACCAATAGGTCAAAGGAGAAATTAAAAGGGAAATTAGAAAATAGGGAAAAAAGGGAAATTTTACATCTGAAGATATAAAAATAAAATGAATATACAAGACATCAAAACTTATGGGATGCAGCAAAAGCAGTGGTAAGCAGTACTAAGAGTGAAGCTTATTGCAATAAAAATTGTAATTAAAAGGGAAAGATCTCAAATAAACAACCTAACTGTACACAACAAGAAACTAGAAAAAGAATAACAAATTAATCCCAAATAGTAGGAAGAAGCATGTAATAAAAATCACAGTGAAAATTAATGAAATAGAGATTAGGAAAACAATAGAAAAAAATTCAATGAAATAAGCTTTCATTGTTTGAAAAGGTAATCAAAGTTGACAAACAGTAGACTATTTTTTCTTTTTTCTTTTCTTTTCTTTCTTTCTTTTTTTTTTTTTTTTGTTTGTTTTTTGAGACAGAGTCTTGCTCTGTCACCCACACTGGAGTGCAGTGGCACAATCTTGTCTCACTGCAACCTCCGCTTCCCGGGTTCAAGTGATTCTCCTGTCTCAGTCTCTGGAGTAGCTGAGATTACAGGCATATACCACCACACCCGGCTAGTTTTTATATTTTTAGTTGAGATGGGTTTCACCATGTTGGCCAAACTGGTCTAGAACTCCAGACCTCAGGCGATCCACCCATCTCGGCTTCCCAAATTGCTGGGATTATAGGTGTGAGCCACCGTACCCAGCCTAGACTAATTATTTTTAAAAAGTACATTCGAAGAAATAATTCAGAAATAAAAGCATTGGTAATGAAGAAATGAAAGCAGTGACATCATTATAACTGATACCATAGAAGTAAAAAGGATCATAATGGACGTCTATGAATAGTTATTCACCAATAAACTGAATAACTGAGAAGAAATGAATGAATTTCTAGAAACCTACAAGCTACTAACGCAGTAGTAACATGAAGAACTAGAAAGTCTGAGGAGACCTACAACTAGCGAAAAGATTGATACAATAACACAAAACCTCTCAAGGAAAAGTCCAGAACCAGATGACTTTACTGGTAAATTTACCCCAAATTTGAAAAAGGTTTGTCAATCCTTCTTAAAGTAATATAATGTTAAAAAGAATGGTATCCTTTTGAACTCTTTTTATAAAGTCAGCGTTATCGTGATACCAAAACCAGATAAAGACACTGAAATAAAGAAAAGAAACCTATAGGCCAACAAATCTGATAAATATATGCAAAAATCTTCAACAAAATAGTAAATCAAAAAAATCATGCACCATGACCATGTGGGATGTATCCCTGGAATGTAAGAATATTTCAACATATGCAAATCAATTTATGTAATACCCCACATTCAGATTCAAGAAAAAAAAAATCACATTAAATTCTCAACAGATGCATTTTAATTTCAACACTCTTTCATGATAGAACTCCTGACTTAGTAGGTATAGAATGAGTGTTCCTCAACATAATAAAACTCATTGCTGAGAAGTTCACAACTATCATCATAGTCAATACCAAAACTGAAAGTTTTTCCTCTAAGATCAGAAACAAGAAAGGATACTCATGATCTTCACATTATTATTATTATTATTATTAGAGACAAAGTCTCACCCTGGCACTCAGGCTGGTGTGTCACCCAGGCACAATCAGAACTCACTGCAGGCTTGACCTCCCAGGGCTCAGGGAATCTTTTCATGTCAGCCTCCCAAGTAGCTGGGATTATAGGCCATGCAACAACGCCCAACTAATTTTTAAAATTTTTTGAAAAGATAGGGTCTCATTATGTTGACCAGGCTGGTCTCAAACTCCTGTGCTCAAGCAATCCTCTTGCATCAGCCTCCCAAAGTGCTGGGATTACAGGCATGAGCCACCACACCTAGACACTATCTAAGAAACAACAGAATTTGAATTTAACAAATAGAAGTAAGTTTATCTCTGTTTGCAGATGAAATAATCTTCTAAGTTGGAAACCCTTAAGATTAACAAAAAGCTAATAGAACTAATAAAGAAATTTAGCAAAGTGGCAGAATAAAAAATTAACATGCAAAATTAGTAGCATTTATCTGTATGAATATTTTTAAAAATTAAGAAAAAATCTCATTTAAAATAGCATGAAAAGAGTAAAATAGTGTAAAAGAGTTCATTTTTCTCAGCATCCTCACTAGCATTTGATACACATTGTTTTCTTTTTGGTAATAACTGTTCTTACTAAGGTAAGATGATATCTCATTGTCATTTTGATTTGCATTTCCCTGATGATTAGAGATGCTGAGTATTTTTTTTCATATATTGTTGTCCACTTGTATGTCTTTTGAAAACTCTCTATTCAGATCCTTTGCCCATATTTTAATTGAATTATTTTTTATTTTGCTGTGGAGTTAAGTTCCTCATATTTTCTGGACATTAGTCCTTTGTTGGATGAATCATTTGCAAATATGTTCTCATATTTAATCAGTTATCTCTTCATTCTGTTGATTGTTTCCTTTGCTGTGCAGAAGCTTTTTGGCTTAACAAAAATCCCATTTGTCTATTTTGCATTTGTTGCCTGTCCTTCAGAATCTTACTCATAAGTAAAATCTTTGCCCACGTCAATGTCCTGAAGCATTTCTCCCCCTTTTCTTTCCAGTAGTTAAGATTTTTACAGTTTCAGCTTTTATATTTAAGTATTTAATCCATTTTGAGTTTATTTGCATACTGTTGGTTGGAATGCAAATGGTGTAGCCTTTATGAAAAAGAGTATGGTGATTTATCCAAAAATTACAAACATAACTACCACACCACATCCAAAAAACTGAAACCAGGATCTCAAAAGATATCAGCATTTCTATGTTCATTGTAGCACTATTTACAATAGCCAAGATGTGGAAACAACTGAAATGTTCAATGACAGATGAATGGATTTAAAAATGTGATAAATACATATATCGGGACAGTGGCTGGGTATAGGAAAAGAAAAATGGGAAATTGCTAATCAACAGGCATAAAGTTTCAATTACACAAGTTTAAGAAACTCTATCTGCTGTACATTGTACCTACTTTAAAAAATACTCTGTTGTACACCTAATTTGCAAAAAGTGCAGATCTCACACTGTGTTCTCATCACTATCAAATAAAATTTTTTAAAAGTCCCAAAAAAGTACAAAATACTTTCACTTGTAAGTATACAAGAGAATGGCACAAAGACTAAAGCAGAGTGCATTATACACAAATAACAGGAGACAACAAAGGGCAGACTGTAATAATATATAGTAATGAAAATGCTAGAAGTAATAACCTTATCTAAAATAAAGTGCTAAGTATTTTTTTAAATTTCAGGCTAGCTGCGTTACCTCCTAATTAGAATGGTGGTCAATCATGGGAAACATTGCACCAACACTAATGTGCAATGTGTGAAAGCTCCTGGCAGGGTTACTTTACTAGTAAGGGAAAAAGAGCTAGAGTTGGAGTGAGAGTTACAGCAAGAATGAGTGAAAAAGAACAAAATATTCAAATATCCTGAAAACAAAAATGTTACTAGCATGTCCATGGGGGAATCGGTTGCTCAAAAAGGAATGAGAACCCGAGTGACATCATATTCTTCATTTGTAAAATCATATTTCTTACCTATAAAACTGAATGTCAGAAGGAAGTAGAAACACTTAAAACAGCTATGGAATAAGAGATCTGAGACCACGAATTTTATTTGCCATCAAGATATCAATTTACATAAAGACAAACAGAAGATATTTTTAATGCAGTGTTTTAGAAAATATGTACAATTTTTGAGAAATACCTCAAGGAAGTACCTCAATCTAATAAAAAATTAAATCAAAGCAATGTTCTCAAGAGGGTAGAAGAGGAAACTGATTAGATTTCTCTAATAGATTATATTTTAAATGAAAAATCAAGATTTGCTTTTTTAAGCAGGCAAAAATTCAATTAAAATAAAACTGATTAAATTATTCATCAAATAGAATATAGAAGCTGAAATCATTTATGATGCACTGGGGGTAAGTACTTTTTAAAATTTCAGGCTAGCTAAATAAACTCTAATTTATTAAAAACTGTGATTTAATATAGGAGATATTATAGGAGAAATTATACTAATTTCAACTTAATAAAATTGGAATTCTCCCAGAAAGATAAATCAACATTATATGAAGAGTATAGATGTCACTACA
The DNA here is from genome assembly GCF_037993035.2 of Macaca fascicularis. Taxonomy (NCBI): domain Eukaryota; kingdom Metazoa; phylum Chordata; class Mammalia; order Primates; family Cercopithecidae; genus Macaca; species Macaca fascicularis. Next base: position 90,037,132 of record NC_088386.1, read on the forward strand.
GCAAAAGTTTTAAGGCTTTTTTTTACATACAAATAATCACTGTTGTTAGACTTATTATATATTATAGAAATTAAACTGCATAATTTAAACTGCTTTTATCAATAAAAACCACTGTATTTAACTAATAAACAATTTCAAACATTTGTCTATTACTTTCAAACACTGTATTTATCTTAGCTCATTTTAAAATAAAACGGTATAATATAAAAATCTTTTGTTTTATTCTTCAGACCTCACCCGGCTCTGAAATATTGTGTGCATTATTTTTTTCTGGCTCTGATAATCCTAACCTCTCTCAACTGTTTGCCAATTTTCTATTTATGAAGTTGGCTTCTTTTAGTCTTAACATGTTGAGACAGTATACACAAAATTAGTTTACAACACCTGGCCTAGAATATTTAGCTCATGAGAAATCCTGTCCCCAAATTATAATAATTTAAAGTTTTATCTCATAACCATGGTATAAAAACGAAGCCGCCTAAGAGTGTTTTCATGAAAGTAGGTATACTAAGAAAAAGTTTATTGATTACCCAAATATATGTAATTCTCCAGTGAGCAGTGCCATTTCTGTTCGTAAGTCTTAGTTCAGCAAAAAGATATGAAATGTACATTGTTGCCAAGAGCCCTTGACTTCTAGATCTGCTTTATATAGACTAGTTTTTAAAGTAGTAACTAAAATAACATCACTGTTCTAAAGAAATCAGGTGGCATAATTACCTAAAAAAGGTTGAGTACTTAACACACTTAATAATGATATTACTTTCTACTTTTAAATTTAAAGTTTAAATATTAACATCTGAAACACAAGTTGTTTTTATTTAATTCCATTTTTTCCCAATGGCAGTTATATAGTTACTTGTCAAAAAATAAGATATTTTGACCTTTTTATAACATATTTATTCTGAAACTCATTTTTTGTTCAAGAATCTGAGGTATACTAATTATACTGTAAGCAAAAAGGAATGTGTTAATAGAATCGAAAACACTTAAAGAAAATAATAAATACCTACACTTCTGGAAGGAATGCTCTGACACCTCAGCAAAAGAGATTCATGGGATTTCTTGTTCTCTAACAAAATTTAATACTATCCATTCCCAACCCTACACAATTCCTGAAACTTTGCTTAGTCTAAAATATAGATTGATTCCTCTAAGATCAAGCATTTACCTAACTCATTTTGCTATGACCCATGAGGAAAGATCAAGTTGTTCACAGCTACCTACTAGTAAGATCACATCGTCATATGAAATAGCTCTATAATATTTGTTTGACAAATCCGGGATATTGAAATTAAAATAAAAATAATTAATTTTAATGGAAACTCTATTATATTTGAAATGCTTACATTAGAGATCATTTTGGTTAATTCTGTATCTTCTAATGATCAAGAAAAGCAAAAATGAGTAAAACTGTGTTGTCTTATAATATTTCAGTATTACCTTAAAATACAATGTTTCATTTTGCTTCAAGAATTTACATAACAACAAAACATAAATGAACTGACATTTTTATGCTGATTGAATCTCTTTTCTATCCAACTTTATCTTTCTGTAATTCAAATGTCTTGGATAGTACGTATATGGGGTATTAAGTGACTCTAATTCCATGTATAAATTAATGACAAACAAATTTTTAACTCTAGCACTTTCTTTCCCTATAATATCTAATTGCCTACTCAATATAACTAGCTAAATTTTAATAATGATGTAATTTAATATGCCCAAAATCAAAGTCTTATTTCACCAACAAAACATAACCTTCTCATAGTCTTCTCTACTTAATTAAATGTGACACTCCCACACAATGTCTTAGCGGGTCGTGCAGGGTCTCTTCCCCTAAAATATGTCAAATATATGATTAACCACCTTCACTGCTAGTATTCTAATCCAAGAAACCATAATATTTTACTTGGACTTTTTAATCCTAACAGATCTCCATGCTTCCACTGTTGTACATCCCTCATTGCTTCAAGATACAACAATCAGAATGATCCCTTTAAATACAGATTGGATAGTGTCACTCCTCTCTCTACTCAGTAAGCCGATAGGGTTTTCATTTTTTTGGATTTAACTTTGAACTTCTAACCATGTCTTACAGGATTTCTGTGATCTGTGCCCTGATAATACTTTTTTTTTCTTCCCCACCCTCTGACAGTATGTTCCCATCTATGTGTCCATGTGTTCTCATCATTTAGCTTCCACTTATAAATGAGAACATGCAGTATTGATTTTCTGTTCCTACCCTAGTTTGCTAAGAATGATGGCCTCCAGTGTCATCCATGTCCCTACAAAGGACATAATATCGTTTCTTTCTTTCTTTTTTTTTTTTTTAATACTTTAACTTCTGGGAAACATGTGCAGAATATGCAGGTTTGTTATATAGGTGTACATGTACCATGGTGGTTTGCTGCACCCACCAACCCGTAAACTACATTAGGTATTTCTCCTAATGCTATCCCACCCCTAACCCCACCCCAGCAGGCTCCAGTGTGTGATGTTCCTCTCCTTGTGTCCATGTGTTCTCATTTTTCAACTCCCACTTTTGAGTGAGAACACATGGTGTTTGGTTATCTGTTCCTGTGTTAGTTTGCTGAGAATGATGGTTTCCAGCTTCATCCATGTCCTTGCAAAGGACATGAATTCATCCTTTCTTATGGCTGCATAGTATTCCATGGTGTATATGTGCCACATTTTCTTTATCCAGTCTATCATTGATGGGCATTTGGGTTGGTTCCAAGTCTTTGCTATTGTGAACAGTGCTGCAGTAAACATACGTGTGCATGTATCTTTATAGTAGCATGACATATAATCCTTTGGGTATATACCCAGTAAGAGGATTGCTGGGTCAAATAGAATTATTGGTACTAGACCCTTGAGGAATCACCACACTGTCTTCCACAATTTATAGTCCCACCAACAGTGTAAAAGCATTCCTATGTCTCCACATCCTCTCTAGCATCTGCTGTTTTCTGACTTTTTAATGATCACCATTCTAACTGGTGTGAGATGGTATTTCATTATGGTTTTGATTTGCATTTCTCTAATGACAAGGGAAGATGAGCTTTTTCCGTATGTTTATTGTTTGTATAAAAGTCTTCTTTTGAGAAATGCCTGTTCATATCCTTCACCCACTTTCTGATGGGATTGTTTTTTCTTATAAATGTGTTTAAGTACCTTGCAGATTCTGGATATTAGCCCTTTGTCAGACGGATAGATTGCAAAACTTTTCTCCCATTCTGTAGGTTGCCTATTCACTCTCATGATAGTTTATTTTGCTGTGCCGAAGCTTTGTAGCTTAATCAGATTCCATTTGCCAATTCTGGCTTTTGTTGCCATTGCTTTTGGTGTTTTAGTCAGGAAATCTTTGCCCATGCCCATGGCCTGAATGTTATTGCCTAGGTTTTCTTCTAGGGTTTTTATGGTTTAGGTCTTATGTTTCAGCCTTTCATCCATCTTGAGTTAATTTTTGTATGAAGTGTAAGGAGGGTGTCCAGTTTCAATTTTCTGCATATGGCTAACCAGTTTTCCTAACACCATTTATTAAATAGGGAACTCTTTCCCCATCGCTTGTTTTTGTCAAGTTTGTCAAAGATCAAATGGGTGTAGATGTGTGGCATTATTTCTGAGGCCTCTGTTCTGTTCCATTGGTCTATATATTTGTTTTGGTACCAGTACCATGCTGCTCTGGTTGCTGTAGCCTTGTAGTATAGTTTGAAGTCAGGTAGCGTGATGCTCTAGCTTTGTTCTTTATGCTTAGGATTGACTTGGGTATACAGGTTTTTTTTTTTTTTTTTTTTTTTTGGTACCATATAAAATTTAAAGTAGTTTTTTTTTTCTAATTCTGAAGGAAGCACTAAATATGGAAAGGAAAAACTGGTACCAGTCATGGCAAAAACGTACCAAACTGTAAAATCCATCGACAATATGAAGAAACTGCATCAACTAATGGTCAAAATAACCAGCTAGCATCATAATGACAGTATCACATTCATACATAACAATATTAACTTCAAATGTAAAAGGGTTAAATGCCCCAATTAAAAGACACAGACTGGCAAATCGGATACAAGACCCATCGGTGTGCTGTATTCAGGAGATACATCTCCTATGTATGTGCAAAGACATACATAGACTCAAAATAAAGGGATTGCAGAATACTGACCAAGCAAATGGAAAGCAATATAAAGCAGGGGTTGCAATCATAGTATCTGATAAAACAGACTTTAAACCAACCAAGATCGAAAAAGACAAAAAGGGCACTACATAATTACATTACATATTTTACATAATGGTAAAAGGGTCAATGCAACAAGAAGAGCTAATTGTCCTAAATATATATGCAACACCAGGTTGCACCCAGATTCATAAAGCAAGTTCTTAGAGACCTAGAAAGAGACTTACACTCCCACACAATAATAGTGGGAGACATTAACATCCCACTGTCAATATTAGACAGATCAACAAGACAGAAAATTAACAATGATATTCAGGACTTGAACTCAGCTCTGGAACAAGTGCACCTAATAGATATCTACAGAACTCTCCATCCCAAATCAACACAATGTACATTCTTCTCAGCACCACATTGCACTTATTCTAAAATTGACCACACAATTGGAAGTAAAACACTCCTCAGTGAAGGCAAAAGAACGGAAATCATAACAATCTCTCAGACCACAGTGCAATCAAATTAGGACTCAGGATTAGGAAACTCATTCAAAACCACACAACTACATGGAAACTGAACAGCCTGCTCCTGAATGACTACTAGGTAAATAACTATATGAAGGCAGAAATCTTGAAACCAATGAGAACAAAGGCACAACACACCAGAATCTTTGGGACAGAGGTAAAGCAATGTTTAGGGGGAAATTTATAGCACTAAATGACCACAGGAAAAAGGGGGAAGATCTAAAATCGACATCCTAACATCACAGGTAAAAGAACTAAAGAAGCAAGAGCAAACAAATTCAATATGTAGCAAAAGACAAGAAATAACTAAGATCAGACCAGAGCTGAAGGAGATAGATACATGAAAAATGCTTCAAAAATCAATGAATCCAGGAGCTGATTTTTTGAAAAGATTAACAAAATAAATAGACCATTAGTCAGATTAATAAGGAAGGAGAGAAGAATCAAATAGATGAAATAAAAAATGATAAAGGGGCTATCACCACTGATTCCATAGAAATACAAACTACCATCAGAGAATACTATAAACACCTCTACGCAAATAAACTAGAAAATCTAGAAGAAATGGATAAATCCCTGAACACATATGCCCTCCCAAGACTAAACCAGGAAGAAGTCAAATCCCTGAACAGACCGATACCAAGTTCTGAAATTAAGGCAGTAATTAATAGCCTACCAACCAAAATAAGCCTAGAACCAGATGGATTCACAGCCAAATTCTACCAGAGGTACAAAAAGGAGCTGGTATCATTCTTTTTGAAATTATTCCAAACAATAGAAAAAAAGGGAATCCTTCCTAACTCATTTTATGAGGCCAGCATCATCCTGATACCAAAACCTGGCAGAGACACAACAAAAAAAGAAAAATTTTCAGGCCAATATCCCTGATGAACATTGATGCGTAAATCCTTAATAAAATACTGGCAAACCAAATCCAACAGAAGATCAAAAAGCTTATCCAACACAATCAAGTCGGCTTCATCCCTGGGATGCAAGGCTGGTTCAAGATACGCAAAACAATAAATGTAATCCATCACGTAAACAGAACCAATGACAAAAATCACATGATTATCTCAGTAGATGCAGAAAAGGCCTTCGATAAAACTCAATACCCCTCCATAGTAAAAACTCTCAATAAACTATGTATTGATGGAACATATCTCAAAATAATAAGAACACATCTCAGAATAATAACAGCTGTTTAAGACAAACCCTCAGCCAAAATCAAACTGAATGGGAAAAAGCTGGAAGCATTCCCTTTGAAAACTGACACAAGACAAGGATGTCCTCTCTCACCACTCCTATTTAACATCGTATTGGAAGTTCTGACAAGGGCAATGTGCCCTGCTCCATCTATCCCTCAACTCCTAGCACTCTTCCTTCTTGCTTTCAGTTTGAGTCATTGATTCATCCCCTTGCTTCTCTTTGAACACAGGAGGCAAATATTTTCTTCCATCCTTAGACAATTGTAGTTGCTATTTTCTCCAAGTTATTTAGTCCTTTGTCTTTATTTATTGTCATCTATAAAATACTTCCTCATACCTTCCATCATTCTCGGTATCTCTGACCTTCCTTTATTGTATAGCATTCATCATCACCTCAAACAGTATATAACTTGACATTATATGTACATGTGTATGTATATGTACAGTCGGCCCTCCATATTCTTGGGTTCTGCATCTGTGGATTCAACCAAACATGGATTGAAATTTTTTTTTTTTAAAAAAGTTCCACAATGTTTCAAAGACTGAAGCTTCAATCTGCTGTGTTCTGAATACTGTGTTGAATTCATGTGAATGAAGTTTGCTGTAGGCACTGTATTAGGAATTGTTAAGTAATCTAGAGAGGATTTAATAAGTAAATGGGAGGGTACACATAGGTTATATGCAAATACTTTGCCATTTTGTATCAAAAACTTGACCATCTGTGAATTTTGGTATATACTACTTATATATTATTTATATATAAATAATATATAAATATATACATTTATAATTTATTTATATATCATATAAAATATAAATATATTATATATAAATATATATTTTATACATATTATTTTGTATATATAAAGGTTATTTTATATATATTACATATATATGTATCTGTATGGCAGTCACCAGCATGTTTTATAGTATATATCTATATATTATGTGCTATCTCCCACTAAGACGCAAGGCCCTAGGGGAGAAAGACCTTTTTTGTACCTCCTTTATCCTAAGTGCCTGAAAAAATAACATATAGCATATAGTGTGTGCCCAATAAATGTTTGCCTGAATCTCTCTTATCAGCATTAAAACATGCCATATATTTCCCAACTTAAAAATAATATACTCTTAATCTGATATTCCCTCTAACTACTACCCCATTTCTGAATTGTATATTTTCACTGTCTATTTTTACTAATATTTCACACGCTTTTTAACATATTTAATCATGTTTTGAGAATGGATCCCTATGTAGCCAAGTAGAATACTCAATAGACGCCATCATACTAAATCTAAAAGCATTACGCGACATGATTGATTACATTTACTTTTTTCACTTTATCTTTGAGGCAGAATTATCTCTTGATTTGCTGTCTACCCCAAGGACCCATTCCTCTCAGTCTCTATTGCTGGTTGCTTATTATCTTCCTGACATCTAAATAATGAAGTAAGCTGATGTTCATTTTTTATCTTTTTTTCTCTATATATATACATATCTTCTTGTTAAGCTATGTCATTTCATCCATTTCTCTGAAATTATTTTATTATGACTCTAAAATTTAAATCCCTAATTTCTCCTTGAGTTGCAGATTTGTAAACCCAACCAGCTACATTTCATTTCTACTTATAAATCTAAATGCTATAAGGTTATTATGCTTCAGGTTTAATTTTTAACTGTTTTCTTTCCCAGACAGGACATAAAACAGGGATTTTATTCTCAATAAAATTTTTAGTATTGTAATTTTTCTATCTCCCTGCCTATAACTTTAGAGTTATCATTAGCATCTTAAATATGTAATATACACCAGACAGACCTAACTTCTCACCTCAACCACTAATACCACCCTATCCAACCCACCTTAATCTTGAGTCTAGACTAGATCCTGAGGACACTATTTGACCTTCCTGCTTCCTCTCTTGCCCTCTCCTAGTTAAATCTTGATACAGCCCTGGAATAGTTATTTTATAACAACAGTAAGATCATATGACATGTATGCTTTCAAACATGTAAATAACTCTTACCTAACTTCCTACCAGTTTCCTGCACACTCAGTATGTTCTTGCTTCACTGGGCTTCTTGTCCATTCGTAAGCATGGAATGCATGTTCCCTCTCCAGAATGTAACTTTTCCTCTTTCTGTTCCCCCATCCTGGACTGGCCATCTACTACACATCACATGACATGCTCAGTCACTTCTTTTATGCATCTGCTCATCTTCTACAGAAGTACGCCTTCATCAAACGATTTAATAGGCATTTTGACTTTTTCTCTTTTGGTAGCACATATAATTTTAAATTTATTAATTTCTTTTCCATTTCTGTATGTAGAATATCAACTTCAGGACAAAACAAGTTTTCCCTAGCACATAGTAAATAGTAATTATTTGTTAAATGAGGAAAGAAATATAAGAATGAATGACTCAAAATATATAATCTTAACCAAAAACTAAGCACAAATGGTTAAATTCCTTATCATAGCTATCCCAGAAAATGGCACATCCATGTTCAATATCTGATATATGTATTGCTTCACAAGAGTAAGTACTGATGCCTCTACATTAAATAAATCACATATGTGTGACTTGCTGACTTCCAGAGGTAATTCTAGAATAGTGTTGATGGTAGTAAGTGAGAGAGAAAATATTATTAAAATATAAACAAATACATTTTTCACTTATTTCAACAAGGATACTTCATTTTAAAATATCTTATTCTCAACTTCCTAAAGACCATTTTTCTTACACATCACTTCTGTTCTTATTTAAATATAAATTACACCAGCTAGCAGAACAGGTCATGTTTTAATCAAAATGATGTAAATAACAGGGAAAATATAACCCAGAAAAATATTAATCTGTACATTAGAAAATTTCTATTAAACATATATGGGAATGAGACATTTAAAAGATAGTAAAAAATCATAGTTTATTGAGTTGCAGAGAACGTAAGGAGAAAAATACTGCATTAGTCTTTAAGTCAGAAAATAGTGACTAGTTCAAACTGAGTCACTAATTAGTTTTGTGACCTGTAGCATATCATTTAACCTTTCTGGATCTCAGTTTTATTTTCTGTAATATGAAATTGCTGGATTCAATTATCGCTAAAATCCATTCCATGTCTGAGTTTCTGTAAGAATTTTGGGGAAAAAAGTCTCTAGGAACTCAAAGTGATAAATGCTATCTCTGTCTATTAAAAGGGAAATAAAAAGTTATCAAATTGGTTCAGTTAACTTTGGACCTTAGTAAAACTAAAATCTGAATAAATGTATTTGAAAAGTCTGAACAAATTTATTAGACATACTGACTAAAACCCAACCAGGCTATATGAGTATCAGTGTAATTTAAAGTTCTGTGATACAGTAATGATTAATAAAAAAGAAAATATAAATTTGACTTATAATAAATGATATTTTAATGAACTAGTTAAGAAGTGATATCCTGGACTAAACCCTCCTTGGACAGAAAATACATGGATGATACTCCTATGATGTCCCTTCCTCCATAATGTAAAAAGTAATATTGAATAATATTGAAAGCATAAATTGAGAATTACTTTTTTGTATTGCCTTCCCACTACAACATAAAACCCTCCTATTTCATTTTTAAAATTTTCTTTGTTTTTTATTTATTTCAGAAATAAAGATGAGGTCTCCCTATGTTGCCCAGGCTGGTCTTGAACTCCTGGGTTCAAGCAGTCCTCCTGCTTTGGCCTCCCAAAGTGCTGAGATTACAGGCATGAACCATCTTGCCCTGCAAACCCTACTATTTCAAAATCTCCACTTTTTCTCACCACATCACTTTCCTAAAAGAATAAACACCTTATTCATTTTAATGTCATTCTAAGTCTACTTTTTACATTAAACTTCTAATATGAACTTCAACGGTGAAGAAAAATAAATGATAAATCAGAGTTTTAAATTTAAAAATTAGTACTGAAAATTTTATTACCAAAAAAAAGTAAACAAGGGTGTTTTGGTTTTGCATATTATTATCTAGAACTTCACTGTCCATTACGGTAGCCACTACTCATGTGTGACTATTGAGCTCTTCAAATGTGAACAGTCTAATGTGAACCCTAAGTGTTAAATGTTCACTGGATTTCAAGACACAGTACTCCACCTACTAAAAAGAAAACCTTTAATATTTTATACTGAGTACATATCAAAATTGTAACATGTTGAATACACTGGGTTACAATAAAATATATTATTAATTAATTTCACTTACTTTTCAAATATGACTAATAAGAAATTTAAGCTGATATGATTCACATTATATTTCTATCAGAATTATTGAGAGGATGTTTAGTATGTTTTTGTTGCAGTGGTTTGAATAGTTAAGAGATGGTATTAAAGGTCATCAAAATACTTATAATTCTGTTCTCACCTAAAATATTTATTAATGTCTTCTTACAGTACTGAATACACAAGTTGACATAGAGTTTTAAAAGAATATATTGGTATATACTTCCTGATACAAACAAACATCAACCCTATCATTTTCACAATACAGAATAAATTAACACAATTTAGAATTGTAATTTTTCAGAGAATAATTGTTACTTATACTTACACGTAAGCTTCTGCCACCCACAGAATTTTAATAAGTTATGGTGCTATAAAATGAGATACTATAACATTTAGGAAAAATAGAATATCTATATGAGATAATTAAAACCAATAAAAAGTAATCTATAATGTAAATATATTCTATTTTTTATATAAATTATACTGTCAATATTGAAAATTAAAAAAATATTTAATTTTGTCAATTCCATTTAGTACCTTCCATTACTCATGGCTTAGCAGATATACTTTAAAGATATCATAGGTGTGAATTTTTACTAATTTTGTTTTAGACTTTATTATTTTATAAAAATGCCTTAATTAAATACACATATTAGTAACTATTCTATTTCTTCATAAAACCTAATAAGGTGTTTGGAAAATAAATCTTCAAATATCAACAATGAAGTCTAATGAGAATATTTTTGAAGAGAAATGTGACAATAAAAATGACTTTCACCAACAATGAGTAGACATTAAACATTTTTCCCTGAAGAAAATACATATTCAATCACAATCAAATGGATGTTTCAAAAGTGGAGCAGTTTGAGTGTCAGATATTAACATAGATTATTCTTGTTTTTCACCAGGTTTACTTCAAGATTAACATAAGTTTATGGAGTTGCACTAAAAGGAAGTATTTTTGAAAAAATACAATAAGATCGAATAAAAGCGCCACCACTGTGGAAAGTTTCTTGGTTTTGCTTTATTCCTAACCATATTTTTGAGAGTTGTCTTTCATCTCTGAATTTATATAGGTTGTTACTCTGTAGAGTAGTTCAATCATTTGCTCCATAATATCTATAGTTCCCCATCTGTAAAATGGTGCTAATAATCTTATCTAATATTTTGTTGAGTTGATGTGAGAGTTAAATGGAAAAACGCTTGTAAAATACTCAGCATAATATCCTGCACATAAGAAGCACAGAATAAATTTTAGCTTTCACTTTTCCAGCTTGTTATCTGTACTCTTAATCACAGTACGAAACACAAGGAAGTCTTTCTAATTTTATGAAGGCCTTGATAGGCTAATTTTATTTTTAGAAAATATCTCATTTCCTCTTTTATGCATATCTATGAAGAAACTTCTAAAATCATTCATATATGCATGATTTGAATGCTAAGGTACAGCATATAAAAGAGCTGGGTTAATTTAGTATCTCATTCTCATATAGCTATTGAAAAGAAACAATCTTTAGAGTATAGAATAATGGACTGTGGATAGATGAATAAATCTGAGTATTTAGAGAGGGGAATAAATCTGAATCTCCTTGACATACTGTCTTCACTGTTTACCGAATGAAAGATGGCTCTCTCATTTACTTAGAAGCCCTAATTTTAAAACTTTCAGAATACCTGTATTTTTCCTGGAGAAACTGGCTCCTGAGCAACATATGATGAGGATACTTTCACCAATTACAAAACCCAAACACTGTATTTTTCATTTCGATTTGTTCACAGACACAGCTGGGATGAAAACTTTTTACTTACAAGAAATGCTTTATTTTACCCATGAATTATTTGCTATTCACTGGGATGATATACAGTATACATTATAATGTCTAATTTGGTTTCTCAAGCTTATATTCTTTTCATTATAATTTTATCTGTATTCTAGAGAACCGAGTTTTCAATTAAGTACTTTTCCATTTTACTTATTTGTGCCTGTTTTGTATTTGTCCACTCATTTGTTCATATGTTTTTCCTCTTAACAAATAGAGATAGCATTCATGCCTTTGAGTTTCCAGAGACTTTTTTTCAAATAATAAAATTTCAGATATGGCATGGCTTTTAACGACAATTGAGTTCAATATTTTTATATCATGGATAAAAAGCTGAAGTCCAGAGAGGTTTAATATTTATTGAGGTCTAAAAGCAATTAGTTATTCAGTTTGTTCACTTTTTTCTGGCCTACAACATAAGCATAGAGGTGTACCAGTTTTGCTTGAATATGTATTTTCTAGGCTTTGCTCTCTTCTTCATCATCATCACTATTACCTAATTTTCTCTCTTTCTCTCTCTCTTTTTTTTTTTTTTTGAGATGGTGTCTTGCTCTGTTGCCCAGGATGGAGAACAGTGGCACAATCTTGGCTCACTGCAGCCTCCACCTCCCAGGTTCAAGCAATTCTCCTACTTAGCCTCCCGAGTAGCTGGGACTGCAGGCGTGCACCACCACGCCTGGCTATTTTTAGTAGAGATGGGGTTTCGCCATGTTGGCCAGGCTGGTCTTGAACTCCTGACCTCAAATGATCCACCCACCTCGGCCTCCCAAAGGGCTGGGATTACATGCATGAGCCACTGTACCTGGCCTAGGCCTAATCTTCTCAGGTGAAGCCTGAAGCAATTTTATCTTAACAAATCTTCCTACCTCCACTTGTAGTGCCTCATGACTATAAAACATATTGATGCTATAACCCCGCTCTTCTGATAATATTAGATTAAGCAGGAGTGTTTACAAAGCAGAACCAAAACCAAAAACAATATATGTAAGTTTATATGTTTACACGTTTTAAAATCCCCTAAGGAATACTCTATAATAAACAAAAGCCAAAGATGAATGATATAATTAAAAAATGCATTGTATTTAGTACATGATTGATGTCCTTAATTTACAAAGAATTCAATGACAGAAAAAAATTAGGGGTAGTAGGAAAAAATAAGAAAAATATGTGGACTAGGTGTTAAAAACATGGAGATATGAATTAACAATCCTTTGTCATTTCCTCTTCATAAAATACTTATCTGGTTGTGTTCAGTTCATCTTTATGAGTTGTGTGTTATTCTACCCAATTTACATTTGATGACTATTAATCTCAGAGTTTAAGTAATTTGTCCAAAGTCATCATGTCCTGGACAGTTCGTGTGTATATAATTGTCTTGGCCAGGACGTTACCATATGAACGTTGTTCTATATGACCATTTTTAACATAGGACATCACTATGTTAGAAGTGGTCAGTAAGGCTGAGATATTGTGGAGATATCAGTGATACTTTTTATGACACCAATCCTCAATGTTCATTGTCCAAAAGGTTTTGTTGGTGAGTAGGGTGGAATTGGGTGGAGGGAGGTTACTTCTGGAACTTACATCTGTCTTTTTCTACTCTCTTTGTTTCCAGAGAGTATGACACAAAATTTTGTTCCTTTTCATACCCAGAAGCCACAGAAAGTCTGATAATGTCAATGTGTAGCTGATAGCTGTGAAAGAGATAATAGAAAGATGAAAGACAGAGTAGATGTTAGGTAGATAGAAAGATATAGAAAACAGATTTTTTAATATAAAACATCTTATACATTTGATGGGGTAATTCTCTTAGCTGAGGTATTATTGAATAGTTTAATGATATCTTCTTATTCCCATGCATCAAAATACCTCTTACAATTTTGAGAAGCCAGTCCCTGTGCTTTGGGAATTTCTAGCAGTCAGAAATTTAATGACCAATCGAAATCTGGGCCTTAATGAATCATGATCTATTATGTTTTTTTCTCACAGTGATTCAGGATGCTGTTTCCAGATGACAATCATCAAAAAAAAAGTAAATAGATTAGAATTTGTCAAGATGATTTTGTGGTCAAAAACTTTTCACACTTTTTTATTATATTTAGTTTTGATACCACCATATATTTTAACAACTGACACTAAATTAATTTCTAGTTTAAAAATTTTTAATTATTTTGTATTGACTCTCACAGACATTATTAATCCATGTATACACATAGTGTATAGTTCATGATTAAATGTAATTTCCTGCCTCTTGGGCACAAAAAGGTATTGTAATTGACTATTTTAGTTTGGAATCTGGCAACAAATATCAGTTCTACCATCTTATTTCACAGGCTTTAGTGTCCATCATTTATGCGCTGACTGCAATTGTAAAATTAGCTTAGATTATATAAAAAGAAAACTTGAGTGAGGAAAAGTAAGAATAAAAGTATGAAGACAAAAACTTTATTTGATAGATGTAATTCTCTCAGTGACATTTCTTATTCAATCATGTATTATAATATTTTGTTCTTTTATTTTCAAAAAATCATTTCTCATTATAAGGAAAATATTTTTTAAGGGAGGTGGAAGATCATTTGATATATGTCTGATATGATTTGCACAAAAATGACATCAGAAGTAATTTAAAGACTTTATTTTCTTTAAAGTTTATATGTTATATTATGAAAATTGTTTTAATTAACACTAATTTCAGTATGGTTTATAAAGCTGAAAACTTTGGATCTTTTTTAAAATCATGTATTTTTAATATAAGGTTTACAATAATGTAAGTTTTGAAAAGTAATCTATCATTAACATGTCATAGCTACTAGAGATCTGCAACTTATCCTAAAATTCCTGCTAACAATCCAAAAGGAATACACAAATCACTGTGTCACACAATTTGTCATAAATTCAAATTATTTTCTTCACATAAGATATTTTAAAATGTAAACATATGATGGGCCGGGCGCGGTGGCTCAAGCCTGTAATCCCAGCACTTTGGGAGGCCGAGATGGGCAGATCACGAGGTCAGGAGATCGAGACCATCCTGGCTAACACGGTGAAACCCCGTCTCTACTAAAAAATACAAAAAACTAGCTGGGCGAGGTCGCGGGTGCCTGTAGTCCCAGCTACTCGGGAGGCTGAGGCAGGAGAATGCCGTGAACCCGGGAGGAGGAGCTTGCAGTGAGCCGAGACATCCTGCCACCGCACTTCAGCCTGGGCGACAGAGCCAGACTCCGTCTCAAAAAAAAAAAATTGATGAAGTTTTATTTAATCTTCTTTAATTTCAGTACTAGATGGACCAGCCACTAACTTAGTATTAACAATGTCTCAGGCATGCAGAGGAAAATTTTCTCTTTGTGTTCTGGTTGACTGCTTCCCGCCTCTTTGCATACCTGTAGTATTATAAACTGGTAAATGCAAAATTACATCACATCCCCTCCTCTGTAACTTCTCCCCAATCAAAGCAGATACAATAGAATGAAAGTAACCATCTCCCAGGGTAACATCCCTCCAACAGTTTATCAGCTCACTACGGTGTCATACTATCCAATAATTTCAATGCAAAAATATCTTTACAAATGGGTCCTGAAGATTCTTTACACCATGAAAATCATTAGTAAGGATAATTAACTGAGACTGCGGTGATGAATAGAGCTGCATTACTGATCAGTGTAATAAAGAACAGAAGCCACTAATTACAGATAGAGCCTCGAAGCTACTGAAAAATGTAATTTAACATTGCTGCCTGAATTCCACAAAGCCAAATATAAGTTTGCAATTAAAACATAAGGTCTTCCAACAGATAATGCTGTTGGGACCAATCCAGGTGTAAGAAAATGTGCCCATCTGCATGGAGTGGCTTGGATCTAGTAAGGATTGTGCCTTAGGAAAAAACATTCAAAAAATTAAAACTCCCTAAACATTTTATTAGATATAGTTATTACAACCCTGACCTCCTATCATGTTATCAGGTAATTTCTTTGAATTTTAAAAGATTAGAAAGAATTTAGAAGAATATATTGTATAAAAATAGCATAAATATAACAAAGCTATAGGTCCAAAGAGTCACTTAGAATTGTGTGTTTCTTAGATACAAGAAAGACATCATTTCAACTGCAGAGAAATAGTAAGCTGCGGAGCAGTGTTTTCACAAATACTTGACTGTAAGAACTATATGAGGTCCTTGTTACAATCCAGATTCCTGGGGAGTACCTGAGCAACTATAATATAATCTCAAAAGGGAGGGCCTGGGATACTGGTTTCAGTGACAGCTCTAGATGATCATCAGCAAACAAGTTTGAGTGCCGTGGAAACAAATGGGATTTGGGATTTTAATGTTGGTTCTTTGAATGTTGGATCTGCCATTTTATAGCCATGTATCCTATTGGGAGCTATTCTTTCTGAGTCTCAGTTTCTTTATTTTAAGAATATGAAAATATATCAAATTCATCTGGTATAATACATATGTTTCAAGTGCATATACATTTCCTATTAGTATGTTTGTACGTAGTAGACAAGCAGCCAAATATCAGTTCCCTCCCACTTTCTTCTTTGCTGTATTTGACAGAGTATTTTACCTTTATAGTTTTTAAAAATTCAGTGCAGAGTCTCACTAACAGTGATTCATGCAATGAGAGTCACATTGAAGAAAATGAAGCTATGAGAATATTATCTGCTTCACAACTTAAAGCACCTCACAGTATATATGAATATCTCATGCACTTAATCCCACCGTAAAAAAGAGGGCGTAAGAAAACAGACTTTCATTGCTATGTCAGCCCGCCGTGTTTTACAGCACCAGATGTGCAAATTGCCTAGAGAGCCTGCCTTCTTCTCTTACAGTATGGAATGTGGTAGCTGGTATATTCTCCAGTTGTAAGTCAAGAGAATTTTAGCATAAGGTAGGGGTTTCATATTTTTATACAAAATGCTATTTGGTAAAATTCCACAGGAGCTAGAAATTTCCCAGAATATGTCAGATAAGACGTATTATTGGGAAATTTTAATCCTTTAAGGGTTTTCCTACATAATTTGAAATATGAAAAATATTTCCTACATAATTGAAGTATCTAGAAATAGCTTCTCAATATTATTACATTCATAAAACCTAAGAGCATGTCTTAGATTCTAATACTAGAATTCAGAGTCTGACTCAAACAGATAATAAAAAATGCTTATCACAAGTTATTGTGTATGATTATCTTCTAATAGCATTAACATGATAACTGATATAATAGCCTCCCCAAAATTCATCTGTAACATCCATGCTGTAAAGAAGTTTCCTTTTTAGAAAAAAAAATGGTAATCTTATTTTCAAAAAGTCTAGCTTTCATCTTGAATTTTAATCATATATCTTATTCACCTAAATATTTATTCCTGGCACACATGCTTCTGAGCTAGGCCAACTGGGGAATATTAAAATTACACACAGAAAAGATCATACAGATAATCAGTTCTATAAGTATTACATATACATTTTAATTAAATGGCTAAAAGTTTGACTGTGAAATATATAACAATCCATATAAATATAGAGGAGGACAACTACTACATACAGCATGGCTGACCAGTCATGTACTATAATGCTTTACAACTAATTTAGTGGCACAACCAATTAAAGGTTAACAACAACAACAAAATATTTCAGAGCCTTGGATTTGCATTTATGTAATTTCTTGATGTGCATACTCAAGGGTCAAATTAAACCCTCTCCAAAATGAAATCAAACAAAAGGTAAATAAATAATATATTGTTACTCTTTAGTTTTTTATGCAGTATTTCACAATATTGACATCAAATTATTTTCTTTATTTATCTTTTGGCAGTAAAGATTTCATTCATGTATAAAGCTGCTTTTCAGTGTTCCAGCATACCAGTTTGTCTCTTATTAAACTGGCTACTTTAAAATCTATTAGAACTCTTCCATTCTGAAGAGGAATGCACAATTTTCAGCCATAGATTCACAAATACTACTTCACAAATATTAGAGACTGTCTTGGAAGATAGAAGACAAAGAAAAATGTAGTAGTCAAGGCATAGCCTTAACGTTTGAAGTAAAAAAAAAAAAAAAATCTAGATTCGCAAACAGAATATCCTCTTCCTATTTGCTAAGGTTATTCTTTACCCACAAATATTGCCATTTTATCTCTCTCCTAGATGCAATGATTAATACAGATCCAAGTTTTAAAAATGAAAAAATAGAAATAAAAATAAAAGGGTGGGGGTTATGAATAATAACAGGAAACTTAGGTATTGAATTGGACATAAAGCAAAACTTTGACCTTTCCAGAAGTCTTAAAAGGAAAGTTTTAGATTCTAACATTCTCAAAATAACATAAGAACAAATAAGAGCATAAGAATAAATAAGAACTTTAGGTCTTTCCTAAAAGTGCCATTTTATAGCTGCCTATCTTACTATTATCTCACAGATAATTTATGTGTCTGTTGAAGGAAAGCACATTACAGAGATACGTCAATATATCATTGCTCTTCCAAAGCTAAGAAAAGTCTTTTTTTTTTTTTAAAGCCAAATATGAAAACCTAGTGGCTGGTATATAGTAAATATTCAATAAATATCAGCCACTCCTCAATGCCTCAATTTTCTTCACTAGTTCTTATTTTATATCTGAAACTAATCAAACTATTATTTGGAGACTTCTCTAAGTGTTGAAATAACGTTTGACAGAAATGCATTCCAGAAGTGGTTCTCTGTTAACACCAATAGTATACTGCTTATGCCCCTAGACATCAAGATAAAACACCTCTGAGAGACCCGCTGATTACCATATCCAATTAGTATGAATAGAGTAATTAAATTTGGGGCAGTTTATTATTTGAAATCTCAAGTTAAACTATGCAATAAAACATTTAAAAGTACTTGTAGGAACAGTGAATAGCATAGCTTGAGAAGAATGTGAAACTACTGAGATTATGACACTCATTAAAGTATAAGAAGATTAAGAAGTAGACAAAGCTAAACAAGAGTCTAGAGTCAGGAATTAAATAGTTCCCCATCACCCCCACATACCCCCAATGTGTAATAGGAAAATAAATTTAATCCAATTAGTATTATATCAAGCAATCACTAGTTATAAAGAAAGCATTTTAAATTTTGGTTACATACAAAAGTCAAAACATCCTTTTATACACCTACCTAATTTTTAAATTTATTTTATGTTTAAAATGACTACAATATTAAAAAAGAATACTTGAGTAACAGAAGAAGGTAAATCATGGAAAAGGAAACAGTAAGGGTTAAGAATAGCTCATAGAAATGCCTACCACAAAGCGCTAAGTAGGTGCAGAGATATACCAAAATGTTTTCTCTAAACTTCCTAATGGTCAAAGCAATCAGGATGAAATTTAGAAACACAGTATCTAAAATATTAGGGAAGTGAGGAGGGATGGGAGCCAGTTGTTTAAAAGATATATACCTTTTGCCAATAGTGAGGCTTGAGAGGAATTTCTCCTTGGGGATACTGTAAAGAGGAAGCTATTCCATACATTGACTGATGTTCTCAATAAGATCTACACAAAAGGAAAGCTAGCGAGTTCTTATGATTTTTTTTTTTTTTAATGTCCAGAAGGTAAACTGGTGGTAAATGCTCAATTGCAATTTAGTAAAAACAATTCTGTCAGGGTATATAGCTCCCTGGTGGTTTCAAATCCAGATTTATTCCTTTGGGATTTAAGAGGAAATGGTATTTTCCTGTGTACAGAGAGCACTCATTGTGATGGGCAGAATGTCTTTATTTTATTCCTTTTAAAGTTACAGTATTAAAAAATCAGAAAAGGTAATTCCTCAAATTAAACTCCAGTCGAAGCAATGCCATACTTCTGTAAAGAATGTCAAACAGCATGATGGTTTAATGATCAGTTCTCTGGAAAGGGAATCACCATGGGAAATTTCTGTTTTGATTTTTTTCTTCCTGAGGCCAGAGCTGTAATAACATTTTTATCTGGCCTTATTCTCTATCAAGGTTCACTTTGAAAACTTCAAAGGCCATGTTTGGAAAATGAAAATAGGTCTCATTTTTATTCATTTTCATTTCAGACCAGCATGTAAAAATGGCAATCCTTTTAATCCCAGGGAAAAATGCTTTTAGACAAACCATGTAGGTGTTCTTTTTTTCCAGGAATAAATTAAAACTAATGTATGAGGAACTATTATAGATAATGCATCGACACAGTAGGCCACTAAAAACAGAAAAGGTAGAAATCATAATAGCTCTATACCAATTTAAACTTTATATATCTAAGATACGACACATTTAATGGAAGCCTTGAGGGCAACAGTGAAATTAAATAATATACACAAAGATGAAGGATCTAATTTTTCCTTTTAATAAGTTATTTTACATGTTATTAGAGACCATAAAGTAGTAATAGATTGATGTAGGGTACTGATATTTTATATAAAATACATTCCTCTTTTATGACCACATGTTAGTCTTGATCTTTTTCTTTGTACCATGAAGGAACTACTGCTGTAAGGAAAAAAGGAGAGCTACATGAGGACCACACAACTCCTGGAGGAGGTTTCCCTGGCAACACAACTTTTCCATTCATCTGGTTGCAGTGTTTTCATCCAGTAGCCTGTCACCTCACTCAAAAGCAAGGTAATGGAAAGAAACTTATCAAGTTTTATCTTGTAACTAGAGAGTAACCTACTTATCGGGTCCTGCAATTAATTTCAGGTAACCCTGTATATGCCCCAGTATACCTTGCTTTATGAATACTTTTATGGCTATAAAATTTTCTTAAGAAAGATAATTTCTTAGAGTAAATTTTTAATATAAAATTATCAGATTTGCCTTTCTTTCCTACCTGAACCACCTTGCATGTTTTTAGTCAGCTAGTATGTAATTTTTTACAAGTTTATATAATCTTATATAAAGAACGAAATCTCCAAGATGGTATTCATACTGTACAGTGGCACAACTTATTAGATAGCAGGTAAATCTAAATAAAACTTTTATATGTGATGCAAACATCCGAAAATATAAATTAATTTTCTTTGGTTTCCATAGATATTAACTTAGTCTTTAAAATTTATTAAACATTTTTTCCTGAATGCTTTTTAACTCTGTATACATTTTAATTAATATACAATCCAAGATTAATGTAATTTCTCTAACTCCTAAGACAGCTTCATAATCATATTTAAGCTCTAGATTTTACCGTTAGCCTAAACAGTATACAATATAAAGGTGACATGCATTTTGTAAATATAAAATAATACACTATTCAAAATAGAAGGAGAACCAGGCAGAGGTTCACAATGCCTTATTCAGAATTCTAAATTCCTATACCTTTGAGAACCAAAATGTTATTCACTTAATGGTTAAATCTGATTCGAGTTGACTAGGATGCTATATACAGTCTTTATAATCATATTTAGTTTGAATATTCATATATTTCACTGTCAAAATATGTGGTCACTCACATGTTTCAAGGGATATGTAATATACACAGCATTACTTTCCTGAAATACCAAAACCTCTGACTTTTGTTCCCAAGGTTCTGTAGACATAAATGGACACGTCACTATGGACAGACAGATACATCAATAGAAAATTTGCAAATTGAAATAGAGTAATTGCTTTTAACACATTGAATAAAATAATAATTCATGAATCCAAACTGATATATATAACAAATAAATAGGTAAAGAAAAAGAGAGTTCTTCCTTATGATAGGAAGATAGCTATGTTTATATCCACATAGATATAGATATATAGATATGGAAAGATACAAGTGGAATTAGAAAATACTTAATGGTTGCTAATAACGATTGTTGGTGAACATTTGATGAGCATCAAGCTTTTCTAGCAGTTTCAAAATACATTTCTTTTTTTTCTTATAAATCCAAAAGTTAAAATTCATAACTTTGTAATGGAGAAACCTAGTAGACACCACCTTAAAAACATGATATTTAATATCACTAATACTGAGAAAAATCAGTATTATATTCCTCTTGATTTCATTTACTGAGAACAAAAGAAAAAAATCACTTTCAGAGCATTCTCACTAAAAATGTATAAAGTAAATCTAATCATGAAAAATATCACATAAATCCAGATTGAGGGAAAGTTTACAAAATAACTGACCTTCACTTCTCAAAAATAATTTCAAAATAAGGAAAGACAAAGAAAAATTGATGAACTGTTTCAGTTTACAGGAGACACACGACAAATAAATGTCATTCCAGTTCATACAATTTTGATGCAGATAAAATAAGTATTCACTTCCTGAAAGAGAAAGCAGTAAGAGACATTATTTAGTCAGGGAAGTTACAAAGTGTTCCTTCTGTGGCTAATAATCATTGGAAACAGTGGAGGAAAACGAAGAAAGAAAGTGAACATAACAGAAGAAAATGAAAGCGAGTAAAAGAAAAAATATAGGCAACTCTGGTAAAATAATTAAAAGTCATCTAAAAATATTTAGTCCTAGACACCCAAGAAACAACTAAGTGATTGCATTACAGTATAGAACATAATTGGTTTTAGCCAATATAAAAATATTTGAAATAATTACTTACATTTTGAAAGATTTAAATGACTCAGCAATTAAAATGTTTAAAGTGTATAAACATAAAGTACCGTTGAAGTACTGAAGTAAAAAGTGCATATTTTATGAGAAGCAACCCCTTCAATAGCTTGACAATGACAGGGTCAATGTGTATGTGTCTCAAACATATTTTCCTGATAAGAGATTTTTGTCATGAGGAATTTTTCAATGTGACTGTCATGCTAGTTTTAGTTTAAATAAAAATCAAAGGAGAGTCCAGGATCGGTGGCTCACGCCTGTAATCCCAGCACTTTGGGAGGCTGAGGCAGGTGGATCACGAGGTCAGGAGATCGAGACCATCCTGGCTAACAAGGTGAAACCCCGTCTCTACTAAAAAAATCAGCCGGGCGTGGTGGCGGGCGCCTGTAGTCCCAGCTACCTGGGAGGATAAGGTAGAAGAATGGCGTGAACCCGGGAGGGGAGTTTGCAGGGAGGCGGAGCTTGCAGGGAGCGGAGATTGCGCCACTGCACTGCAGGCTGGGTGACAGAGCAAGACTCCATCTCAAAATAATAATTAATAATAATAATAATAAAAATCAAAGGAGAGTGAAAGAATGCATTAGGAATATTCCTCTGCAATAAAATCGTTTGTTATTTTTTAACTAAGAATTAAGCAAACCAGAAAAACAAAGCATTTCTCTGATAAATACAAACTAATTGAGGGTACCTATTAAGTAAAAGTTAGAGCTGCCTAACATAATTACTTTTTAAACTTTTCACTTTGAAATAAGTATGGATTCATCCTGCATACTGTCCACCTAATCTTCTCCAATGATTACATTTTATATAACTATAGTACAATATCAAAGCCAGGGACTTCACGTTTGTACACTGCATGTGCGTATGTTTGTAGGTCCTTACAGCAATTACTTAAAGTTCAGTGATATTAATATTAATATTTCATATTCTTAGGATTTACTAAAGATAGCTCCAAATCTGTTTAAATAGTGATTAATATTCACTAAGCATAGGCAATAAATTTTTAACAAAATTGCCACATTTTATTGTTTACTTAATTTTAAATATCTATACCTTAAACATATATACACTAAATATATTTAGATGTTAGAGATGCAGTTGTGACAAGAGACAATAATCCTTGCTTATAAATATTACCGTGTGTATGTGTATGTGTGTGTGTATGAAAATAAAAATAAAGTATAAAAAATGGGTCAGATACTATTAAATCCTATGGGAGTTTTTAAAAATAAAGTGAGGAAGGAGGAAGTGAAATGGTTAAGTAATGGTGCAATGTTATATAAGTGAGCAAGGAAGGCTTAGCAGATAACTGTGTGAAGACCTGAAAGAACTGAGAGAACTAACTGTGATTTTTGTTGTTTGTTTGTTTTTGAATACTCCAGGCAGATTTATAAAGGAAGCTGCTGGAGGGAATTCATTCCCTTTTCGCTGTTCTGCCTTCCACCTTTCACTGTGTGAGGACACTGCAAGAAAGTCCTCATCAGACACCAATTGCCAGCACCTAGATCTTGGAATTCTCAGCCTCCAGAACTGTGAGAAATACATTTTTATTTTTCTATAAAATAATAATAATAATAAAAAACTTCCATGCAGGAAAAAAAAATCAAGTTCAAATGTCCTGTGGTGAGGGCATGCCAGCTTTGTTTGAGAAGCAGTAATCATGCCTGTGTGACTGTAATGAAAGAATAAAAGATAAATTAGCATGGAAGAATGTAATGTAGTCCTTTTCACTTTAAGCAAGAAATTTGGCTTCAATTCTAAATCTGGTAAGAAAAAAATAGAAGGTTCCAAACTAAGAAGTGACATGATATGAAATGTTTTAACAGAATCACCTTCGTTACCATATTGCAAATAAAATGAAAGTGCATCAAGGGCAGAAGTAGGAAGGCAAGTTATGAGATTGTTTTGATAATCCAGAGGAGTTGGGATGGTGACTTAAAGCAGTATGGTAGCGATCGGTTGGGTAAGCACATGGAATCCTGGGTATTTATTAAAGGTTCAGCAAAAAGGATTTACAGATGAAACAGATATGGGTCATGAGAAAGAGTCAAGTTAAAGATTATATCAAAATTTTTTATCTGAACAACTCGCAGTGCTGTGGTAAATCCTTACCCCAACAATTTACATGACCAATAACTGAGTGGGAACATTAAGGAGGGGATGGTTTGAGGAAGAATCAGGATCTCAGGTTGGAAATATTAAGATAAATATGCCTATTTAACAATCAAATGAAAAATAGTATTTTTGTAATTTTCAGTATTTATTTGGCAAGAGATTAATCTATAGCACTGTTACTACTTTCTCTTTTTCATAAAAGTTATTTTGGTATAAAATCAACCTGACTGGAAACTATTCAAATATATAAGCCTTTAGCTCTGACCTATTACTTATATTTTTTTGCCATTAATAATATGAATATCCACCAAACAAGAACTTGAGACTATAACTCTTTTCTCCACTAAATCTTCATATTAAATTAGTCATTTAAATATGATTATTCTTTTCATTTATTGCTAAATACTTTCCATTACATTCAAACTTATTGAGACATCCTTAAATTTTATAATTTATTTAATGTATTAATTCCCTAGCTTCTAAACTGGTTCTCTCTACTGCAACTCTATTTTCTTCTTAATAACTCATCATCTACATTCCCCAATGTCTTATTTTTCCAAAACAAAAGTGCACTCATGTCCTTCTAGGGCATACATTTCTTTAATGGCTTTCTATTGTTATAGATAAAGTTCAAACTTATTATGACAGCCTATAATTTGGGGGAAAAAACTCACCTAAAAACAGTTTTTAAAAGATTAAAATTCAAATGCTTGAAATTTCAGTTATTTTATGAACTTTCTATTCAAACATGTCAAGGAGCTAAGACATTACATACTACACTACTACTAGTACTACTACAAATCATAATAATAACAACAACAATTATAGTTACTCATCTTAGTTTTGGCAGAGGATACCATTTCTATAAAGAATGTAATTAGATTGTAGATATTAAAATAGTTACTAGACAGAAACTAGGATGATGGTAACATTGACTTTTGATCTGAGTCCTGGCTATATGTTTTCTGTTTGAAAAAAAGGTCATTAAGTATAATATTATAATTTTTATAATTTTAGAATGCATATTATAACTACACATTTTTTAAACTGAGAATTTAAGATTTAAAAAGTATAGCAGGGGAAGAGAAGGAAAATATTTTTTCTCTGTGCTTGTTTTAATAAATAATGCCACTGAGGATGTAAGTTTTCAATGTCTAATTATTAAATCAGCATTACTTTCATTATTTTAACAACTTTCATGGGGTTCTTATATTGAGACTCAAATTAAATATGTAATATTAATCCTAATATAGTTATTTATTTCCTAACAAGAGCATAAACCTTCCAAAAATTTTATTCTGCATATTTATAACTGAATTTATGATTCTGACATATTTTTTTCAAATCATGTCCATCAATATATGAACAGGTATTGAATTTATCCATATTTACTTATGTCTTTCTTCAGCCCCTCTGTCAACCCACTTATCTTTTTGATAGCTCAGTGAGCTGGCACTAGTTTTGTACCTCAGGATGTTTACTCTGGCTAATTTAGTCACAGATCTTCTAATGTCTGGTGCTTGGCAATAAAGTCCCAGTTGGAGTTTTCAACCAACAGCAGTTTGCATTCAGTTACTTAATCTCTGTTTTGCAATCTTAGTACCTTCCTTTCTGATTGAATGAAGACAATTGCTCCTAGGGATACCTGAACCTGAAATGAACTGAAAATACTTTATAGCTTTTCAACTTGCCAGGCAGTAGAAGAAAAATTCATACCAATCCCATTGCTACAAACAGCTGTTACTATAAGGTGATATTGCTATGGAATCTTAAAATAGAACAAGGCGAATACCATCCCTGTGAGGGTTCTACTATATTTTGTGGATCTCCAGCTGGAAACTTAATTGTAATTTAAACTGAGCATACAGAAACAGCTTTCCTGCTTCTATTCAGCATACTTTCACGGAATTGGATAATTTAATCAATAAGTTATAACACTCTCTAGTATGAAGCTGCATACAATTCTAGGAGGAGAGACAATGTGATCTTGGATTCCCTATTATCTTTATCTTCCTGCATTATATTCTCCCAGGACTTTAGCTAATACCTCTCCCCATCACAATAAAGTCTTTAAACACTTAGAATCAATTTTCTGTTTCTTGTGTCCATATCCTATAGCCAAAGATCACCAGGAACACCCCTGAGTTTATTCTTGTTTGCAGCAATAAATACCTCACACAATGGGGAAATGTGAGGTTACCTCAGTTAGAGGGTATTAAAAGAACCTATTGTATCATTTGGGATTTGGTTATTTGGGGAAGAAATTAAGGAAGCAAGACTGCCCTGGATTGCCTGTTACCAGGAAATGGGAGCAATTTTATGATTGGGTATGTCACCAAATCTTACCTATATGGATGATATACTAGAGTGAGGCTAATGTAATTGAGGATAAAGTAACTGCTGAAGAAACAACAGTCACTTGTATCTGGTATGTTGTGACCTGGACAATGTTTCTGTTTTGTTTATGCTTAGATAAAATTAAGGATTGTTCTTGTTTTTGTCATTGTCCAACTTGGTCACTGAATAGTCTTATTTTAGTTTAGGGTTCTGTGAAATAGTTTATGTTCAACAACCTAAGACTTAAGGACTTAGCTGAGAGTTTCAGTCCAGGTCATGAATGTGAGGGCCTCCATTTTTACTTTCTCACTTATATCTATTTATAAATATTAATAAAATGTTGCACAGTAAAGTATAAAATGGAAAAAGGAAATAGTATGAAATTAAGGTAATTCCTCATCAGGATATTGCTTGATTTATTATTTATTATGCAAAGACCTGCAAAACAACAGTATCAGTCTTTAATAGTAGAATCTTTTTTTCACATCAAATTCTGGGGAGGATAGTATTAATCAAGGCAATAGGCAATGCCAGGTGGAGGTTTTAATATACCTCTAAAAACTTGGCAAATACAAGGTCAGTCTTTTTTGCCCTCTTTCTATTTGCAATTGTAATTTTCTATGTGCTTTGTTTCTAAGTTAGAGCATTTCTAAATTAAAGAAACCAAAGACACGTTTAAAATATTCTAAGATCAAAATATAATTTTCGATGCCATTACTATGCTATATTAAAATTATCTTTATTTTATGCTGAATATATAATACTTCTCTACAAGAAGCCTCTTTATCTTGCTTGATTGGGACAATTATTCAATTAGTCAATTGAAAAATTAGGTTAAATTGGGAAACCATAAAGCAGCAAAAAATGTAGCCATATATTAAAAGTTTTTTTTTTTTTAATTTAAAACATATACAGACACTGTATGATGTAAAGACAACGTCTTTACTTTGAGACTTTTTTGGCTGATTTGTATTCCACCTTTTTTACATAAAACTCATCTTCAGTCTTTAATTACAATATCTAACCTTGTTCTCATTAGGTGAAGTGAGAAGTCCAGAAGGTGTAGAGTAGAGGAGAGAGATGGCTACTAGCCATGGTAGTTCAGCCAGTACATTTTCAAAATGAAATGGAAAACTTTAGATTGCTTAAGTAAATACATATTAACTGAGCTTCTATATATTCAGTATATGAGACACAGTCTAATTAGGCTGTTATATATTATCTGTAAGGGTAATAATTATTTTTAAGCATTTTAAAAATCTTATCACATAAATCTTAATGTGTATTCATTAGATACGATATTTTATTCATTTAGTTCCTCATCTTATTTAGGATACTACCTCAAAGTAGTTTGGGAAATTATGAATAAAAACAAATTCTTAACAGTAGATCTATTTAATTTGCTAAATTGTGCTTGTAACTAGTTTATTTATATATATATATATATATATATATATATATGCCCACAGAAATAAAATATTATACTCATTCACTATAGAAGGGCTTTTCAGTCAGTGATGGACTGCATATACGACAGCGATCCCATAAGATTATAACACTGTATTTTTACTGCACCTTTATATAAGATTATAATTGTATTTTTACTGCACCTTTTCTGTGTTTAGATATGTTAATATACATCAATACTTACCATTGTGTTACAGCTGCCTACAGGCTTGTAGACTAGGAGCAATAGACTACCTCATACAGCTTAGGTGTATTGCAGGCTGTACCATCTAGGTTTGTGTAAGTATGCTCTATAATGTTTGCACAACAACAAAATTGCCTAACAACACATTTGTCAGATTGCATATACCTGTTGTTAAGTGACACGAGACTATATATTCATAGCTTTTCCTAAATACTAATGATATGACGATGATCTTCCTTGTCAGCTATGCTGTCAGTCAAAACAGATATGATTGTTCTATACCGGCATTTGACAGAAACAACTGAGATTAGAAAATAGAGAGATGGTTTCAGGACTCCAAATCAATCTGTGCAGCTTTCAGTTCCAACCAATCAGTGAAACCTGTATGTTGTAATCATTCTCCTTGGTTACAAGTGCTGGCAGAAACTAGAGACCCGTTTTTCAAGCTAGAGCAAAAAGAGCTAAATATGAATGTGAAAATTCTCTTTATAGACAAAAAATAATCTTCCTTTAAGGAAAAAATTAAGAGGAAAGGCTAGAGCTATTTTGTTCATATTTTTCATTACTTTGCAGGAAAGTCTATTACTCTTAAACACACCAATGAAGGATAAATGTGGTAGGTGTGTTATCTTTCCTGGTCCGTAATAAGAATTCAAACTGCAGCCCCGTGTGCAGCATGAGGTTTAAACTGCTGTATCGGTGCCTACTACACCAGTCTCCTTTTTAGTTACTTGTTAGAGCTGTGTGAACCTTTCATCTTATGAAACTCGCCAACTTTAGGAATATTTTATGAGTTACTAGCTTTGCAAGTTTGCAGAATACATTCAAACATCACTTTTACAGGCCGCAGGACTACAAATGTCTCTCTATAGATTTTTAAAAAAAGATATAAAAAGGAAGCTATGAGAAGAAAACTAGCAGCATTTCCTCATTGTTTCTTAGTAAACCTCCTAGTTTTCTGTAACTTTAAATGAAGTCTGGCACTGAGTTTGGGGTCAGTAGAGGATCCTCCTGAGTTTATCATTCTTAATCAAGCTTTTCTCAAGAATAGCAAAGACAATATAAAAAATAAGCATCTTCCAGTTTTTTTTTTCAGGATTAAACAGCCACTCTTGGGTGAAAATAATATATTAATGAAAAATTTAGTATTTTTATTTATCCTTTTCCACCTAATTACCCTTACTTAATCTTTTAGTAAGTTCTCATTTATTAGTATGTATATTCATTCCATTTAGTAAATGATGTAATATGCCAAAGTGCTATATTTATAAAGTTTCAGGGAGCATGATTAAAGTATACTTTTGTTTTCCAAATGTCCACAGTAGTAAAAATGCCTGTGGAACCCCAGAAGGCAATGAGGACAGCCAAGAGAAGTGATTAATAAGAAAAGGGTGGTATTAGATCTTGAATTGAAGTCTTCTGAAAATTTGACCTGTATAACTAGCTCAGTGAAAAAAACTAAAAATGATTTTGAGAGCACACCTAAACAAGGAAAAGAAAACTGATATTTATAGACTATCAAGGACACTTCAGGGTCTCCATGTAGTTGATATTTTTACTGCTACCTTGTGTGTGTTCTTCCTTCACATACTATTCAAGGTCGAGTTATGGGGTCTCAATATAAATTTGCCCCTGAATTCTTCCAGAGGAAGGCATGACCCCAGCCAAATAGCACATTAAAAGGTGCATGTCTAGAGCCTGTCTATTTGGAATAAATCCCAGAAATTGTGGAGATATATATAAAAGATCTTTTTCAACTAAGTACCAAGCACTGGCCATGAAAGGTCATGGTACATCTGACTGCACCAGAGTAATAAATCAACTGGCCAGCAGAAGCAACACCATCCAATACTTCCCAACCCCACATGCCAGAAAAAGTTAACTGTTTTAATTGGTCTTTGCTGGAGCACATTTCATTTTATCAGCATGTTGTTCCTAAAATTGAAGTGTTGATTGCTTTTCCTAGAAGATAGAAGGAGAAACACATTTTTGTTGCTCATCTTTCAGATGTAACAATTGGTTAAACCAAGAAAATATTCACTGCTCTGTATCTCATGTACTACCAGATGAGATGATGACTTGAACTAGAAATGCAAATATGCATAAATACAAATATGTATTTCTGGTTTAAGTCAAACTATTTAACTTATATTAACATAACCATAAATAATATTATTTATTAAAAAAATGATAAATCTGGGAAAAGCTCAGCCAAACAGAATGCCAGAACAATTAATGTAAACCCTGATTGTCCTGGGAAACCCAAGACGTACAAATTATCTATGAAGAATTATAACACTGATAGTTTGTTGGTGGGGATGAGTAATGTACATATAAATAACCTGTGACCTTTGGCTAATATGTAACAAGAACATGACTTTATTATTTTATCAGTAAACATCCTTCTACAGACTCTCATGCACCAAGCACTATAATACATTTTAAGAATATGAAAACAATCTGGATAAAATTCCTTATCCTAAAATTACATTTATGATGGAAGAAGACATGTTTGCAGATGGTTACAACATGAATATTACAAATAAGATATAAACAAAATATAACAGGAGCTTGGGATGTTGAGTACTTTGCTTTGCTTGTGGATGTAGGAGTGGAGGAAATCAGAAAAGTTTAAAAAAATAAAACTTAAGTTGCAAACCAATTAAATAAGGGATATTTGACAAGTAGTTAAAAAAAGAAGGAGCTTATTAGAGAGTAAGAGAATAAAAAACACGGAAGCATAAGGCCTGTCTTATCTGTTTTGTGCTGCTATAACAGAATACCTGAGACTAGCAATTTATAAAGAACAGATATTCATTTTCTCATAGTTCTGGAGGCTGGACAGTTTAACGTCAAATGCTGGCATCAAGCGAGAAGGCCTTCCTGCTAAGTTATCTTATGGTAGAGGATGAGAGAGAGCAAAAAAGAGCAAGGGCTGAATTCACTCCTTTATAAAGTGAACCCACTCCTGTCATAACAACATTAATTCATTATGAGGATGGAGCTCTCATGCTTAATCACCTTTTAGAAGTCCCATATCTTAACACTGTTACAATGGGAATTAAATTTTGACATAAATTTTGGAGGTGACATTCAAACTGTATTATTTTGTCCTGCTCCTACAAAACTCATGTCCTTCTCAAATACAATATATTTTAATTCCATCACAATAGCCCCCAAAGTCTTATTTCATTCTAGCATCAACTCAAACGTTCAAAGTCTAGAGTATTATCTAAATCAGATATGGATGAAGTCAAAGCACGGTACATCCTGAGGCAACTCTCCCTTCAGCTATGGACCTGTAAAATTAAACAAGCTAATAACTTCAAAGACACAGGATAGATATTCTCATTCCAACAAGAGCAACAGGCAAAAAAAAAAAAAAAAGTAACAGATCCTGAGGAAAAAGCAGCAAATAATCCTCCTAGACTTAATGTTGTATCTTCCAGGTGCTGGGGCAGGGGTGGGGTCCCCAAGTCTTCAAGCAGTCTCATTCTCTGGCTTGGTTGGGCCCCCAAGCCTTCAGGCAGCCCCATCCCTTTACAGAGCCTAGCTGTCCTGGGTAGGAGTTCTCTGAAGCTGGAGTTGCACACTGGTAGCTCTACAGTTGTGGGGACTCGGAGGCAGGCCTGTTTCCATAGCTCCAGTAGGCATTACCCTAGTATGGACTCTGTAGCACCTCCACCCCTCCAATAAGTCTCTGCTGGGCCCCAAAGCTGTCCACAACATCCTTTGAAATCTAGGTAGAAAAAGCCATGCCTCCATAGCTCTTGCATTCTGTAAGACTGCAGAATTATCACCATGTGGATATCTCCAAGATTTATAAATTGTACTTGCTAGAATGGAAGCCTGAACAGCACCTGGGCTAGTTCAAGCCAAGGTTGGAGCGGCAGAGGAGTACTGTGCCAGAAGGCAGGTAGCAGAGAAGTGGTGTAGCAGCGAAGGCTGAGATTCTACAAGCACCTGTCAGAAACCTTACACTAAAGGCCTTAGCTTACCTTGAAGATTTCTGAAATGCCTTTCAGGTCATTCTCCCACTGTCTTGATGAATTAAATATGTCTGCATATTATTCATACTATACTCTAGCAATTGGTCACTTGGCTACACCCTTAGTACTTTCTCCCAAACATACTCTTTCATTCTTTACATGGTCAGGCTGAGAAATTTCTAAATCTTTCCATTCTTCTTCCCTTTTAATTATAAATTTTATCTTTAACATTTCTTTTGCATTTTACTTTAAGTAGCTAAAAGAAGTCATGCTGCACCCTGAATACTTTGTTGCTTAGATTTTTCTTTTTGCCAGACATAGTAGTTCATGGCTTTTAAATTCTGTCTTTCATAAAATCCTAGGACATGAACACAATTTAGCCAAATTCTTTGCCACTTCAAAAATAATGAATTTTACTCCAGTTTCCAATAGGCTATTTCTCTTTTCCATCTGAGACCTCATCAGAATGACCCTTCCTGTCCATATATCTACCAACATTCTAATCATGACCACTTAAGTAATATCTAAGAAGTTGGAGACTTTCTCTACAGCTTTCTTCTTCTGAGCCATCACCAGAATCTCCTCATCATTTTGTTTCTGGCAATCTAGTCTTTTGCTGACCTGCTATTCCAAATTCTTCTAGCCTTTACCTATTATTCAGTTCCAAAGTTGCTTTCACATTTTCAGGTATCTGTTACAGCAGCCGCCTTACTTCTCAGTACAAATTTCTGTCTTAGTCAGTTTTGTGTTGCTATGACAGAATACCTGAGACTGGGACATTTTTAATGAACAGAAATGTATTGGCTAATGATTCTAGGGGATGAGAAATCCAAGATCAAGGGGTTGGTATCTGCTGAGGGCCTTCTTGTTGCATCATTTGTGGCAGAAGTTGAGAGGGTGAGAGAGAGAGATAGAAAGAGTGAGGACCAAACTGGCCCTTTTAAAAGTAATTCACTAACACAAAAAGAAACCCACCCCCACAATAATGGCATTCATCAGTTTATGACAGTGGAGCCCTTATGGCCTAACAACTTCTTAATGGTCCCAACTCTTAATTTTGTTAAAATTGCAATAAATTTCAACATAATGTTTGGAGGGGACATTCAGACCACAGCAAGGCCTAAGAACATGGTGTACACCTGGTCCTCAAATTACCATGTTTCAACTTACAGTTTTTAACTTGACAATGGGTTTATTGGGATGCAACCCTCATTGTAAGCCCCTAGCTTCTTATGACTTACAATGGGGGCACAGTTTCTACTAAACGCATACTGCTCTTGCATGACCCTAAAGCCAGTCAATTATAAGTCAAACCATTTTAAGTCTAGGACTGTCTACTCTGTTGCCAGCATTAAATGCATTTTTGACTTACGGTATTTTTAACTTATGATGGGATGTAACCATATTGTAAGTTGAGAAGCACTAGTATTTGATACTCCAGAAATTATTTAGTTCCCAGAAATTATAAAAAAAAAAACTTGTTCATAGATTACATTTTAGAGAGCATTTTAATGAGGTCATTTGGTTTAACTAAAGTAATAATATGGCTCATTTTCATATACCACTTGACAGTTTAAGAAATAATTTATATATGCCACTTCATACATTACTATAATATTCCTATAAAAGTGGCATAAAATGGCTTAATAACTTTAGATTAACTTTCTTATAAAACTATTAGAACCTTCCAAGCATTATTTTCACCAGTGTTAAATAATTAACATTCATGTTGAGATAATTCAGCAAATACACTTATTAGATATTTTTCAGAATCTCTTATTTGGTAGTCTTTCAGCAAATGCATTGGTGCTTTAAGATTTTTGATATACCAAATAATTTTAAAAGGTTAGTTCTTAATATGTGAATTTAAGATTTATTATTTTCAACATAAAACTTTTTATTTAAATTATGAAATGTGTTATATTTTATTAAAATGAAAAAAATGCTCTAATGGGAATAAAATTCTCTAAGGAATTAAAGTGCATTTTATTTCCTTTTTGTACTCTACAGCAATTTCTAATTTTAGTGTTTATTTTTAAAATATGGAAGCAACCTCACCATGAAAATTTTATAAGTTGAACCCAATGATAAACGACTTTCATTGATTCCCACCTGTATACTCAGAGAGCCAAGAGAGTACTTTTGTTTAATTAAACCAAATTCAATTTCAAAATAAATTCAGAAGCACTTACCTTCAAAATAATGGAATTTTGTACTTGTCTCTAAACCCTTTGCTTGTCAAGTTTTTCTCATTAGTTAGATAAGCATTTACATTATGTCATTAAAACATTTCTTCTTTACTTAACAAAAATTGCTCAATTCTAAGATGGATATTTTTACCTAAGTACAATATATTCTGTTTTCCTATGATGCCCTACTTTTAAATATCTTAGTTTTTCCTGCACTTTGTTTTGACTCTAATGCCTGGTATTGATGCTTGATATTTTATATATCTGAATCATTAAGTACATAATGAATTATATCACATTTTCCCCACCCTCTCAAACAAATTAAGTAGAGAGAGAAATATTAACAATATTTATGACCTATATAAATCTGGAATATAATGTGGAAATTTGATAACATCCTACTTATGTGGGTCCATTAATTTACCCGGCATATATACTGAAGTATC
The DNA here is from genome assembly GCF_037993035.2 of Macaca fascicularis. Classification (NCBI taxonomy): domain Eukaryota; kingdom Metazoa; phylum Chordata; class Mammalia; order Primates; family Cercopithecidae; genus Macaca; species Macaca fascicularis. The sequence goes on from NC_088386.1 coordinate 90,072,360, forward strand.
AACAATTGAGTGCCTAAAACAACAGTAAATGATTGTTTCAGGATGGAAGCTAGAAGTCTGAGATCTAGGTAGCCACCGGGGTTGAGTCCAATTTCCGTGTGGGAGAATCTGCTCCACACTTTTTCCCTAGTTTCTAGTGGTTTTCTGTCACTCTTTCATGTTCCTGGATATATATATAAATACACCATTTTGATTGCTGCCTTTACTTTCACATAGTAGGGTGTGTATGTGTATCTGTCTCTATGCTGAAATGTACCATTTTATAAGGATACGATTACATTAGATTAGGATCCACTACAATGAACTCATTTTAACTTGATCATCTGCAAAGACCTTATTTCCAAATAAGAAAAGCCACATTCACAGGGGGTTTGGGACTTTATATTTTTATTATTCAATCTATAAGAGTGGCTAAGTTTTTGTTTTTCTTTAAGTAGACCGAGTAAATGCTTAACTATGTGTGACAATACCTAGGTTTATAGAATCCATCCTTCATTTTTTTTTTTTCTTTTTTTTTTTTGGAGACAGAGTCTTGCTCTGTCGTCAGTCTCGGCTCACTGCAAACTCTGCCTCCTGGGTTCACACCATTCTCCTGCCTCAGTCTCCCGAGTAGCTGGGACTACAGGCGCCCGCCACCATGCCTGGCTAATTTTTTGTATTTTTAGTAGAGGTGGGGTTTCCCCGTGTTAGCCAGGATGGTCTTGATCTCCTGACCATGTGTGTGTGTATGTGTGTGTATTTGTAAAGCCTTTTCTTATAGTAGAGGGCCAAATAATAAATATAGTCAAAAAACCATTTGGCAACTATCAGTATCAAAATTAATGCAAGCAAAACTGATAGTGCATACTAAAAGTAGTGAGTGAAATTTTGAAGATTCAAAAGTATTTACATTGTCTCAAAAGAACTTCTCATAAGACATTGGAAAACCCAGACAGAAGCAACTTTAAAAACTGATCATGTTGGCCTGGCGCGGTGGCTCACGTCTGTAATCCCAGCACTTTGGGAGGATGAGGCGGGCGGATCACGAGGTCAGGAGATTGAGACCATTCCATCCTGGCCAACATGGCGAAACCTCATCTCTACTAAAAATACAAAAATTAGCCGGGCATGGCGGCGGTCGCCTGTAGTCCCAGCTACTCGGGAGGCTGAGGCAGGAGAATGGCTTGAACCCGGGAGACAGAGCTTGCAGTGAGCCAAGATCGCGCCACTGCACTCCAGTCTGGGCGACAGAGCAAGACTCTGTAAAAAACAAACAAAACAAAACAAAACAAAAACAAAACAAAACAAACAAAAAAACACGTTAACATAGACAGTAATGAGACATCTTGATATATTATGCTAACTGACATGAGGCATTGAAAATAACACATCACTTCTATGGTGTTCCTGATAAAATATTCACAATCTGAATCAGGAAACATCAGACAACTCAAATTAAGGTGCATTTTATGCACAGTCCTTGACTTGTTCTCTCAAAGCAAAAGGTAATATCCCAAAGTAAAGAGGCTAAAGAGACATAAAAACTGAATGCAATGCATGATCCAACATTTTCTTTTTTTATAAATTGCATTATTGGGACAGTTGCCAAAACTTGAAAAATGCCTTTACATTAGATCATAACACCACATGTTAAGTGTGTTACTCTCAATAGAGTATTACAGAGGAAGAAGACATAATATCAGAAATTCAAATAAGAGAAAAAGAGAGAGAGACAGCAAGAGGGACAGGGGATGGGAGAGAATGAAAGAGTGTGGAGGGAAGAATGTGGGTAAGGAATATATAGAAATTTGGGGTACTATTTCTGCAAATTTCTGGATGTCTGAGATGTCCAAATTAAAAAATAAAAGTTAGAAGTTACTCATTTAACTGATTACATGCTGGATAATAAAAAGTGAAGAGAGAACAAAGTATTACTCTTAAATTTGAAGAAACGGGAAATAAGTAGTGAAAAATTGAGAGACATGAGGGGGATAAAGAAGAATTTGGGTAACCACTTAGATGCAGAGACTGTACAGGGATGAAAACACTAAGAAAGAGCAGCAGCAACAGAGTCAGTTGGGAAGTAATGCCTTTATGAAATTTTATCAGTAGCAAACAACAAATGTGAGAAAGTATGTGCAAAAAAGATGAACATCCTGACAAGTACATGTAATGCAAAAATTCAGGCTGAGGAAAAAGAGAATTTTTCTCAGTGAATTGAAATCTTGTATTATGCACATAAGGACATTAGCTGGTGACCTTTGCGGCATTGTTTTTATTAGAAACATATTAGAATGCAGCAACTGGAAAGGTCTAGAGAAAATGGGGTTACATGTATAAATGGGGTTATAGAAGTATATATGCTCCCAGAGGACCAACGTATATCCTGGGCTTACACTAGGCTCCTGTTGGTATTAGTAATTGTTGCTTTGTTGTCTTGATAATAGAAGCTCTTGAATTTATGCTCCCTCATTGCTGTCATGTAATTGAGTCTTATTAAATTTCTTCTGGCACCTAGCTTTCCAGATTTTCAAGTTGCTCTTAATTTTGGAAATTGAACTATGTTTCCATCTCTATGACATTCTAAGGTGCAGAAACACTTTGCAGGACTCATTTGTCAGGTTTTGGGTCATCACTTTGACTATTTAGGCTTCAGTATCAAAACCTAAGTTACTAACTACAAATTGGACAGGCTCACTGTATGGCCACATGTGAAAAAAAATATTAGCTTTGACTTAATTTTCTTCCCCCCATTTCTATTATATTTTAAAGAATTCAAGCTACCCTCTCACAATATTTAGACAGCAAGGCTTCACCGAATATTTAAATTGTATAAAGATTTCAATAAAAGACTCATCTATCCATCTTTTTTTTTTTTTCTTTTTTTTTTGAGACGGAGTCTCGCTCTGTCAACCAGGCTGGAGTGCAGTGGCTGGATCTCAGCTCACTGCAAGCTCCGCCTCCCGGGTTTAGCCATTCTCCTGCCTCAGCCTCCCGAGTAGCTGGGACTACAGGCGCCCGCCACTTCGCCCAGCTAGTTTTTTGTATTTTTTTTTAGTAGAGACGGGGGTTTCACCGTGTTAGCCAGGATGGTCTCGATCTCCTGACCTCGTGATCCGCCCGTCTCGGCCTCCCAAAGTGCTGGGATTACAGGCTTGAGCCACCGCACCCGGCCTCTCATCTATCTATTGACATCATTAATTTTTTTGCATTCTCTTTGTGTATACCCCAAATTTTTCAGGCATAACTTCTTACATTTGCTGACTTCGATGTACAGCATTATCTTATTATTGTAAAGGATCTATCAACATATATGAACATTTGGTCCTATAGTAAAAAGTAATAAAGTTACTACTATTTCAGTATATTTTGGGGTTCACTTAGGTTTACATGGGTCAATTATAATTATTTTACACATGACATGTGTGAGTATGGGTAAAATACTCTAAAACAGTCAACATGCAAACCATGCAGAACCTATATACTTTACATGTTGACTGATTTAGAGCTGAATTGTTAATGTAGATAACTAAATCCAAATTTACAGATATTTTGTTCAGGTTTAATTACATTTACAATACTCAGAACAATCAAAAGAATTAAAATATTTTATATAATACCTCATTTACATTTGTAATTGTTTTAAAATTTATCAGTGATATTCTAATATTTTAACTAAATATTGGAAGTCTAAATAGACTGAATCTTACAATGGTTGTTTTCAAGAGATAATTTTTTAAATGATTACAAGATAACATCTGTTTTAATGAATCAATGGATAGTTACTGAACAAGTACAAACTTGTCTGGATCACTATTTTTCATCAAACTTCAATACAGGATGACAGAAGCATAAGAATGACAGAATATTGGGAGTATTGGCCAGCAAGAAAGCCTCACAAATAATCTTTATAACTTACCAAGAATTGAAAACTAAAAAGGTGGTAACTGAGAATGATTATGTAAACATTCATTCGGTAAATCCTGTATCTTTTAGCATTTCACATCCCTCAAATCACTGGGAAGAGACTGCTATATTTTGTTTCATGCCAATTTTGAAGGATTTTCAACTAATAAGTTTCAAAAGCTATAAATTTCTTTTTGTATGGTGATTATGCATCATGTGAAAGCAGCAAGTAAGGTTAAAACATTTCAACTTATTTTTATACATGAATCTTATTTTTCATAGATTTCCATATATTTTACTGTATATATTTAAGGTATACAATACTATGTTTTGACATTTATATACAGTTAAATGGGTAATATAATAAAGCAAGTTAACACATCTAATACCTCACATAGTTACCTTATTTTTGTGGTGAGAGCAGCTATAATCTACTCTCTTTGCAAATTTCCAGTACACAATACAGTATTATCAACTATACTCATCATGTTGTATATTAGATCTCTAAATTTACTCACCCTACATAACTGCAACTTTATACCCTTTGGCAACATCTCCTGATTTTCCCTGTCCTCTCCCCCTAGCAATCCCTAGTACCCAACATTCTACCATCTGTTTCTATAAATCCAAATGTTACATTTTTGATTTCCCATATAAGTGAGATTATATACTATTTTCCTTTCTGGGTCTGGCTTACTTCACTCCTATAGTGTCCTCCTGATTCATCCATATTGTCAGAAATGTCAGGAGCTCCTTTTTTAAGGCTGAATAATATTCCACTATATATATATATATTTATATATATATTTTTTATATATGTACACACACACACAATATGATGTTTTGACATATTTACATACAGTGAAATAGGTAATATAATAAAGCAAATTAATTAATGGGTAATAAAATTAAAGCAAATATATATAATTAAAGTAAATACTTACGTTACATATATAATTAATTATATAAATATATAATTAAAACAAATATAATTAAATTACCCATTAACTAATGGGTAATATAATTAAAGTAAATATATACATATATATATATATATATATGCTACAATTTCTTTATCCATTTATTCATTAACAGATATTTAGTTTCCATATCTTGGCTATTTTGAATAATGCCTCAATGAACATGAAAGGGCAGGTATCTCTTTGAGATGCTAATACTATTTCTTTTGGTGTATGCCCAGAAGAAGGATTGTTCTATGGTAGTTCTATTACTAATTTTTTTAATTTGGAATTTTTTATAGGTTATTGGGGTACAGGTGGTATTTGGCTACATGAGTAAGTTCTTTAGTGGTGATTTATGAGATTTTGGTGCACCCATTACCCAAGCAGTATACACGGCACCATATTTGTAGTCTTTTATTCCTCTCCACATGCCCACCTCTACCCCCAAGTCCCCAAAGTCTATTGTATCATTCTTATGACTTTGTGTCCTCATAGTTTAGCTCCCACATGTCAATGAGAACAAATATTGTTTGGTTTTCCATTCCTGAGTTACTTCACCTACAACAATAGTCTCCAATCTCATCCAGGTGGCTGTAAATGCCATGGGTTCATTCCTTTTTATGGCTGAGTAGTATTCCATCATATACGTATATGATGATATATATATATGTGATATATATACATATATGTATGTAAGAGATATGTATGTGAGATATATGTGTGTGAGATATATATACGTGTGTGTGTGTATATGTGTGTGTGTGTATATATATATATATCTCACAGTTTCTTTACCCACTCATTGATTGATAGATTGATGGACATTTTGGGTTGCTTCCACAATTTTGCAATTGTGAATTGTGCTGCTATAAACATGCATGTGCAAGTATCTTTTTTGTATAATGACTTCTTTTCCTCTGGGTAGATACCCAGTAGTGGGATTGCTGAATCAAATGGTAGTTCTATTTTTAGTTCTCTAAGGAATCTCCACACTGTTTTCCATAGTGGCTGTACTAGTTTACTTTCCCACAAGCAGTGTAGAAGTGTTCCCTGGTCAATGCCTTCATGCCAGCATCTACTGTTTTTTTGATTTTTTTAATATGGCCATTCTTGCCAGAGTAAGGTGGTATTGCATTACAGTTTTGATTTGCTTTTCCCTAATCATTAGTTATGTTGTTGTTGTTGTTGTTTTTTTGGTGGCCATTTGTATGTCTTCTTTTGAGAATTGTCTATTCATGTCCTTAACCCATTTTTTGATGGGATTATTTGTTTTTTCCTACCGATTTGTTTAAGTTTGTTGTAGATAACTTTTCATTTTTTGAGCAGCCCCCATATCGTTTTCCATAATGGCTACACCAATTTATATCATTACCAATTTTGTATGAGAGAGTTTCCTCTCCTCCACACCCTTGCCAACACTTGATATCTACTGTCTTTTTACTAATAGGCTTCCTAAGAGATGTGAAATTATACCTTATTGTGGTTTTGATTTGCATATTCCCTAGTGATTAGTGATGTTGACCACATTTTCAGTTAGCCGTTGGCCATGTTTATGGCTTCTTTGAATAAATGTCTATTCAGGTCTTTTGTCTCTCTCTTTTTTTTAATGGCGTTATTTGTTTCTGGGCTAACATTTCAGGATTTCTAATGAACATAAAAATTAATCACATTTTTTTACGCCAATAATGGCCTACCTGAAAAAGGGTTTTTAAAAAATCCTATTTACATGGCATCAAAAAATTACATACTCAGATATAAGTTTAAACAAGGAGATGAAGTATTTTACTATAAAGCATTGATTAAAGAATTTGAATAAAATACAAATAAATAGAAAGATAACCTGTGTACATGGATTGGAAGAATTAACATTGTTCAAATGTCCATAGTACCCAAAGTAATATACAGATTCAACACAATCCTTATCAAAACACTAATGGCATTTTTCACAGAAATAGAAAAAAATTCTACAATTATATGAAAACACAAGACATCTTGAGTAGCCAAAGCAATCCTGAGAAAAAAATGTTGGAGGCATTACACTTCTTGATTTCAAATTATGTCACAAAGCTACAGTACGGAAATGGCATAAAAACACACACAGAGACCATAGGAACAGAAAAAGAAACCCAGAAATAAATCCAAGCATATACAGTAAATGAATTTTCAACAAGGACACCAAGAGGACACAATAGAGAAGCAACGACCTGTTAAATAAATGGTGCTGAGAAAACTGTATATCCATATGCAAAATAAGAAAATTGGACCCCTATCTCTACCATACACAAAAATAAACTCAAAATGGATTAAAGACCTAAAAGTAAGACCCAAAACTGTAAAACTGCTAGAAGAAAACCTAGGGAAAAACCTGATGTTGGCCTTGGATATAATTTTTTGAATATCCTACAAAAAGCTCAGGCAACAAAAGCAAAAATAAACAAGTGGGACTACATCAAATTAAAAAAGATTCTGCACAGTAAAGGCGAAATTCACAAAATGAGAAGATAGCCTGTAGACTGGGAGAAAATATTTTAGAACCATATATCTGATAGAGAGATAATATCCAAAATTAGAAGAACCTTGTATGACTTAATGACAAAAAAAGCAATTTTAAAAAAGAAAAATTTACATCATAGTTCTTTCTCAAATCAATGCATTATTGAACTCTACCCATTTATACATAATATGCAATTTAAATATATCAAAAATTCCAAAAAGAAACAAATATTTTGAATCTTCAGGTAGAAAGGCAGGTGAATAGGTGTATTAATGAATGAATGGAGGAATGGATGTATATTAGATTAATATAAACATACATAAACAAAATCCAAAGAGCAGCCATAGTCAAATGGTTAAACTCAAAGGTTATAAAATCCAATCATCTACATTTAAATACCAGTGATATCATTTACTAGCTGTGTGAACTAGAAAGATTTACTTGACTTTTCTGTCTTGTTTTCTTCTTCTTTAGAAGGGGGATGCTTAATTTGACTAGATTCATTGATATAATGTTGTGAAGGTTAACAAACTAATACAGGTGAATGCTCCTATAGGTAGGCTTATACTTGCTTGCTAGAGCTGCCTTAACAAAATGTTGTATATTGTGTAGCTTAAACAACAGAAAGTTATTTTCTCACAGTTCTGGAGGCTGTAAGTCCAAGACTAAAATATCAGTAGGTTTGGTTTCTCCTGAGAACTCTCTTCTTGCCTTATAGACCACACTCTTCTTCTTATTATTATTTTTTTAATTATACTTTAAGTTATGGGATACATGTACCGAACTTGCAGATTTGTTACATAGGTATACATGTGCCATGGTGGTTTGCTGCACCCATCAGTCCATAACTTTACATTAGGTATTTCTCCTAATGCTATCCCTCCCCTTGCCCCCTACCCCCCAATAGGCCACAGTGTGTGATGTTCCCTTCCTTGTGTCCATGTGTTCTCATTGTTCAACTCCCACTTATGACTGAGAACATGAGGTGTTGGGTTTTCTGTTCCCGTGTTACTTTGCTTTGAACGATGGTTTCACACTTCATCCATGTCCCTTCAAAGGATGTGAACTCCTCCTTTTTTATGGCTGCATAGTATTCCATAATGTATATGTGCCATATTGTCTTTATCCAGTCTATCACTGATGGGCATTTGGGTTGGTTCCAAGTCCTTGCTATTGTGAATAGTGCTGCAATAAATATATATGTGCATGTGTCTTTATAGTAGAATGACTTATAATCCTTTGGGTATATACTCAGGAATGGGATTGCTGGGTCAAATAGTATTTATGGTTCTAGATCCTTGAGGAATCACCACATTGTCTTCCACAATGGTTGAACTAATTTACAGTCCCACCAACAGTGTAAAAGCATTCCTATTTCTCCACATCCTCTCCAGCATCTGTTGTTTCCTAACTTTTTTTTTTTTTTTTTTTTTTGAGATGGAGTCTTGCTCTGTCCCCTAGGCTAGAGTGGAGTAGACTGGCATAATCTAAGCTCACTGCAACCTCCGCCTCCTGGTTCAAGCAATTCTCCTGCCTCAACCTCCTGAGTAACCGGGATTACAGGCGCACATCACCATTTCTGGCTAATTTTTGTATTTTTTAGTAGAGATGGGGTTTCACCATGTTGGTCAGGCTGATCTCGAACTCCTGACCTCATGATTCACCTGTCTCGGCCTCCCAAAGTGCTGGGATTACAGACATGAGCCACCGTATTTGGCCCTGACTTTTTAATGATAGCCATTCTAACTGGTGTAAGATGATATCTCATTGTGGTTTTGATTTGCATTTATCTAATGACCAGTGATGATGAGCATTTTTTTATGTTTGTTGGCTGCATAAAGGTCTTCTTTTGAGAAGTGTCTGTTTATTTCCTCCATCCACTTTTTGATGGGGTTGTTTGTTCTTTTCTTGTAAATTTGCTTAAGTTCCTTGTAGATTCTGGATATTGGCCCTTTGTCAGATGGATAGATTGCAAAATTTTCTCCCATTCTGTAGGTTGCCTGTTCACTCTGATGATAGTTTCTTTTGCTATGTAGAAGCTCTGTAGTTTAATCAGATTCCATTTGTCAGTTTTGGCTTTTGTTGCCATTGCTTTTGGTGGGTTAGTTGTGAAGTCTTTGCCCATGCCTGTGTCTTAAATGGTACTGACTAGGTTTTCTTCTGGGGTTTTTATAGTTTTAGGTCTTACGTTTAAGGTTTTAATCCATCTAAAGTTAATTTTTGTATAAGGAAGGGGTCCAGTTTCAGTTTTCTGCATATGGCTAGCCAGTTTTCCCAACACCATTTATTAAATAGGAAATCTTTTCCCCCATTGCTTGTTTTTGTCAGGTTTGTCAAAAATCAGATGGTTGTAGATGTATGGTGTTATTTCTGAGTCCTCTGTTCTCTTCCATTGGCCTATATATTTGTTTTGGTACCAGTACCTTGCTTTTTTGGTTACTGTAGCCTTGTAGAATTGTTTGAAGTCAGGTAGTGTGACGCCTCCAGCTTTGTTCTTATTGCTTAGGATTGTCTTGGCTACACGGGCTCCTTTTTGGTTCCATATGAAATTTAAAATAGTATTTTTTCTGATTCTGAAAGAAGCACTAAATATGGAAAGAAAAACTGGTACTAGCTACTTGCCAAATTTGGCAAAAACACACCAAATTTTAAAGACCATCAACACTGTGAAGAAACTGCATCAACTAATGCAAAATAACCGACTAGCATCATAATGACAGGATCACATTCATATATAACAATAATAACCTTAAATATAAACAGTCTAAATGCCCCAATTAAAAGACATAGACTTGAAAGTTGGATAAAGAGTCAACTCCCATCGGTGTGCTGTGTTCAGAAGACCCATCTCATGTGCAAAGACACACATCAGCTCAAAATAAAGGGATGGAGAAATATTGGTCAAGCAAATGAAAAGAAAAAAAAAAAGGAGGGGTTGCAATCACAGTTTCTAATAAAACAGACTTTAAACCAGCAAAGATCAAAAAAGACAAAGAAGGGTGTTACATGATGGTAAAGGGATCAATGCAACGAGATGAGCCTACTGTCATAAATATATATGCGTCCAATACAGGAGCACTCAGATTTATAAAGCAAGTTCTTAGAGACCTACAAATAGACTTAGGCTCCCACACAATAATAGTGGGAGACTTTAACACCCCACTGTCAATATTAGATCAATCAGACAGAAAATTAACAAGGATCTTCATAGCTTGAACTCAGCTCTCGACCAAGCAGACCTGATAGTCATCTACAGAACTCTCCACCCTAAATCAACAGAACATATATTCTTCTCAGCACCACATCACACTTATTCTATATATAATTGACGACATAATTGAAAGTAAAACACTCCTCGGCAAATGCAAAAAAATGGAAATTATAACAAGCAGTCTCTCAGACCACAGTGCAATCATACTAGAACTCAGGATTAAGAAAATCACTCAAAACTGCACAACTACCTGGAAACTGAACAATCTGCCTCTGAATGACTACTGGGTAAATAACGAAATTAAGGCAGAAATAAATAAGTTCTTAGAAACCAATGAGAACAAAGACACAACATACCAGAATCTCTGGGATATAGCTAAGGCAGTGTTTAGAGGGAAATTTATAGCACTAAATTTCCACAGGAGAAAGCAGGAAAGATCTAAAATCGACACCCTAACATCACAATTAAAAGAACTAGAGAAGCAAGAGCAAACAAATTCAAAAGCCAGCAGAAGACAAAAAATAACTAAGATCACAGCAGAAATGAAGGAGATAGAAATAATGAAAAACCCTTCAAAAAATCAATGAATCTAGGAGCTGTTTTTTTGAAAAGATTAACAAAATAGACAGCTAGCCAGACTAATAAAGAAGAAAAGACAGAAGAATCAAATAGATACAATAAAAAATGATAAAGGGATATCACCTTCTTCTTTTCATGTCCTCACATGGCGTTTTCTGTGTGTGTTCACATCCCTGGCACCTCTTCTCCTTTATAAGGATACTGACCATATTGGATTATGTTCTAACCCTTCTGACCTCATTTAACCTTAATCACTTATTCAAAGACCCTATCACCAAATGCAGTCAAAATGAGGGTTAAGGGTTCAACATAAAAATTTGAGGAGGGGGAGACACAATTCAGTCTATAACAAGTATTAAATATTATTAATGTTTGATATAGAACATTTTGTGCCAATCATTAAGCAGAGTATAAAGGCCAAATTGGAAAACTGATTTTATGTTCAAGTCAGTGAAAGTTATATTTATTGTACATCTCTAGAGGTCTGAGAATATATGCATTCTGGATCTATTTGTGTCTCCTCTGCCCAGAACCTAACTGCAGCATGGAGATGGCTACTTCAAGCTATAATCAAAGCTTTGGTAGGTGACCCTTATTACCATGTAAATTAATGCTGTTTTCCAAGATCTCATAATGCCTGAATTGTAAGCAATCAAATCAAATAGATGTTAAATCAGCCACTTTTTATCTGGCTCCAAAATATAACATTATGCCTAAAGTTACCTGCAAAGGTTAAGTTAATAACTGAACACTTGTTTCTCAGCCTACACTGTGCTGTCAAGGGTGACACTGGGTAAGACAATGTTATCTAATTGCAATTGATCTCTTGAGGGAAATAAAGTTTACACATTAATATATTTAAAGGAGACCATATTTCACTTTCTAAACAGATTTTTAGAGATATTTTGAAAGGAATTATATTAACAAAATCTTTAGTATGGCAGTGAATATAAAAATCTAGTATTTATTAAAATTATCAGGAAATATTAAGAATTTCTGTTCTGCCAAGTAATATCAAGGATTCATAAAATGTAATTATCCAAGGATACTGTAGGAGAGAATTTGGCTGTGCTAAGATGAATGTATGTGTACATACACATACACACACTATAATCTTATGACAAAAAGAACAGTTAATTGTAAGATTCTATATTTTTCCCATTTAAATAATGAAGTCCATGATTAAGTTTCCTGTATATCAGGTTTGACATGCTATAACCTGCTCAACTTTACCCTTAAGTAATTCTAAGGCAATCTTTTTTATGACTCACATATTAAAAAGAGCTCATTTACCTTATTTGTTCTCCATGATTTTTATTGTGGCTCCCATTTAGTCTTATCGGTTTTGAACACTTGGTTCATTTCCATCTCTATCTTTTTCTATTCCAATTATTTTATACAAAACAGACATCAGTTTTTGTCAGCTTAGTTTGACCCTTGACATAGTTAAATATCATGCTTGAAAATTTCCCTGATGAAACACAGGGAAAACATAAAGCATTGGATATTTTGGCGGGTTGAGTGTTTCAAAGAACAGCCACAGCTCCATTGTGAAAAGCAGAGAAGCTAATGAGAGGCCAAATGTTGATAACTGATAGTATGTAAAAAAGGCAATTCTTGTGGAAGCAATGTTAATCTTCTAAATCCGTGTTTTGTCTTCAGTTCAATTTTTCATAATATGTTCATGCTAAGATGCTTTTATCTTGACAAAGGTCTCCCTCTTGTCTCCCTTTCATTTTCTGAAGAGTCACCTCAGGTTTCAAGAGAGGTTACTTATTGATGTTCCAGCATTTGCCAACACATTTAGTTAAAAGAGAATTTGATTTGCTATATTTCCTGTGTGTCTGGGGGATCTTTCTGGAGTATTATGCACATTACATTCCAGACAAAATCTTGTCAGAATGCCATAGACAATTTACTGATTAGTATACTAAAGCTATTATTTTCCAGAGCATGTTCTATTTACAGAAAGACTGTTAAGAAAAACTCCCAGTAGGTATTTATTTGAAATACATTTCTCTGACTTAATGTGTGTGCCTTCTTTAGAATATGTTATAGAAAAACAAAACATCTGTGATTAACACCTGTATCTCTTAAATGATGTTTCTAACACATTATTTGAATTATATATGTTCAGAAAATATTTGAGAATACTTTCTAGTGTAAACACACTTTAAATATAGCAATCTGATTATTATTCAGCTGAATTCATTAATATTATTGTATTTTAAAAATATTTTAATAATAAACAAGTACCTAAATTTTGAGTGATATTTTAATGTAGACATTTTTGAAAATTCTATTTAAACAGGCAGTACTTCGGACCTGTTGTTTTCTTTCACACTGACGAAGCCTATTAGTACGCTTTTGGCCTCTGTCTGCACCTTTTCTTAAATCTATCTTAGGAAAGGTTCTGTGGCTTATTTGGTTTGTAAATTTGGGAAGAGGAGGACAAGCATACCTTGTCTGGCTCTGTCCATATGCTTCTTAAATTCTGCCTATTCACAGAAAACGCACATTTGGCTCTGTTCTCCCAGGAATAAATCGGTCTGTACTCCTGTAGATGGGCATCTGCCCTAGCCTGGCATGCTATTCTAGGCAGCTCTGTTAGCAGACGAACTTGGCTTCCTCACCAAGATCTACTCCCACCTTAGCACCTTTATTTTATTATTTTTTTCAATAATAAAAGGGCTATATTAGCTTGATGTGGCTTGGTGCTTATTTTTCAATTGGTTAAGTATGAAGACTAATAATTTGGAATGCATTTGGTGGATGTGCTAAGAATGGATTACAATTATAAATCTATATTTTAATATACATCTACCAAATTTCAAAGAAAAAAATACAAATATAGATGAATTTTATAATATCTTTCATAGATTTTTGGTGTTTCTTTGTTTGATTTTGTTTGTTTGTTTTTTGAGACAGCGTCTTGATCCATCGCTGTGGCTGGAGTATGGGAGTGTAATCAAGGTTCACTGTATTCTTGACCTCTCGGGCTCAAGTGGCCCTCCCACATCAGACTCCTGAGTAGCTGGGACTACAGATGTTCATCACCACACCCAGATACTTTTTATATTTTTATATATACTTGGTGCCTTGTGTTGCCCAGGCTGCTTTCAAACTCCAGGATTCCAGTGATCTACCTTCCTCGGCCTCTCAAAGTGCTAGAATTACATGTATGAACCACCTCACCTGGCCCATTATTAGGTCTTATAGATATTATGTTGACATGTGTAATTTTACTAACAGGTGATATTCATTTCCTTAGGCCATTAAATGCTTTTAAAAAATCAATGTGCTCGGTGATAGAAAGGAGTATTGAAACTTCCGACTAAACTTGTGGATTTCTCAATTTCTCCTAGCAGTATCCACTTTTGTTCATGTATTGTGAATCTCTTTAATTCGGTGTATATATTGGGATCTGGCCAGCAGCCTGCAATGCAATGGGGCTCTCTCTTTGTTCCCAGGTGGATCGGCAGGTCGAAAAATAATAGACACACACAAGATAGTGAAAGCTGGGTCCCGGGGGTGGCCGCCTTCTGGTCCCGTGATGCCAACAATGCACTGGATATACCAGCATTTATCATTAAGTTTAGTGAGGGCAGGGGTAGGTTAGTGAGAGATTTAGGGTCATTTGATTATGAGGTGAGATGGTCACATGGGGATGAAGTAATTCTTTAACATAACATCTGTATGCAGAAGTATAGTATACAGATATAAGAATTTACAGTATAGTGTGTGCATCAGTAATTTCTAACAGAGCCTTGAAACAGAAACACAGTCTTTCCATAACCTATGATTAGCAAGATATTAATCAGCAGTAACAGTTGCAGCAAAACTTAGTTACAAAGAATCCATAGAAACAGGTCGTGAAACTAGACAATTGGTTAGGCTAGAAATTCTCAGAAGGGAGTATGCCTTAACCCGAAAGAGGCCTAGAAGAGCCGTGGCAAGATGAGGGCATTTATAGCCCTATCTTATCCATATGGACAGGTGCCCCTCATGTGTCCTTTTATAGGCTCTCCTCAAGGGTGGCATTCCATTCCCAGAGCTATGAACATCTGCTTTTCTGGGACAGGAATCTTGGTGATATGAAACCTCCCTGACTGCACGTCCATTCATAGGCCCTCTGCGGGGGGAAGCACATCACGCGCTGTTGGCTCCTTCTGGCAGTCCAACCTGGCATTGTCTTTACACAATCCTGCATGCAATTTTGTGTTTACAATAATCAGGAGCATTTCATCTTTTATCCCGTAGCAATAGTTTCAGCGGGTCACCCTCAGGTGTATAAACATTTAGAATTGTTATGTAATCATAAAAATTGACCCTTTTATCAGTATGGAATTTCCCTTTTCATCTCAGATAATATGTTTTGGCTTTTTGTCTGATAAGAATTGTTCCCTAAGCTCTTGTGGGATTCTTTTTTCTTGAGACTTGGGTAGTTTTCTTATACACTTGTATTGATAAATACTCAGATAAAGACTCAAGAGAGACCATCTGGAGATTCCTGGATCTCTCTATGAAGATCTCTTCTCCCAATACTCTACAAATTCTAGCCAATTTATCCTTTATAAACTCTCAAATCCATCTGTTAACTTTGTGAGTTTTCCAGGCTCCACTTGGGTTTTCCCACCTTTACTCTCCCAAATCAGTAAGTTGGAGCAATCATATGGCTTACTTGATTTCTTTCTTTTTGTTCAGTAATAGTTGTCACATGTTGCCTGATGTCTAATTGTGAAAATCATAGATTGGATAATGGGGAAAATAAGCGCTTTCTACTACCTGAGAATTTGTAAGAAATAAAGCAGACTAAGAATAATAATTAACAATACTTAATTTAGGAATAAAATGTATGTCTTCGGATAGCAAAGTATACATGGTATACTTTTGGCAAATAATTAATCTGGGAAATTTGTTCTGCATTAGGCAACATTTCCCGGATTTGTGGTGTTTATAAATGTCAGCTGAATTACAAACGAAAACAATTATCAATGTCGGTTAAGGTAACACTAGATGCTCTAACAGATAAAAATTCCATCTCAAGGCCTGGCGCAGTGGCTTATGCCTGTAATCCCAGCACTTTGTAAGGCTGAGGCAGGTGGATCATGAGGTCAAGATACAGAGAACATCCTGGCCAACATGGTGAAACCCCATCTCTACTAAAAACACAAAAATTTCTGGTGGCCGCGCCTGTACTCCCAGCTGCTCAGGATGCTGAGGCAGGAAAATCACTTGAACCCAGGAGGCAGAGGTTGCAGTGAGCCAAGATCTCACCACTGTACTCTAGCCTGGTGAAACAGCTAGATTCCGTCTTAAAAAAAAAAAAAAAAAAAAAATTTCAAAGGCTTAATTAAAATGAATGCACTTCTTACCCACACCACAATTCAATGCAGCTCTATATAAGGTGATGGAGGAATTCAGTCTTATCCTGTCTTGAAGTTGTAATTTGAAGCTTTCAAGAAGGAGTGAAAGAATAGAGAAATGGTGGACAATGCACAGTGAGTGGCTCCTTAACCACAGTAGTATGAAACAGATAACACATCTACTCACAATCTATTGTTAAAAACATAATTATATACAAAACACCCGTAATAAAAAAGAATATGTAGTTTGCTTTCAGAATGGTGGTTATAAGTTACCAGACTATTTAAGTAAAAGTCTTTGTATACCGACATAGGTCTTCAGTTCTCCATGGTAAATACCTAGGAGTTAAATATCTAGGTCATATGGAAGTTACATGTTTAAATTAATAAGAGACTGCTAATGGTTTCTCAAAACTGCTTTATCATTTTAAACTGCTAGCATTATTTTTGAGTTTGATCTTCTCATCAACATTTGATATTGCCAATCTTTTCTATGTAAGCCACTCTAGAGGGCATGTAACGGCACCCAATTATAATTTAGTTTCCATTTATTTAAATAACTAAAATTATTAAGCAATTTAACTTTTTTAGCTTTTAGTATATTACCTTTTGTGGAAAGTCTGTGTCATTATTTCTCTATTTTTAAATAAGATTTTTATCTAAGGTGTATTATTTCTTGAAAGATACACGCATATCAACCATTTTCTTTCAGCTGATAATTTATATTTTTATTTTCTTAAGTGAGTTTTTTCAAAACCAAAAATATTTATTTTTCATGAGATTCAATTTAACAATTGCTTTTTCTTTTTACCTAAAGTGCATGGCATGTTTGTCGCTTTTTCTGATATTTAAGAAAACTTTCTTTTTGCAAGACCAGGATGATTATCAAATATTTTATTGTATATATTATATAAAATCGAATTTTTATGTTTAGGCTTATGATCAATTATTTTACATCACTTTAGCAAAGTATAACTTACAAACAATAAAATTATCCAATTTTGAATGTTGTGGCTAGTGTAAACTGTTGTGGAACAATGGAAAAAGTGACATAGAACATGTTAATCTTTCTACAAAATGAATGACATTAAGTCAGTTATCTCCCTTTGTTCTATCTATTGGAAAACAATGATTTGCTTTCCATATTACATGTTAGTATGACTGCGTTCATATTAATGGAATAGTGAAGGATGCATATTGTTTCACCTGGCAGGTTGGTTGAATTTATCAGTTGGTCATTCTATTTAATTGCTGAACAGCATTCCATTGTGTGCATTTGTGTGTGTGTGTCGGAGGGAGGGGTATCTATATTTCTAGAGATTAAAAATTAAATTATTTTTAGGTTTTGATTCTTACAAATAAAGTTTCTATGAATATTCGCATACAAGTCTCTGTGTGTGACTACAGGGTTTTGTTATTTTGGAGTAAATACCTAATGCATGATTTTCTGGGTCATATGATGAAAGTGTGCACATTATAAAATATTACAAAACTGTTTTTCAAAATGTTTGTAAAATATGCCAATTCCACCATCAATGTACAAGATTTCCATTTTGCTTTGCAACCTCATCAACATGTGGCTTTCTCGGTCTCTTTGATTTTAATCATTGTACTGGAGGTTTGATAATATTGGTTTTCAGTTTGGTTTTTACATGTGGCATGATATAGGGTTGAAGTTCATTTTTCAAAATATAGATTTGACTCATTACTATACAATTTCTTGAAAAGATTATGTTATCTCCCATTGAAGTATCTTGGCATCTTCTTTGAAAATGGATAAACTATAAGTCTGTAAGTACAAATGTGAGCTTTGTATCTTTATCATTGGTCTACATATTTTTATTAAGATCACATTGTCCTGTTTACCTTTTATAAAGACGGTCTAGAGATAATGAAATACAGCGATTTTCTCAGGTAAAGTAAGTTCTTAACATATTCACATACACATACATACTAGGTTACTCAACTTATACACATACACATACATGCTTACACATATGCACACACACATGCACAGGTCCCACACAAACACACATATGCACACATTGACATACACATATACACATGCACACATACCTGCACATACACATTACACATATGCATGTATGCACATAAAAATAAATTTAAAAGTTTACTTTTAAATTTAAATCAACTTGTGAATATCTAAAAATACTCTTCCTGGGATTTCTATTTTGATTGGAGTTGCCTTGAATCCAGTGATCATTTTTGGAAGAAATGACATCTTAATAATATTGAGACTTATTATCAAAAAAATTGATATATATTTCCATTTATTTAATTACTTTCAACAGTGTTTTATATTTTTCATTGTAGATCTCTCACAGTTAAAAATCCTTTTTATGTTTTTGCTTTCATAAAGGCTATTTTTTAATATTTCATTTTCCACTTGCTTTTTTCCACAGAAATACAATTTATTTTTATATGCTGATCTGTAACCTGCTTTCTGTATTCACTTATTTGTTCCAGTATTTTATTTATTTTTGCAGATTCATCAACTGTGTTTACCAAAGAGTTTGTTTTATTGTCTCATTTCAATGGCTATCATCTGATCTAACACATTCAATAGAGGTAGTAGAACTGACATTTTTGCTTTCTTCTTGCTGGTAAAGATAAAGTGTTCATCTATTCACCATTTTATAGGATATTTGACTTTTTTTTGCAGATACTCTTTTTAGTTTGAAGAAATTTCTGCAACCTATTCCTAGTCTGCTGAAAACATTTGTCATTAATTGATGCTGCATTCTGTCAAATGCTTTTTCTGCAACTATTGAGATGATTTCCTAATTTTCTGTCTTTGTTTTATTTGTATGGTGAGTTTCCTTGATTCTCAAATGTTAAATCAACTGCATTCATTGGATGAATCCCACTTATTCATAGTCTATTATCTTTAAAAAAATTACTTTTAATGTTTGCTTCTAGGTTCACAGTAATTTTTCTTTTTTTTTTTTTTCAATGTCGTCAGTTTTCTGAATCATGGTATTCTGTCTTCACAATAAGTTCTCACTATTCTATTTTTTTATATGTTCTGAAGGATTTTGTTAATTTTTCAATGAAATAATTCAACAGTGAGCCATCTGGCCCTAAAATTTCTTTGTGGGAAAGTAAATTTATACATTTATTAACTATAATTTATAAATATACTTTATTTAATAAATATATAACTATTCAAATTTCTTCAATTTATGTATCAATTTAATCTAAGTTGCTGAATTTATTGATATATGATTGTCACATTCCCTTATTGTCCTTTGATAACCTGTAGGAACTGTAGTAATATTATTATTATTATTTGCTGAAATTGGTTATTTTTGACTTTCAAAGAAAAGTAATAAACTTAAATGGTCTTCCAAACACTAGCTTTTGTTTTGAGTATTTTCTTTATTCTCCACTTGTTTCTTAGTATTTTAAGCACTTTGCTTCATTTCAACTTTGGTGAATCTGACAATTATGTGTCTTGGAGTTGCTCTTCTTGAGAAGTATCTTTGTGGCGTTCTCTGTATTTCCTGAATTTAATTGTTGGCCTGCCTTGCTAGGTTGGGGAAGTTCTCCTGGATAATATCCTGCGGAGTGTTTTCCAACTTGGTTCCATTCTCCCCGTCACTTTCAGGTATGCCAATCAGACGTAGATTTGGTCTTTTCACATCGTCCCATATTTCTTGGAAGCTTTGTTCGTTTCTTTTTACTCTTTTTTCTCTAAACTTCTCTTCTCACTTCATTTCATTCATTTGATCTTCAATCACTGATACCCTTTCTTCCAGTTGACCGAATCGGCTACTGAAGCTTGTGCATTTGTCACGTAGTTCTCTGCCATGGTCTCTACACTGGTTATTCTAGTTAGCCATTCGTCTAGTCTTTCTTCAACATTCTTAGGTTCTTTGTGATGGGTTCGAACTTTCTCCTTTAGCTCAGAGAAGTTTGATCATCTGAAGCCTTCTTCTCTCAACTCGTCAAAGTCATTCTCCATCCAGCTTTGTTCCGTTGCTGGCGAGGAGCTGCATTCTTTTGGAGGGGGAGAGGAGCTCTGATTTTTAGAATTTTTAGCTCATCTGCTCTGTTTTTTTCCCCGTCTTTGTGGTTTTTATCTACCTTTGGTCTTTGATGATGGTGATGTACAGATAGGGTTTTGGTGTGGATGTCCTTTCTGTTTGTTAGTTTTCCTTCTGTCTCATAACATAATAAAATTGTTATATGTTTTCAATCAGCAGAAGTACAAAGGGAAAATATTAAAGTACATTTTGTCATCACTATTACCAGTAAATTTTATATATGTGAAAATCAATTCTGAAAGATAACTTTTGTGAAACATCTTTCTCCATACACACACACACACACACAGACACACACAATCACGAAAGGCCATATAGAGGGTATTTTATTTCACTATAGGAATGCCAAATATTTTATAGTACTAACTTACTAAATCTTATTCTTTATCTAAAATAACACATTGCAATTCATAACATAAATAATTACATGCGTGAACCACTCAGTAGGAAACTTATTTCTGTTTTGATCATGAAATTATTATATTTTGGCAAGAATTATCTTTTGGTATTAAAGACAAATTTGATCTTCCTTGAAATGTGATGTAAGAATGGCTACAGTTGTGTAAAAATATCCTTGTTTATGATCTCACCAATCAGAACCAATTATTTTTTTCTTTCAATCTTATATCTCATGGACAGCTTGGATCGATAGTCATCTGATTGTCTTTCATAAATTCTTGCTCTTTTAGTTGAACTATCTTCCTAATATTTCACTATTTAACCAAAACTAATTTTGAATAAATATGTTTAATCTTTCTCCCATTACATTTCCTTGTACTTCAAATGTGAATATAACTGTAATTTCATCAATCTATGTTATATAAGTACATCTTAAAATTTTTATATTTTTGAGAGACTGATAAATGCATAACTATCCAATATATTAGAGATACCAGTTCTTACTTTTTGTGTTTCTAAAGTCTGTGCTATTTTTAGCCTAATAGTTGTTCTTTATTTGTTTAAATCCTTTTCTGAAAATGAATCTGTTTCATTAACACTTATGATGATATCTGCTAATGCACTCTTCTTAGTAGTTTCATTGATAAGACCATCGACTTTTTACTTTGCTGAATGTCTAGTTACTTAAGGATCACTGGAAATCAGTTGACAGCATCTTTATGAACACTGTGACACTTCCTTTATGGTAATCTACCCTGAAGTTCCAGTTGACCCAGTCCTACCTCTGTCTTCTCAGTTTAGCCAGACAACTATGTTCTGTTGGGGTTCCCATTCCCAGTGACATGGTACAGAATGTGCCTCTAAGAAGCAAAGGTGAACCTACTTTGTTTCCCTCTGCTCAGAAATTGTAATGCTGTGCTGCCTTTAATCAATGTTTAAAAATGGTATTTTAAAATATATTTTTTCAAGATCAAAAACCTAAGTATACAATGACTCCTTTGTTTGATAATTAATTAGACTAAGAAACTCAAAGCAAATGAAAGGGATTAAATGTCTGACTCCAGTTTGACATTTATTTCAGTATTATTTACACAGGCCAAAGTTCTCTCCTATTTTAAATCTTTATGATCCGGAGGTCAAAAGTGCTTGGACATCAATAGGTAATAAAAAAAACCTTTCCAAAGTGCTTCATAAATGCTTTTTGGGGGGGTATAAAAGGTGTTTTTTAAATGTTGCAACAACCTATTTGCAATATAATTTTCAAATAAATTTAAATAGATTATAAATAGATTATTTGCAGTAACATCTTTTGCTACAGATCCAAAAGTTTGCATATCTGGAAAAATAAATTAGCAATGCTGTTGTAAACTTTTCATTTAAAGCAAATGATTTTCCCATTGTTGACAATATAGAAAAATAACAAAAGTTAACAAAAGGGCCCAAAGGAAAGGGAATGCATAAGAAATGCATTTCATGATAAATCACACATGGATAACAGCAACTTACATTTTAACAACATAGAAAAATCACCACTGAAAGGTATATATTTTCCTTTCATGAGAATAGACCTTACTTTGCACAGTCCGATACATTTTATTCGATTTATTTTTCCTACTGTTTTCTTCCACTGCATTCCTGATTCTATCTTCAAGAACAATTCTTTACTGAAATAATAACAACAATCTACAATATTTTAACATTTTTTGAAAGCTGGCACATGGAATTATCCACTCATAACTAAATGCACATACTGTAGGCAAAAAATCCATTAAGAAAATTTGGAACCAGTATTTCTATTGAAATTCACAGCATGATACAAAGCAGAGCTAAAAAAATTTGTTACCACCATTATAGGATTGAACATAATGGGAAGTTAGGGTATTACCCTGACAATAGCAACCACAGAAATTGATTCAGTTTGTATTTTTGCCCAGAACAAATCACTATAATGTTACATTAAAACACATTTTGTGTTGTGTTTTAAGAATTTAGAGAATTTTATTTTCAGAGTAGTATAAAATCATAGACTATGAAGGAAGTTGATTACTCCTAACAAAATATGCATATTAAGATGAAATCACAGACAGCTTTCTGAACTTCAAAAGAAGACATAAATAAGTAAGGTAAATCATTTGGAATGATAGCAACAATGGAAGAAAATATGTTAATGAAAAATTTCTAGAAAAATTGTCTAATTCTAATTAAGTGTGTCTATACAGTAAAAGAACCACTGAAGATTAATTTAGAAATTCAGGATTTCAAATTTTTGTTATAATCATTAATGTTATTGATATATATTACTGATTCACAAACCTAAAATTAGGGTTACTTATATTCAAGTTCTCTTAATTATTTAGGCCCATAATTTATAATTAAGTTCAGCTATAGCTACTATTTAAATAGATGAATAATAGTTTAAGAATTGCTGTATAAGTTTTTAAACAGGAGTTCTCAAACAGGAGTTTAAACTGAAGTTTTTAAATTATTCAAGATATGTGATGCAATGGTACATGACTTTCTCTATATTGCTCCATTTCTCAAATATTTGATTTCTGTGGACAATTATTAAGTCTCCTCTGTTATATAAATATGACTATTGCTTTTTATGAAACCAATTGAGCAAGTATAATTTGTTTCCAAACCTCATTCTTATTTAAATAGGAATAAATTTATATATATAGATATGTATGGCTATATTTTACTGTCGTTGCAGAAAGTCATTTATAACTCACCTGTAAGACAACTTTGGTAAGTGGTGCTTCTATAAACAATTCACTAACACATAAGTTGCAAATTAAAACTTTTTTACTAAAGCATTTTGGAGTCCAAATTAAGACTCTGAAATCTGTAGAGCAGCGGAGAACGAGGGCTGATTGACCAAATCTAACTTTTCTTTTGATAATCTCTTTGATATATTTTTTAAAATTACGACTTTTAGGCCGGGTGCAGTGGCTCATGCCTATAATCCAAGCACTGTGGGAGGTCGAAGCAGGAGGATCACTTGAGTTTAGGAGTTTGAGACCAGCCTGGCCGACATGGCAAAACCTGGTTTCTACTAAAAATAAAATTAGTTGGGTGTGGTGGCACGTGACTGTATTCCCAACTACTCCAGAGCTTGAGACAGGAGAATCACTTGAACCCAGTGAGATGATGAACCCGGGAGGTGAAGGTTGCAGTGAGCCAAGATTGCACCACCGCACTCTAGCCTTGCCAGAGCAAGACTCTGTCTAAAACAAAAAATTAAAAAAATTTATAAAAAGTTTTTTGTTTTATCTAGAAGAAAGATTTTCAGATTTCACAATGCTACCTTTTATTTTGGCTGTAAAATTCTGATAGAAGAAAAGCAATAAAATATTTCAAATCTTTGTACTCTATAATCAAGCTATTTAATGAAGTTGCTTTGGTAACTGATTCATTGGAGAGATTCAGAACTTATAATATTCCTGATAAATTTCATCATTGAAAATGTTATGCCTAGTTTATTTAAGAAAATGTCCTTCTAAAAAAAAGTGGTCTTTAGTTGAGAGAGACTAGCTTCTCCTAATTCTGGGTCTATGATTCTTCATGAAAGAAGGAAAATATTGCTAGTCAATTCAGATCCCATGTATGCCAAACTCACTCACAATGATGTTTACTCAAACCTGGTGCTAATATTATTCTCCTGACAAAATATTGTTATTTCTTATCCCTTGAAAAAAGAGTTATAATAATTCTTCAGCTTCTTATTGGCTTAGAATAATGTTTCCCCAAGTGTGCTCCATGAAGTTGACCTGAAACATTTAATAAGAATTACATAAAGTCAAAGGATGATCAAATTACTTCCAGAAACTTATAGTTGTATTAGTTTGTTTTCATGCTGCTAATAAAGACATACCCAAGGCTGGGTGTTTTATAAAGGAAAGAGGTTTAATTGACACACATGACTGAGGAGGATGGGGTAAACTTACAAACATGGCAGAAGGCACCTCTTCACAGAGTGCCAGGAGAGACAATGAGAGTTGAGCAAAGGAATAAGCCCCTTATAAAACCACCAGATCTCATTAGAACTTACTCATTATCCCAAGAACAGCAGCATGGAGGTAACTGGCTCCATGATTAAATTACCTTTTGCCAGGTACCTCTCATGATACATGGGGAGTATGGGAACTACAATTCACAATGAGATTTGGATGGGAACACAGACAAACCATATCATTCTGCCTGTGGCCCCTCCCAAATCTCATGTCCTCACATTTCAATAATTTTGCCTTCCCAAGAGTCCCCCAAAGTCTTAAGTTATTCTAGCATTTACCCAAAAGTGCAAGTCAAAAGTCTCATCTGAAACAAGGCAAGTCCCTTCCACCTATGAGCCTGTAAAATCAAAAGCAAGTTAGTTACTTCCTAGATACAATGGGGGTACAGGCATTGGGTAAATACACAGGTTTTAAATGGGAGAAACTGGCCAAAACAAAGGGGTTACAGGTCCCATGCAAGTCAAAAAATCCAGTGAGGTAGTCAAATCTTAAGGCTTTGAAATGATTTCCTTTGACTCCATGTCTCACATCCAGGGCATGCTGATGCAAGAGGTAGGACCCCAGAGCCTTGAGCAACTCCTCCCCTGTGGCTTTGCAGGGTACATCCCCCCTCGTGGTTGCCTTCATGGGCTGGCATTAAGTTATCTGTGGCCTTTCCAGGTGCACAACACAGGCTGTTGGTGGATCTACCATTCAGGGGTCTGGAGGACAGTGGCTCTCTTCTCACACCTCCACTAGACAGTGCTTCAGTAGGGACTTGGTGTTGGGGCTCCAACCCCAAGTTTCCCTTCCACACTGCCCAGCAGAGGTTCTCCAAGAGGGCTCGCTCCTGCAGCACACTTCTGCCTGGACATCCAGGCATTTCCATACATCCTCTGAAATCTAGACAGAGGTTCGCAAACCTCAATTCTTGACTTCGGTGCACCCACAGACAACACCATATGAAAGTTGCCAAGGTTTAGGAATTGCACCCTCTGAAGTCACGGCCTGATCTGTACCTTGGCATCATTTCGCCATGGCTGGGACACAGGCATCAGATCCCAAGACTGCACAAAGTGGCAAGGCCCTGTGCCAAAACCATTTTTTTTCTCCTAGGCCTCCTGGCTTGTGATGGGAGTGGTTGCTGTGAACACTTCTGATGTGCTCTCGAGACATTTTCCCCATGGTCTTGGCTATTAACATTTGGCTCCTTATTGCTTATGCCAATTTCTGCAGCTGGTTTGAATTTCTCCTCAGAAAATGGGTTTTTCTTTTCTATCAAATAGTCAGGCTGTTAATTTTCCAAATTTTTTATCCTCTGCTTCCTCTTCCATGTTTCATCATTTAGAACTTTCTTCTACCAGATACCCAAAATCATCTCTCTCAAGTTCAAAATTCTATAGATCTCTGAGGCAGGGACAAAATGCCACCAGTCTCTTTGCAAAGATGAGTGATGTTTACTCCAGTTCTAACAAATTCCCCTGAAGCAAAGTAACTCTGAAATACTGAAATTAAAGGGATGAAAAATATATGCCATCAAAGATAAATAATACAAGTAAGAATGCTTTTCTATTCTTATTCTAAGGAACGCAGAATTCAGCCTGGTGCGGTGGCTCATGCCTCTAATCCCAGCACTTTGGGAGGCCCAGGCAGGTCAGGTGGATCATTTGAGGTTAGGAGTTTGAGACTACCCTGGCCAATGCAGTGAACCCCTGTCTCTACTAAAAATACAAAACTTATTTGTATGGTGTGTTGGCATGTGCTGGGTGTGGTGGTAGGTGCCTGTAATCCCAGCTATTCGGGAGGCTGAGGCAGGAGAATCACTTGAGCCTGGGAGGTGGAGGTTGCAGTCAGCTAAGATCGCATCACTGCACTCAAAAAAAAAAAAAAAAAAAAAAAAAGCAAAATTCAGGCCCAAAATATTAATGATGGCAATAAAGAACTTTAAATATTACTAAAAAATACAAAAAACTAGCCGGGCGTGGTGGCGGGCGCCTGTAGTCCCAGCTACTCGGGAGGCTGAGGCAGGAGAATGGCGTCAACCTGGGAGGCGGAGCTTGCAGTGAGCTGAGATCCGGCCACTGCACTCCAGCCTGAAGGGCAGAGCGAGACTCCGTCTCAAAAAAAAAAAAAAAATCATATTCACAGAAAACAGGTAAAAGGACTATGTATACAATATAGCAAAAATTAATTCAACTTTATAAACCAAAATTATTAGATTGGTGCAAAAGTAACTGTGATTTTGGCCGTTACTCTTAACAGCCAAAACCTGTATATATGAGAAGCAAAGAGAAGTAGAATGATATCTACTTGTAGAGAAGACATTACCATGACACTATCAGTCCAAGAAAATAAGGAGAAAAAGGCAAGAAAATATTAATGAAAAACATCTAAACAGGGTTAAAAGAAGATCACAGATCTTAAAGTTATGCCAGCATTTAAAACCCAATATTAAATAATATAATATTATGTCAGCTAAACATGTTTCACAGAAATTGACAATATATGAGAACACAAAGAAAACACGAGTGAATTCCATGAATTATGAATAATGCAAACAATATTTTGATCACAACACAGTAAATTGTTTAATGAGATAAATTAATAGCCAAAACTTCAACTACTTAAATAAAACGGCTAAATTTCACTAAAAACGCAACTTATCAAAATCAACACAGGAAGAAATAGAAGATAGTCTATATCTAATAAAAAATGTTAATTCATTATCAATATACTCCCCCCAAAAAAGCTTCAAATGATTTTGCAAATTCTACCAAATATGAAAAAAAGGCTAGCTTCAGTTTATACAAAACATTTTAGGAAACAAAGTGACATAATTGTGTAATTTGTATTATAAAGCTAGCATAACCATTAAAAAATGTAGTAAAGACACTGCAAAAAGTAAGAACTCTAAACAAATGTCTCTCATGAATATAGACAACACAATCCTTATAGTAATAGCAAATACATTCAATAATATATAAAAGTATATGTTATGACCAAAAGGGACTTTTCCAGTGTGAAATGGTTGAATTAATATTTAAAAATAAACCAATACAATTTGCAGTATTGACAGGATAGATGAGGGACCATGTTATTGTTTCAGTAAATGAAGGGAAAGCATTTGAAAGCCCTTAAAAATATTTAACAATTATTAATGATTAAAATTGTCCATGTAGTACGAATGGTGAGAATCATCCTCATACTAGTAAAGGGCATCTATGAAAACCCTAAGAATAATAACACACTTAATGGTGAAGGACTAAATTATTTCACCTGAGTTTACATACAAGACAATGATGCCCATTTTCACTACTACCTGCAGTATTGTACTAAATAATAGAGTACATCTAACTTTATCACTTTACTAACTTTATCACTTCAGTTTTCTCAATAAAGTAGAAATCCAGATGTTGTTTGAAAAAGTGAGAATTCAGACAGTATATCAGAAGTTTGAAAAAAAAGGAAAAAGTGAAAAAAGTAATCTATGCATATGGATAAATTAATGAATAGGGGAAGTACAATATCATGCCCGGTGGCATAAAGCCCAGTGTTAATCGTGTTCATGGTATGACATTGTCCAACAGTATGGCTGATAATTTTTCTCCAGATGCACAGTGATGAGAAATAGCTTCTACGTCAAAGGTATGTTCTCTTTAATACATTTTTTCAAATATATTTGTCATGTTATCTTTGAAATCAAAATTATTTTTTGAAATGGTTACTAAACTTTGTTGTAAGCTTCTTTCAAATCTCTCAATTCAAAATTAATTGGAACATGTTGTACAACTGATAGTCTTTTTAAGAAGTAGACACCTGGCTCGGCGCCGTGGCTCACGCCTGTAATCCCAGCACTTTGGGAGGCTGAGGCAGGTGGATCACCTGAGGTCAGGAGTTTGAGATCAACCTGGCCAACATGGTAAAATCCCGTCTCTACTAAAAATACAAAAATTATCCAGGTGTGGGGGCAGGTGCCTGTAATCCCAGCTACTTGGGAGGCTGAGGAAGGAGAATTGCTTGTACCCAGGAGGCAGAGGTTGCAGTGAGCCAAGTTCGCACTACTACACTCCAGCCTGGGCAACAGATAGAGACTCCACCTCAAAATAAAAAATAAAAAGAAGAAGAAGAAGTATACATGCAAATTTGGCAACACCCGTAGAATTAAGTATAAATTGTAACTTTAACCAAACAGAGAACCATTAAACAGAATTGATTTTCTGTGAGTTACATGCATGAAGTGTTTTCACATATTTCTGTTTAAAACATTTATCTTAAACACAAATCGACATGAAATTACATATTTTATAAAAATACTATATTAGCATATGAATAATTTATATTTAATATTTTAAATATCAGGGATGAATAATTTTGGCTAGTCCAAAGATATACTTAGGAATTTTTTTTTTCTTTTCTTTTTTTTTTTAAATTTATTTATTATTATTATACTTTAAGTTGTAGGGTACATGTGCATAACGTGCAGGTTTGTTACATATGTATACTTGTGCCATGTTGGTGTGCTGCACCCATCAACTCGTCACTTACATCAGGTATAACTCCCAATGCAATGCCTCCCTCCTCCCCCCTCCCCATGATAGGCCCCGGTGTGTGATGTTCCCCTTTCTGAGTCCAAGTGATCTCATTGTTCAGTTCCCACCTATGAGTGAGAACATGCGGTGTTTGGTTTTCTGTTCTTGTGATAGTTTGCTAAGAATGATGGTTTCCAGCTGCATCCATGTCCCTACAAAGGACACAAACTCATCCTTTTTGATGGCTGCATAGTATTCCATGGTGTATATGTGCCACATTTTCTTAATCCAATCTGTCACTGATGGACATTTGGGTTGATTCCAAGTCTTTGCTATTGTGAATAGTGCTGCAATAAACATACGTGTGCATGTGTCTTTATAGCAGCATAATTTATATTCTTTGGGTATATACCCAGTAATGGGATGGCTGGGTCATATGGTACATGTAGTTCTAGATCCTTGAGGAATCGCCATACTGTTTTCCATAATGGTTGAACTAGTTTACAATCCCACCAACAGTGTAAAAGTGTTCCTATTTCTCCACATCCTCTCCAGCACCTGTTGTTTCCTGACTTTTTAATGATTGCCATTCTAACTGGTGTGAGATGGTATCTCATTGTGGTTTTGATTTGCATTTCTCTGATGGCCAGTGATGATGAGCATTTTTTCATGTGTCTGTTGGCTGTATGAATGTCTTCTTTTGAGAAATGTCTGTTCATATCCTTTGCCCACTTTTTGATGGGGTAGTTTGTTTTTTTCTTGTAAATTTGTTTGAGTTCTTTGTAGGTTCTGGATATTAGCCCTTTGTCAGATGAGTAGATTGCAAAAACTTTCTCCCATTCTGTAGGTTGCCTGTTCACTCTGATGGTAGTTTCTTTTGCTGTGCAGAAGCTCTTTAGTTTAATGAGATCCCATTTGTCAATTTTGGCTTTTGCTGCCGTTGCTTTTGGTGTTTTAGACATGAAGTCTTTGCCCATGCCTATGTCCTGAATGGTACTACCTAGGTTTTCCTCTAGGATTTTTATGGTATTAGGTCTAACATTTAAGTCTCTAATCCATCTTGAATTAATTTTCGTATAAGGAGTAAGGAAAGGATCCAGTTTCAGCTTTCTACTTATGGCTAGCCAATTTTCCCAGCACCATTTATTAAATGGGGAATCCTTTCCCCATTTCTTGTTTCTCTCAGGTTTGTCAAAGATCAGATGGCTGTAGATGTGTGGTATTATTTCTGAGGACTCTGTTCTGTTCCATTGGTCTATATCTCTGTTTTGGTACCAGTACCATGCTGTTTTGGTTACTGTAGCCTTGTAGTATAGTTTGAAGTCAGGTAGTGTGATGCCTCCAGCTTTGTTCTTTTGACTTAGGATTGTCTTGGAGATGCGGGCTCTTTTTTGGTTCCATATGAACTTTAAAGCAGTTTTTTCCAATTCTGTGAAGAAACTCATTGGTAGCTTGATGGGGATGGCACTGAATCTATAAATTACCTTGGGCAGTATGGCCATTTTCACGATATTGATTCTTCCTATCCATGAGCATGGTATGTACTTCCATTTGTTTGTGTCCTCTTTTATTTCACTGAGCGGTGGTTTGTAGTTCTCCTTGAAGAGGTCCTTTACATCCCTTGTAAGTTGGATTCCTAGGTATTTTATTCTCTTTGAAGCAATTGTGAATGGAAGTTCATTCCTGATTTGGCTCTCTGTTTGTCTGTTACTGGTGTATAAGAATGCTTGTGATTTTTGCACATTAATTTTGTATCCTGAGACTTTGCTGAAGTTGCTTATCAGCTTAAGGAGATTTTGGGCTGAGACAATGGGGTTTTCTAAATATACAATCATGTCATCTGCAAACAGGGAAAATTTGACTTCTTCTTTTCCTAACTGAATACCCTTGATTTCTTTCTCTTGCCTAATTGCCCTAGCCAGAACTTCCAACACTATGTTGAATAGGAGTGGTGAGAGAGGGCATCCCCGTCTTGTGCCAGTTTTCAAAGGGAATTTTTCCAGTTTTTGCCCATTCAGTATGATATTGGCTGTGGGTTTGTCATAAATAGCTCTTATTATTTTGAGGTACGTTCCATCAATACCGAATTTATTGAGCGTTTTTAGCATGAAGGGCTGTTGAATTTTGTCAAAAGCCTTTTCTGCATCAATTGAGATAATCATGTGGTTCTTGTCTTTGGTTCTGTTTATATGCTGGATTATGTTTATTGATTTGCGAATGTTGAACCAGCCTTGCATCCCAGGGATGAAGCCCACTTGATCATGGTGGATAAGCTTTTTGATGTGTTGCTGAATCCGGTTTGCCAGTATTTTATTGAGGATTTTTGCATCGATGTTCATCAGGGATATTGGTCTAAAATTCTCTTTTTTTGTTGTGTCTCTGCCAGGCTTTGGTATCAGGATGATGTTGGCCTCATAAAATGAGTTAGGGAGGATTCCCTCTTTTTCTATTGATTGCAATAGTTTCAGAAGGAATGGTACCAACTCCTCCTTGTACCTCTGGTAGAATTCAGCTGTGAATCCATCTGGTCCTGGACTTTTTTTCGTTGGTAGGCTATTAATTATTGCCTCAATTTCAGAGCCTGCTATTGGTCTATTCAGGGATTCAACTTCTTCCTGGTTTAGTCTTGGAAGAGTGTAAGTGTCCAGGAAATTATCCATTTCTTCTAGATTTTCCAGTTTATTTGCGTAGAGGTGTTTATAGTATTCTCTGATGGTAGTTTGTATTTCTGTGGGGTCAGTGGTGATATCCCCTTTATCATTTTTAATTGTGTCGATTTGATTCTTCTCTCTTTTCCTCTTTATTACTCTTGCTAGTGGTCTGTCAATTTTGTTGATCTTTTCAAAAAACCAACTCCTGGATTCATTGATTTTTTTGGAGAGTTTTTTGTGTCTCTATCTCCTTCAGTTCTGCTCTGATCTTAGTTATTTCTTGCCTTCTGCTAGCTTTCAAATGTGTTTGCTCTTGCTTCTCTAGTTCTTTTAATTGCGATGTTAGAGTGTCATTTTTAGATCTTTCCTGCTTTCTCTTGTGGGCATTTAGTGCTATAAATTTCCCTCTACACACTGCTTTAAATGTGTCCCAGAGATTCTGGTATGTAGTATCTTTGTTCTCATTGGTTTCAAGGAACATCTTTATTTCTGCCTTCATTTCGTTATGTACCCAGTAGTCATTCAGGAGCAGGTTGTTCAGTTTCCATGTAGTTGAGCGGTTTTGATTGAGTTTCTTAGTCCTGAGTTCTAGTTTGATTGCACTGTGGTCTGAGAGACCGTTTGTTATAATTTCTGTTCTTGTACATTTGCTGAGGAGTGCTTTACTTCCAATTATGTGGTCGATTTTGGAGTAAGTACGATGTGGTGCTGAGAAGAATGTATATTCTGTTGATTTGGGGTGGAGAGTTCTATAGATGTCTATTAGGTCTGCTTGCTGCAGAGATGAGTTCAATTCCTGGATATCCTTGTTAACTTTCTGTCTCGTTGATCTGTCTAATGTTGACAGTGGAGTGTTGAAGTCTCCCATTATTATTGTATGGGAGTCTAAGTCTCTTTGTAAGTCTCTAAGGACTTGCTTTATGAATCTGGGTGCTCCTGTATTGGGTGCATATATATTTAGGATAGTTAGCTCTTCCTGTTGAATTGATCCCTTTACCATTATGTAATGGCCTTGTTTGTCTCTTTTGATCTTTGATGGTTTAAAGTCTGTTTTATCAGAGACGAGTATTGCAACCCCCGCTTTTTTTTGTTCTCCATTTGCTTGGTAAATCTTCCTCCATCCCTTTATTTTGAGCCTATGTATGTCTCTGCGTGTGAGATGGGTCTCCTGAGTAATGCAGACTGATGGGTCTTGACTCTTGATCCAGTTTGCCAGTCTGTGTCTTTTAATTGGAGCATTTAGTCCATTTACATTTAAGGTTAAGATTGTTATGTGTGAACTTGATCCTGCCATTATGATATTAACTAGTTATTTTGCTCGTTAGTTGATGCAGTTTCTTCCTAGCCTCGATGGTCTTTACATTTTGGCATGTTTTTGCAATGGCTGGTACCGGTTGTTCCTTTCCATGTTGAGTGCTTCCTTCAGGGTCTCTTGTAAGGCAGGCCTAGTGGTGACAAAATCTCTAAGCATTTGCCTATCTGTAAAGGATTTTATTTCTCCTTCACTTATGAAACTTAGTTTGGTTGGATATGAAATTCTGGGTTTAAAATTCTTTTCTTTAAGAATGTTGAATATTGGCCCCCACTCTCTTCTGGCTTGTAGAGTTTCTGCCGAGAGATCTGCTGTTAGTCTGATGGGGTTCCCTTTGTGGGTAACCCGACCTTTCTCTCTGGCTGCCCTTAAGATTTTTTCCTTCATTTCAACTTTGGTGAATCTGGCAATTATGTGTCTTGGAGTTGCTCTTCTCGAGGAGTATCTTTGTGGCGTTCTCTGTATTTCCTGGATTTGAATGTTGGCCTGCCCTACTAGGTTGGGGAAGTTCTTCTGGATGATATCCTGAAGAGTGTTTTCCAACTTGGTTCCATTTTCCCCCTCACTTTCAGGCACCCCAATCAGACGTAGATTTGGTCTTTTTACATAATCCCATACTTCTTGCAGGCTTTGTTCATTTCTTTTTCTTCTTTTTTCTTTTGGTTTCTCTTCTCGCTTCATTTCATTCATTTGATCCTCAATCGCAGATACTCTTTCTTCCAGTTGATCGAGTCGGTTACTGAAGCTTGTGCATTTGTCACGTATTTCTCGTGTCATGGCTTTCATCTCTTTCATTTCGTTTAGGACCTTCTCTGCATTAATTACTCTAGCCATCTATTCTCCCACTTTTTTTTCAAGATTTTTAGTTTCTTTGCGCTGGGTACGTAATTCCTCCTTTAGCTCTGAGAAATTTGATGGACTGAAGCCTTCTTCTCTCATCTCGTCAAAGTCATTCTCCGTCCAGATTTGATCCATTGCTGGCGATGAGCTGCGCTCCTTTGCCGGGGGAGATGCGCTCTTATTTTTTGACTTTCCAGCTTTTCTGCCCTGCTTTTTCCCCATCTTTGTGGTTTTATCTGCCTCTGGTCTTTGATGATGGTGATGTACGGATGGGGTTTTGGTGTAGGTGTCCTTCCTGTTTGATAGTTTTCCTTCTAACAGTCAGGACCCTCAGCTGTAGGTCTGTTGGAGATTGCTTGAGGTCCACTCCAGACCCTGTTTGCCTGGGTATCAGCAGCAGAGGCTGCAGAAGATAGAATATTTCTGAACAGGGAGTGTACCTGTCTGATTCTTGCTTTGGAAGCTTCCTCTCAGGGGTGTACTCCACCCTGTGAGGTGTGGGGTGTCAGACTGCCCCTAGTGGGGGATGTCTCCCAGTTAGGCTACTCAGAGGTCAGGGACCCACTTGAGCAGGGAGTCTGTCCCTTCTCAGATCTCAACCTCCGTGTTGGGAGATCCACTGCTCTCTTCAAAGCTGTCAGACAGAGTCGTTTGCATCTGCAGAGGTTTAGGCTGCGTTTGTTATTGCCCTGTCCCCAGAGGTGGAGTCTACAGAGACAGGCAGGTTTCCTTGAGCTGCTGTGAGCTCCACCCAGTTCGAGCTTCCCAGCAGCTTTGTTTACCTACTTAAGCCTCAGCAATGGCGGGCGCCCCTCCCCCAGCCTCGCTGCTGCCTTGCCGGTAGATCACAGACTGCTGTGCTAGCAATGAGGGAGGCTCCGTGGGTGTGGGACCCTCTCGGCCAGGTGAGGGATATGATCTCCTGGTGTGCCTGTTTGCTTTAAGCGCAGTATTGGGGTGGGAGTTACCCGATTTTCCAGGTGTTGTGTGTCTCAGTTCCCCTGGCTAGGAAAAGGGATTCCCTTCCCCCTTGCGCTTCCCAGGTGAGGCAATGCCTCACCCTGCTTCAGCTCTCGCTGGTCGGGCTGCAGCAGCTGACCAGCACCGATCGTCGGGCACTCCCCAGTGAGATGAACCCAGTACCTCAGTTGAAAATGCAGAAATCACCGGTCTTCTGTGTCGCTCGCGCTGGGAGTTGGAGACTGGAGCTGTTCCTATTCGGCCATCTTGCTCCGCCCCGACCCTATTTACTTAGGAATTTTTATGGCTTGAACACAAATGGAGATGCTTTCATTATTCTGGCAACATTGTCAGCATATTGCTTTAAAACAGGTTAATGTTATGGAGAAAAAATGCTTTACAAGACCTTTTTAATTCAGGCCTGTTTCCGAGAAGTAGTGGTAATGTTATTTATGGTTCAATAATTATAAATAAATTCATATTAAATTTAATTTTTGCATGTGAAATCATGGTTTACCGGAAAGTTAGGCAATTACAGCAGGAACTACCCTCAATAAAATATACAGATTGAAAGTCTGTGACACAGAGTATCAAGTAAGAGTAACAATATCAGAAGACAATATACTCCAATAAAAAAAATCATCTGATACATTTTGCTTCCTATAAACTAATGTCTTCAAATTCTTGGCAATGTAAATTAATTTAGAAAATTGTGTTGCATACTGTGAAGAGTGACCTAGATCATAAAATAGAGAAACGAAGAGTGAGATTGTACTTCAGTGGACTCATTAAAATTAAAATAGTGATAAAATGTGCATGCTTTTCAAATAAGTGCTGCTCAGAAAGAATCAGCTATAATTTGTTAATTACAGCTGATTTTAAATTAAATTTGTTATTTAAGCCTCTTCTAAATAAATATTCTAGATGGAAATATCTTTCTCTGTTACTCCTTTTTCTTTATATCAAGTACTGGAATTTTCTTTAATCTTGAAGCAGAAGTACCCCTGAAAATGAAACTGAGTATGTCCAGACACAGAGTACAAAGCAAAATTGTTTGTTTTCATTGAGTGGATTTTAATCTATCTGGTATATTTTATTACATCATCATCTAGAGTTTCAGTGAGGTCACATTGAAACAGATTTGGATTCTAAAGTATATGAGACATGTCAAAGTTTCCTCAAAAGTGGAGGTCCAGTCTTGTCAAATGTCCAGGACCTTGCTAAACAAAATAAAACATAAATAGGCTTAAATATGATAAAATAGGATAAAGTAGAGAAAAGGAAACGGTAATAAGGAAGCCAAGGTTCAAGAAAGCAAAATCAGACTAAATTCTTGGGGCTTTCATCGTAGGTGATTTCAGTTTCCAAGCTTTGTAATTTCATATTTCCTTTAGTGTCTAAGATTTTTCCCAGTGCTCCTAAGACAAATATATACATACATATATATATAGAGTAATACATTGTATTAACAAGCTAGGTCCAAACAACCTAATCAAGATTTGTCTTCTAAAAACCTGGTATCCTTTGATAAAAGTATGCAAACATTAAAACAAAATTATTTCATTGTTTGCCAATAGAATGCATGCATTCACTAGATACCTCAGAACTTCTCAAAACTTGGAATCAAATTAGACATTGTTATGTTAATTTCCTCTTCCACAGGGATACTCATGCAGTACTAGCTTATTATCATAACATTACTGAAAACTCAGCTTTGCAGATGTGATATCATAATTCCACAAGGTGAATAGTCCTGGTATATGTGTGCTTTTGCCTTAAAACACAGAGTATGGCAGTTAGGCATGGTGGCTTACACCTATAATCTCAGCACTTTGGGAAGGTGAGGATCCCTTGAGGCCGGGAATTGGAGACCAGCCTGGGCAACGCAGCAAGTCCCTGTCTCTACAAAATAACTTTAAAAATTCACTGGACATGGTAGCATGCACCTATGGTCACAGCTACTTGGGATTCAGAGGTGGGAGGATCACTTGAGTCCAAGAGTTTGAGGCTCCAGTAAGCTATGATTGTGTCACCGCTCTCCAGCCTGGGCAACAAAGCAAGAATCTGCCAAACAAACAAACAAACAAACACAGACTATGGCAGACTACGGGACGATGGTGTTATTCTGAAAGCAGCTACTTTATCTTGGGTCCCCAAATTTAAACTTTTTTGGCCATAATGCCAAAACCTTAGACATTAGAACAAAGCTAAAATAACATTAAGGTCCTATCTGAGGATGATGTAATGATGTCTTATTAGGGGATTATGTGTGTCTCTCCTTCTGTGTGTGTGTGTGTGTGTATCAGTTGGACTTCGAAAGACATGACAAATAATCTAGATTTGTGCTGTCAGTTTGTTAAAAACATGGAATATGCATTTGCAGAAAGGAATGATCATTACAGAGCAAAATTACATCAATGTTTCCATTTAGTTTTACCATGTCTTTCAAATTCCACACTCACTGCAGCTAGTAAAACATTTTCCTCTTATTTTTACACGAGTCCTTCCATACCATGCTGTTCTTATTTTTTCCTTTTCTCCTGCTCTCATCATTCCCTATTCCTTTCCAAAAACCCCATCCAGAGGCAAGAGGGAGGCTGTTCACAAAGCCTTAAGAAAAGTCGAGTATAATGTCAGTTTTGACTATCCCTTTCCTTGAATCTGAGGAACAGACCTACTAGTATTCTCAAGCATACAACTCTGTAAATTCTTACATGGACAAGTAAACAGCAGACTACATTAAAAAAAAAGTGATCAGTTTTAAAGGGGAAATCACAGGAACCTATATGAAGATATAAAAGAAACACACGACCCAAATTTTTTGGTCATGAACCAAGTAGAACTTTCCAGCGATGGTGTCATATAATTTGATACCCGACCAATGAGAATGTACCAGATGAAAAAGAGGATGAGGATGGTATAGCATGACCACAGTAGAAAGTGAAAATGTTAAGCAGTGAAGTTTGATATGCAATCTGTGTCATATCTTGAAACGTTTAGAAGCCGTGTTATTGTGACACACTTGATGAAATTGTCCCTTTATATTCCAAAATGTCCTGGTATGGAAGACATAGTGTATGGTGTCCCTGTTGATGACCGTGACCTAGTTTTAAATCAGTAGTGCTTTTAAATCTGTCATAAATATAATATCATATATATCATATATGTCATATATAAGATATATGTATATCATATATATGATACATATATATGTGTGTGTATATATACACACATTACTGAGCACACTTAAGGTTAAAAGCACATCGCAGAAAAGAAAATTTACATTGTTCTGAAAGGCTGAGTAAAGAAATGAAGAAGATCTAAATATTTGGTGCTTGTTATTTTAAAAACTTACATTATATGTTTTCAGTAAGTAAAAAATTAGGTAAATTAAACATTTTTCCTATATAATATACATACATATGTTTAACTCTTACTAAAAAATATCATCAAAATAAGGTGTTTATAAAATGTGGTTAAATGAAAAGGACAATTTTGCTTTAAAAATGCAAATTCAGACATATTATACTTGTTTCTGTGACTTCTTTAAATTTCAAACCTCCAACATCCCTTAACTCATTGATGGCCTTACTGTATATTTCACTGATTAAATGAAAGTAATCAGAAGAAAAAATCTAGCTTCACCCTATCCCACGTGTGCTTGCACACACACACACACACACACACACACACACATCTTAACTACCTGCATCTGTGTCATGTATTCTGCATTGTTTCTGTGCATAAGCTGTCCACGCTCATGGATAAAGCCAGTTCCACTCCTTTAATACTAGACTTTTTATCCCTCTCACTTATTTAAGGCTGTTGCTCCAGATTTTCTGCCCTTTCATTTGTTTGTATTTCTCTCATATCTGATTGGTTGCTGTCTCTCATCATTCTTTGGCATTTACTTCTAATCTCCTCAAATCAAACATTGGGGTGCCCAAGCTCATCCTAGAGCCTTTTTGCTTTTCTATTAGACAGTATAGTTTTATACTGAATGTAATGTAGAGTTGATAGATAAAATACAGGATACCTAGTTAAATTTGAATTTCAGAAAAACAATTAATTTTTATTACATGTCCATGTTGTCTCAAATATTGCATGAAACATACTATAAAAAATTATCCATTGTTTATCTAGAATTCAAATTTACACATACACATAGTCTCTCAGACGCATATAATATATAAAACCTCGATTTTCTTTCAGTTTCTCCCATATCTAGGCCTCCTTCTGAAACTGAGACTTCCATATCCGCCTTTCTACTTGACATAGCCACTAAAATATCTCAAATTTTGCATCTTTCAGATGAAATATCTGACTTTTCTTCTCAGACATTTGCTTTTCTCCAGTGTCTTTCTAGTAATAAAAAAATATTCTTTTAGTTGCTGGAGGAGAAAAAAGTCATCTTATTTCTCTTCAACCCATATCCAAAGCTAAAAATTCTCTTGTTCCAGCTAACAGTAGAGATCCCATTCTCATTAAAAGTCTGTTACAACAGCCCCTGCTATCTAATTTGACCTTCTGAAGGAGGCCATTCCTGCTCATCTTACTTCAAACTGCACTCATTCGACTTGGGCAACTCCCTAACTTCTTCTCCTAGTTTCTTTTCTTTGGTTACATATGTCACCATCCAACAAAATATAAATTTTACTTGTTGTTTTTGTATATTGTCATTCATTTCTGACAAGAGTATAAGTTCCATGGGTGCAAGTTTTTTTTATTTTTTATTTTTGTTTGTTTAATTGCTAGGGTAGTATCTGATATACAGAAAGTCCTCAATACATATTTGATGACTTAATAAACACGTGAATATATATCTGATAGTGGTAAAATCAACAGAATAATATAACCTGGAAATAAAAATAATTTGAATTTTTATTAATTTAATTTAAATGTTATTTGATGAATGCTTGAACATATTTTGAACATGCTGAGTGAATATGATATTAAATAATAATAATTTTTATTGAGTCTATTAAAACAATTATTGACATTTTTGTTTGATTTGAATGTACAGCCCATTTAATATTTATTAACTGTCTTAGGTAACAAATTTCCATCATTTTTTCTTCTTTTTATTTGTATATTTTTAGTGCCCATGGGAAGCCATGAATAATCATTCTTTCTTAAATTGGTTTTGAGAGTAGATCACAAAAAGCCTTCCTAGAAGTACCCCTTTAATTTTCCAATAAATTATTTGGATGTGCTGTTTTAGAAATAGTCAATTTAGATAAGCCAAGTGAAAAAAATTCTAAGTCAGGACAAAATTGGTAATGTAATAAGCTTTTACATTATTTTTAATTCAAAATCCTTAATAATTACTATGTAAGGGTAATGTGCCTTTCCCCAAGTTTTTTCTCTGGCTTCCACTTACTCGTTACCTATGCTTTACTTCTACTTCTGTATACTACCACTACTTCTCTTTTTGTCCTCGGCCATCATGCTACTCTAGACTACTGTTTTCTTATTCTGTCTTTTCCTTTCCTGAGGTTAAATTTTAAATTTCTAGGAAAACCTCCAAAATCCTGCATCTTCTGAACCATACTGAAATCTACACTAGTGGCTTTCAGTGTTTGAACAGAAGAATCACCAGGGTGCTTTAAAAACTCTTGATATCAAGGCGTCACCCCAGAACATTTAAATAAGATGTCTAGGTATGGAGCCTATCCAGACAATCACTATGATTACTCAGAGATGAGAACTCTGACCCTGTAGCCTCCTTGGGACCACTCTTCACTCTCTAACTTCCATGAGCTGTTTTTTGCTATGTTAATTAACCATAGCCTGAACCCGTTGTATGCAATTATCTTTTATGTTAGTTACACATTTGTAATTATAGTGCTCTGGAACAACTGTGTCGTAGTTTTTGCACTAAAGTATAAGCCTGGTGATGGCTGGTACCAGATCTCTTTGTTTCAGTACTTTATTACTAATGCCAAACATGGGATCTGATACACACAAGGTACTTCATAACAGTGGAAGAAAAAAGGTAAGACAAAAAGAAAGAAGAATGAAAAGAAGAAAGAAGGAAGGAAGGAAGGAAGGAAGGAAGGGAGGAAGGAAGGAAGGAAGGAAGGAAGGAAGGAAGGAAGGAAGGAAGGAAGGAAGGAAGGAAGAAAGGAGGGAGGGAGGGAGGGAGGGAAGGAAGAAGGAAGGAAGGAAGGAAGGAAGGAAGGAAGGAAGGAAGGAAGGAAGGAAGGAAAGAGAAAGAAAGAAAGAAAGGAAAGGAAAGAAAAAGAAAGAAAGAAAAGAAAAGAAAGAAAGAAGAGAAAAGATAGAAAAGGAAGGAAGGAGAGAAGAAGAGAAGAGAAGAGAAGGGAAGGAGGGAGGGAGGGAAAGAAAATGGGAGGGGAAAGGAGGAAAAAAATAATGGCAGCTTTTCTGTGTCACCTCCTCATGGATATATTACGGCAAATTCATAGTGACACATGCAGATAAGAGATAAACTCTCACAGCAATTCTGACCCTCCTCCATTTTTACTCTACTGCTTGCATTGTAGGAATTAGTAACAAAGAAGTGAGCTGGGGTGATAGTAAAAGAAGATAATTAGTGAAAAACAGAAACTTAAGAATTGTGAGACCTATCATATAGCCAACCATTGCCAACATCATAGGGAATATTCTTTTTATAAAAACTAGTCAAAGCAAGGAGATGAAATTCATCCTCCCCTTCCACACATAGGCCTCAGTAAATGGTTTTGTGGGGTTTTTTTTCTCTCTTTTATTTTATCCCGCTTTCATTTGTATATAGGTGCTTAATGTTGGGTAAAATAAATTTATCTTTGATTTTAAGAAGTTTAGTAGATTGTCCAGGAATCAACCCTATGGCACAGTCTGACTATTCCTCTCTCTGCAAATCTGATGACCACCACTGTTCATGAAAATAACATCTCCCTGAAAAGCTATCCTATACTGTCAAGAGACTTGGAAGTACTCTTATAGTCTGTTCCACCAGTTTGCAGTCAGTGATGACAGCTTCTTTCCTCAATTGCTCCTGCCTTCTCTGAAAAAACAAACCACAAAAAACAAAAAACAAAAAACTACTACTTAACATTTCTAGAAATAAGTATAAAATGATACTTCTGGGCTTCTCACAAGGTATGCTTCATAATATCGATTCATTTGAAATATAAGAATGAATTTTCTAAAAGTTGGCCCTGTTGCAATCTTTAGCAGTTATTTTTATCAGTTGGTAACATATAAATTGGCGAAAACTATACAAATAGCTGAATTATTCAATATAATTTTCTTGTGGCTAAAATATTAGACTGCACTTTAAATTTTGTTTTACCTAATTAACTAGTAATTAGTAGGAATAACAAAAAGAATAAAACGTTTTCCGACAGTACATAAAACTTTAATTTTGTTCTGTATATGTCTAGAAATTAGTTGGTATTTTCTCCAGTCAAAGTATTACCTTGGTG
This sequence comes from Macaca fascicularis, assembly GCF_037993035.2. NCBI lineage: Eukaryota > Metazoa > Chordata > Mammalia > Primates > Cercopithecidae > Macaca > Macaca fascicularis. Next base: position 90,115,037 of record NC_088386.1, read on the forward strand.
ATATTAGTGTTGGGTTTTAGGAAAAAACTGAAAAAATAGTTTAAGAAAAAAATTTGGCGAGATAAGCACGCTCATTTGAAAGTCCATTCTATCAGTCAGTAAACGTTGGTGATGAAAACACAAAGACAGCCATCGATCAATAAACATGTCTATTTGAAACAGGTCATTCAAGTGACAGACATTTGTACTAAGGACATACTAAGCATAGATATATTCTGCTAATAAAAGACTAATCTTAATGTTGCTAAAATAAATGTTTATTAACATTAGAGCAACTATTATTTTGAAACAACTTTACAAAAATAATTGGATTCAGAAAACAACTGGATAATTAGAACAAATTTCCTATCGCTTTTGAGGACATTTTTATAATTTAAATAATATATGTAAACATACATATATAGAAATATGTGTACATGTATATTATACTATATATTACAATTATTAACTATTATAATGTAATTATTTATATTATGTATTATAATATAATGTTATATTATAGAATGCATTATATAATACATTTGATTATGTATTTTAATATTACAATGTAACAATCATATCATTTATTTAATATATACAGTTATTTTATTAGCAAATGAGAATTAACATTTAAATAATCTCCTGTACTTGTGTGAATCAATATTCAAAAGTGTGGTGGCCGGATCATGAGGTCAAGAGATTGAGACCATCCTGGCTAACACGGTGAAACCCTGCCTCTACTAAAATTACAAAAACTTGGCCAGGCGTACTGGCGAGGGCCTGTAGTTCCAGCTACTCGGGAGGCTGAGGTGGGAGAATGATGTGAACCCGGGAGGCGGAGCTTGCAGTGAGCCAAGATGGTGCCACTGCACTCCAGCCTGGGCGACAGAGCGAGACCCCATCTCAAAAACAGCAACAGAAAGAAACATACATTTCTGCCTTTAGGCTAAAAAATACTGTTATGATACATCTGACTTGTTTTGTGCTAAACCCTACCAGGGCCAAATAAAAATAAATTAGCTGCTTACACTAGCAAATACCTGCTCTTAGAAGATAAGACTGGCAAGTAACTAGAGAGTTGAATTATAAAGACTAACAGCTTAATCAAGACTCACTTCAAACCCTCACCTTGCTTTGCCCACCATTCAAAGTCATTATATTTTAACCAACTGAGCCTCCCCATGCCCTATCTTGCAAAGTCCATATTAAAGTCACCCAGCCCAGGGTACAGCCAAAGAGGTCAGGCCAGGCAATGCAGGAAAAGAGAGCTTTCATCCTGAGAAGAATCTGTCCATGACTCTTGAAACTCCACAAAGGAAACAGAACACACCCACAAAGAGGCTGGTGTGCAGTGATATGATCATAGCTCACTGCAGCCTTGACCTTCTGGACTCAAGAGATCCTCCTATCTAAGCCTCCTGAGTAGCTGAGACTACAGCTGTGGGCCACCCTGATACCCTCTTTAAGAGCATTAATTTTACTGTGCTTGAGGGGCAGAGCAAGATGGCCGAATAGGAACAGCTCCAGTCTCCAACTCCCAGCGCGAGCGACACAGAAGACCGGTGATTTCTGCATTTTCAACTGAGACTTTGCTGCTGATACCCAGGCAAACAGGGTCTGGAGTGGACCTCAAGCAATCTCCAACAGACCTACAGCTGAGGGTCCTGACTGTTAGAAGGAAAACTATCAAACAGGAAGGACACTTACACCAAAACCCCATCAGTACATCACCATCATCATCAAAGACCAGAGGCAGATAAAACCACAAAGATGGGGAAAAAGCAGGGCAGAAAAGCTGGAAATTCAAAAAATAAGAGCGCATCTCCCCTGGCAAAGGAGCGCAGCTCATCGCCAGCAACGGATCAAAGCTGGACGGAGAATGACTTTGACGAGATGAGAGAAGAAGGCTTCAGTCCATCAAACTTCTCAGAGCTAGAGGAGGAATTACGTACCCAGTGCAAAGAAACTAAAAATCTTGAAAAAAAAGCGGAAGAATTGATGGCTAGAGTAATTAATGCAGAGAAGGTCATAAACGAAATGAAAGAGATGAAAACCATGACACGAGAAATACGTGACAAATGCACAAGCTTCAGTAACCGACTCGATCAACTGGAAGAAAGAGTATCAGCGATTGAGGATCAAATGAATGAAATGAAGCGAGAAGAGAAACCAAAAGAAAAAAGAAGAAAAAGAAATGAACAAAGCCTGCAAGAAGTATGGGATTATGTAAAAAGACCAAATCTACGTCTGATTGGGGTGCCTGAAAGTGAGGGGGAAAATGGAACCAAGTTGGAAAACACTCTTCAGGATATCATCCAGGAGAACTTCCCCAACCTAGTAGGGCAGGCCAACATTCAAATCCAGGAAATACAGAGAACGCCACAAAGATACTCCTCAAGAAGAGCAACTCCAAGACACATAATTGTCAGATTCACCAAAGTTGAAATGAAGGAAAAAATCTTAAGGGCAGCCAGAGAGAAAGGTCGGGTTACCCACAAAGGGAAGCCCATCAGACTAACAGCAGATCTCTCTGCAGAAACTCTCCAAGCCAGAAGAGAGTGGGGGACAATATTCAACATTCTTAAAGAAAAGAATTTTAAACCCAGAATTTCATATCCAGACAAACTAAGTTTCATAAGTGAAGGAGAAATAAAATCCTTTACAGATAAGCAAATGCTTAGAGATTTTGTCACCACTAGGCCTGCCTTACAAGAGACCCTGAAGGAAGCACTCAACATGGAAAGGAACAACCGGTACCAGCCATTGCAAAAACATGCCAAAATGTAAAGACCATCGAGGCTAGGAAGAAACTGCATCAACTAACGAGCAAAATAACTAGTTAATATCATAATGGCAGGATCAAGTTCACACATAACAATCTTAACCTTAAATGCAAATGGACTAAATGCTCCAATTAAAAGACAAAGACTGGCAAACTAGATAAAGAGTCAAGACCCATCAGTCTGCTGTATGCAGGAGACCCATCTCACACGCAGAGACATACATAGGCTCAAAATAAAGGGATGGAGGAAGATTTACCAAGCAAATGGAGAACAAAAAAAAGCAGGGGTTGCAATACTAGTCTCTGATAAGACAGACTTTAAACCATCAAAGATCAAAAGAGACAAAGAAGGCCATTACAGAATGGTAAAGGGATCAATTCAACAGGAAGAGCTAACTATCCTAAATATATATGCATCCAATACAGGAGCACCCAGATTCATAAAGCAAGTCCTTAGAGACTTACAAAGAGACTTAGACTCCCATACAATAATAATGGGAGACTTCAACACTCCATTAGACAGATCAACGAGACAGAAAGTTAACAAGGATATCCAGGAATTGAACTCATCTCTGCACCAAGCAGACCTAATAGACATCTATAGAACTCTCCACCCCAAATCAACAGAATATACATTCTTCTCAGCACCACATCGTACTTACTCCAAAATCGACCACATAATTGGAAGTAAAGCACTCCTCAGCAAATGTACAAGAACAGAAATTATAACAAACTGTCTCTCAGACCACAGTGCAATCAAACTAGAACTCAGGACTAAGAAACTCAATCAAAACCGCTCAACTACATGGAAACTGAACAACCTGCTCCTGAATGACTACTGGGTACATAACGAAATGAGGGCAGAAATAAAGATGTTCTTTGAAACCAATGAGAACAAAGATACTACATACCAGAATCTCTGGGACACATTTAAAGCAGTGTGTAGAGGGAAATTTATAGCACTAAATGCCCACAAGAGAAAGCAGGAAAGATCCAAAATTGACACTCTAACATTGCAATTAAAAGAACTAGAGAAGCAAGAGCAAACACATTCGAAAGCTAGCAGAAGGCAAGAACTAACTAAGATCAGAGCAGAACTGAAGGAGATAGAGACACAAAATCCCTCCAATAAATCAATGAATCCAGGAGTTGGTTTTTTGAAAAGATCAACAAAATTGACAGACCACTAGCAAGACTAATAAAGAAGAAAAGAGAGAAGAATCAAATCGACGCAATTAAAAATGATAAAGGGGATATCACCACTGACCCCACAGAAATACAAACTACCATCAGAGAATACTATAAACACCTCTACGCAAATAAACTGGAAAATCTAGAAGAAATGGATAATTTCCTGGACACTTACACTCTTCCAAGACTAAACCAGGAAGAAGTTGAATCCCTGAATAGACCAATAGCAGGCTCTGAAATTGAGGCAACAATTAATAGCCTACCAACCAAAAAAAGTCCAGGACCAGATGCATTCACAGCTGAATTTACCAGAGGTACAACGAGGAGCTGGTACCATTCCTTCTGAAACTATTCCAATCAATAGAAAAAGAGGGAATCCTCCTTAATTCATTTTATGAGGTCAACATCATCCTGATACCAAAGCCTGGCAGAGACACAACAAAAAAAGAGAATTTTAGACCAATATCCCTGATGAACATCGATGCAAAAATCCTCAATAAAATACTGGCAAACCGGATCCAGCAGAACATCAAAAAGCTTATCCACCATGATCAAGTGGGCTTCATCCCTGGGATGCAAGGCTGGTTCAACATTCGCAAATCAATAAACATAATCCAGCATATAAACAGAACCAAAGACAAGAACCACATGATTATCTCAATAGATGCAGAAAAGGCTTTTGACAAAATTCAACAGCCCTTCATGCTAAAAACGCTCAATAAATTCGGTATTGATGAACGTACCTCAAAATAATAAGAGCTATTTATGACAAACCCACAGCCAATGTCATACTGAATGGGCAAAAACTGGAAAAATTCCCTTTGAAAACTGGCACAAGACAGGGATGCCCTCTCTCAACACTCCTATTCAACATAGTGTTGGAAGTTCTGGCTAGGGCAATCAGGCAAGAGAAAGAAATAAAGGGTATTCAGTTATGGAAAGAAGAAGTCAAATTGTCCCTGTTTGCAGATGACATGATTGAATATTTAGAAAACCCCATTGTCTCAGTCCAAATTCTCCTTAAGCTGATAAGCAACTTCAGCAAAGTCTCAGGATACAAAATTAATGTGCAAAAATCACAAGCATTCTTATACACCAGTAACAGACAAACACAGAGCCAAATCAGGAATGAACTTCCATTCACAATTGCTTCAAAGAGAATAAAATACCTAGGAATCCAACTTACAAGGGATGTAAAGGACCTCTTCAAGGAGAACTACAAACCACTGCTCAGTGAAATAAAAGAGGACACAAACAAATGGAAGTACATACCATGCTCATGGATAGGAAGAATCAATATCGTGAAAATGGCCATACTGCCCAAGGTTATTTATAGATTCAGTGCCATCCCCATCAAGCTACCAATGAGTTTCTTCACAGAATTGGAAAAAACTGCTTTAAAGTTCATATGGAACCAAAAAAGAGCCCGCATCTCCCAGACAATCCTAAGTCAAAAGAACAAAGCGGGAGGCATCACGCTACCTGACTTCAAACTATACTACAAGGCTACAGTAACCAAAACAGCATGGTACTGGTACCAAAACAGAGCTATAGACCAATGGAACAGAACAGAGTCCTCAGAAATAATACCACACATCTACAGCCATCTGATCTTTGACAAACCTGAAAGAAACAAGAAATGGGGAAAGGATTCCCTATTTAATAAATGGTGCTGGGAAAATTGGCTAGCCGTAAGTAGAAAGCTGAAACTGGATCCTTTCCTTACTCCTTATACGAAAATTAATTCAAGATGGATTAGAGACTTAAATGTTAGACCTAATACCATAAAAATCCTAGAGGAAAACCTAGGTAGTACCATTCAGGACATAGGCATGGGGAAAGACTTCATGTCTAAAACACCAAAAGCAATGGCAGCAAAAGCCAAAATTGACAACTGGGATCTCATTAAACTAAAGAGCTTCTGCACAGCAAAAGAAACTACCATCAGAGTGAACAGGCAACCTACAGAATGGGAGAAAATGTTTGCAATCTACTCATCTGACAAAGGGCTAATATCCAGAACCTACAAAGAACTCAAACAAATTTACAAGAAAAAAACAAACAACCCCATCAAAAAGTGGGCAAAGGATATGAACAGACATTTCTCAAAAGAAGATATTCATACAGCCAACAGACATGAAAAAATGCTCATCATCACTGGCCATCAGAGAAATGCAAATCAAAACCACAATGAGATACCATCTCACACCAGTTAGAATGGCGATCATTAAAAAGTCAGGAAACAACAGGTGCTGGAGAGGATGTGGAGAAATAGGAACACTTTTACACTGTTGGTGGGATTGTAAACTAGTTCAACCATTATGGAAAACAGTATGGCGATTCCTCAAGGATCTAGAACTACATGTACCATATGACCCAGCCATCCCATTCCTGGGGATATACCCAAAGGATTATAAATCATGCTGCTATAAAGACACATGCACACGTATGTTTATTGCAGCACTATTCACAATAGCAAAGACTTGGAATCAACCCAAATGTCCATCAGTGACAGATTGGATTAAGAAAATGTGGCACATATACACCATGGAATACTATGCAGCCATCAAAAAGGATGAGTTTGTGTCCTTTGTAGGGACATGGATGCAGCTGGAAACCATCATTCTTAGCAAACTATCACAAGAACAGAAAACCAAACACCGCATGTTCTCACTCATAGGTGGGAACTGAACAATGAGATCACTTGGACTCAGGAAGGGGAACATCACACACCGGGGCCTATCATGGGGAGGGGGGCGGGGGGAGGGATTGCACTGGGAGCTATACTTGATGTAAATGATGAGTTGATGGGTGCTGACGAGTTGATGGGTGCAGCACACCAACATGGCACAAGTATACATATGTAACAAACTTGCACGTTATGCACATGTACCCTAGAACTTAAAGTATAATAATAATAAATAAATTAAAAAAAAAAAAAAAAGTCACCCAGCCCAGGCCCTTAATCCCCTTTGTAATTTTTAATGTTTATATGTTTTCACCAGAAGTACTTTGGTTACTCTTGGAAGTTTGATTTTCAATATGCATTTTAAAATTTGAATGAGATGTTATATGAAAAAATAAAATTAATAAAATTGTGATAGTAATCGACTGAACGTAGAGATTAATTGGGGGACATTTATAATATGAATCTTCTCATTAATATATACTGGATTTTGGGGGTCTAGCTATTTGTTTTGGATTTCTTCAACACTTTTTGACAAAATTATTTTTAAGTACTACATATTTTTATGGTACTATAAATGTATGCTTAAAATATTTCCTCTGTTGTTTTTATATAATGGTACTCTTTTTTGATATTGGTATTACAGTAAAATGTCTGGATTACTTATAATAAAATTGAATATTTGTCTTTTTAGAGGATTATCGTATAAGCAGCTTATAACTGAATTTTTTTCAGTTTGAAAATGTGTATCTTTCACTGGAGAGATTCGTATTTTAATATTCACTCTGATTATTGAAATATTTGGATATGTTTATACATTTAATTTTGTGTTATTAGTCTTGATTTTCTAGGCTTACTGATTGAGCACATTATTTTCTCACTTGATTATTTTTCTGTGCTATAATTGAAAAATATTTTTTCATTTTTCATTCCAGATTTAACTTATATACCAAAATAAATTTCTTAAAATCAAATATCTTTATAACTGTTTTAAATATTGTAATTTCGGTTGACCCTGAACAACATGGGTTTAAACTTCACTAGTCCTCTTATACATGTATTTACTTCTATCTCTGCCACCTTGAGAAAGTAAGACCAAACCCTTCTCTTCCTTCTCCTCCTTCTCAGATTATGCACAGGTGGTAAGGAGGAAAACCTTTATGATGAACCATTTCTAATTAATAAATAGTGGCCGGGTGCGGTGGCTCAAGCCTGTAATCCCAGCACTTTGGGAGGCCGAGATGGGCGGATCACGAGGTCAGGAGATCGAGACCATCCTGGCTAACACGGTGAAACTCGGTCTCTACTAAAAAAATACAAAAAACTAGCCGGGGAGGTGGCGGGCGCCTGTAGTCCCAGCTACTCGGGAGGCTGAGGCAGGAGAATGGCGTAAACCCAGGAGGCGGAGCTTGCAATGAGCTGAGATCCCGCCACTGCACTCCAGCCTGGGCGACAGAGCGAGACTCCGTCTCGAAAAAAAAAAAAAAAAAAATTAATAAATAGTAAATATCTACTTCTTTTCCTTATGATTTTAATAACAACATTTTATTTTCTCTAGCTTACTTTATTGTAAGAATACAGTATGTAATTCATATGACATACAAAATGTCTGTTAATTGACTGTTTATGTCATCAGTAATGTTCTGGTCAACAGTAGGTTATTACTAGTTAAGTTTTTGTGGAATCAAAAGTTATACCTGGATTTTCGACATTGTAGAAGTTGGGTTTCCCTAACTCGTGAGTTGTTCAAAGGTCAAGTGTGCTTTAGTATGCTCTAAATTCAGCTATCTTTTCTCATCTCAATGAGTATGCTGAATTTGTTAAGCTATATGCTACTATCTTAATTTACTAAATCTACATTATTTTAATTGCCTTATATAATTTATTTTAGATTCAGGCACATTTATATTATTTTCTGTGTTCATCATTTCTTCTCACATCTTATAATTTCTTATTTATGTTTCTCTTTCCTTAAGTATAAAATATAACATTTTTAGCAAAAATAATTTTTAAATAGTCTCAGTCTTTTGTTTCTGAAAATATTTTAATTCTGTGTAACACTTGAAATCTATTTTATTAGGCCTACATTTCCAGAGTTTTAGATAATTCTTATGACATTCTGATTGTATTATTTCACAGTCTTAGAGCTTTCATGGTAGCTACTGAGAAGGTAAAAATCTATTTGATGTTTCTTTTATGTAATCTGTTTTATTCTTTCTGGTGCTTTAAAAGGTATCTAGGCACATATTTTAAAAACTTACACTGTCAAGATTAATTTGGCTGTGCAAAATTTGTAATTCATATTTCATATAAGTTCTGGAAATATCTTTTCTTATCCTGTCTCTATCTCAAATTTTTATAGTCTCCCTCTGAAAATCCAATTAGCAGATTAACCTTTTGTCTTTATCATCATCTTTTAACTTTTCTTTTACGAACTTAATTGCAGTGGAGGCTGAGATATGTATTATTTGCTTGTCCTAAGAAGAAAAACAGAATTGATAGGCATCTACCTATCTCTAACACAATTTTCTATCTTGGTCTAGGTAAAACTGAAATTGTAAGTCACTATTGATGATCAGGTGGCAACTAATGAATTTCAGTCCCTTTTTACCTCTATAAACTCGTGCTTTCTAAGGATTTTTAGCCTCTCAGAATTTCATTTACTTTATTGTCTTCTGAGCTATATAGAAAGATACTAAAATGTATTTTTTCATTTTCCCAATTTATAGTTCCGTTTTTCAATTTTTAAACTTAGTGCAGTATAAGTTTTTAAATACATATAATCATCTGAATTCCTTAAAGAGAATTCCTGAGAAGGTTCTTAGACATTATTGAATCTTATGAAGATGAGATGGATGTGTGACTGCAAAGATTATTTTATTGCTACAATGGATTTTATATATAAATCATAAAGTGACCATGAATTTGGCTAAAATATTTCCATTATTATTTGGACTTTTATTAAGTCATATTTTCTTTTACAAATGAAAAAAAATTCTTTTTATCTTTATCTTCATCAACCTTGTTATTGAAAAGCTTTAATCTTACTTTGTCTGCTATATGACTTTCTAAGACACACTTTAGTCTTCCAAATTGTCTGTGATATTTACATTACTAATATATTAGTCTGTTCTCACCCTGCTAATAAAGGCATACCTGACACTGGGTAATTTATTAAAAAAAAAAAAAAAAGAAGTTGAATTGACTCACAGTTTAGCATTGCTGGGAGACCTCAGGAAACTTACAATCATAGTGAAAGCTGAAGCAAACATGCCCTTCATCACATGGCAGCAGGAAAGAGAAGAATGAGGACCGAGCAAAGGTGGAAGTCATCAGATCTTGTGAGAACTTACTATCATGAGGATAGCATGGGGGAAACCATCCCCATGATTCAATTACCTCCGGTAATTGGGTCCCTTCCAATACATATGGGAATTATGGGAACTACAATTCAAGATGAGCTTTGGGTGGAGACACAGTCAAACTATATAAACTATTAAGTCTGGAGAAAACATTAATTCAACTATCATTAAACATAACTGTATATTGAATAAAAAAAAGATATTTTCGAAATCAACACACTTGATTAATGTCCAATAAAAGTATAGAAGAATGCACAGAAACAAGCATAAAAAAGAAAAATTAGTATATGTGACGATACATTTATATATTCAATAAAATATTTAAAAATCATTGACACACACTATTTATTTATTTATTTATTTATTTATTTACTTACTTATTTATTTATCTGAGACATGGTCTCATTTTCACCCAGGCTAGAGTGCAGCAGCACAATATCGGATCACTGCAACTTCTGCCTCCCGGGCTCAAGTGATCCTTCCACTTCAGCCTCCAGTGTAGCTGGCACCACAGGCACACACCACCATGCTTTGCTAATTTTTGTTTTGTATTTTTTGTCCAGAAGGTTTTGGACATGTTGCCCAGGCTGGTCTCGAGCTCCTTTGCTCAGACAATCCACCTGCCTTGGCCTCCCAATGTGCAACACATGCTTTATAATAAGACAAACACACATTTTGGTAGAGAATGAAGAAAGAATAGCTAATAATTGCAGAGTAAAATATTGCTAGCAAGGCAAGAAAAAAGGAGAAGAGCTTGAAAATAGGTTAATTGTATTGATTTTCCTTAGGCTCATAGAAGATTTTAAATAAGATTAATAAAGTAAAACCCACAAGACAGTTTCCTGAGTGTCTTTTGGTCCTCAGCCTTTTGTAGTCACAAGTTCCTTTCCTTTTTAAGCAAAATTGCTCAAAGTTATGCATGCTTCCTTGATTCTTAAGATTTTTTCCCCAATTGTTTTTCTGTAGGCTGAATGCCATCCCTATTCCTTCACTTCCCCAAAGTATTACCAACACAAGGCTACTATGTACAGGAAAATACAGGGGGGTTATATAATATAGAACATGGGCAGTATATTCTAAAGAGCACTCTTTTCTTTTTTTCACTATAGCTGCTAGAATCCAAAATCCTAAAACAGTATCATTTTATGTATAAAGAAGTTTAGTCTCCATGCCTATCTACCATCTCCTTAAAGTGTCCTGGTTAACAAAAGGCCATCTTATAGATATATGCCTTTAGGTAGAAAAAAAAACACAGTTGTTTTACCTTTGTTTGCTTGTTTATTTTGAGGAAGCCTTCCTCTTAGGCATAGTCTCTTATGCATAGGTATAGTATATAAATATTCATTCTTTTCTAGTCCTTTGTACGATTAGGGGAATTATGTAGTGTGTGAGTGTGAATGTGTGTAGAATTTTTTCCTCTTCCAAGTATGTGAAGCTAATTCAACATGTGGAAATTCATAAATATATGATTTTCTACCTATTATTTATATAGAACATAATTGTCAGAAAAATCCAGTGTTTTTAATGTATTTGTTTAAATGCTCAATAATCTACACTAATGTGTAATCAACAAAGGCTTTGTTAACATCCTTTATATTTGTAAATCTTATATGTCATGACAAATAGTCAGTTTTTGTAATAAGAAAGGCTAGTATTTAGTCCAGTGTGGATAATTTAACAGATTAGTGACTTATGAAGTTCACAACATAGAGTTCTGTAATTGCATGTAATACAAAATCGTCAGATTTAAATGTGCACAAAATATAAACAAAAATATTTTATCAAATTATTTTATAAGTATAGACAATGCCTTTTTCATAAAAATTACATGTTTGCATTATTCATAATTATTTATGTATACTGTGCATTCAACAAAATTTCATGTTTATGAGAATGTATAATTTCATCCTACATTAATTAATGACCATATTTCAGGGCAGTGGACAAAGTGTTGGATGATATATACAGTTAAATAAGACATGCATCTCATTTTTTCAAGATAATTATAATTTATTAGAGTAGATAAACTATACATGCACCTTAACAACTATTGTGCAATATCAAAGGTAGATGAAAAACTGTAGGATAAGGACACACAAGAGCAGAAGTCCAAAGCATAACAAATAGGCTATCTAATTCCCAACATATTTATGGAAGATAAAAGGGTTATAACAGCATTTTCCTATTGAGACAAAAAATACCTTATACAATTCTATATTTGTATATACATAGAAAACATTTAACTATTTCCTAAGAAAACATTTGAGTTATAATTTAGTTAACAATTATTCTGACATGTTTGGAAATAACTAGCAAAAATAATTGCTGAAAATATACTGCTTCTTATAACGGTGGTATAAAATATGTATTTTAATCATCAACAGATTTAAGAAACTGTTCCAGACAAGAATTTGAAATACAAATCTCTCACACCACTGGCAGTTATGGTGCCTTATCTCCCTAAAGCAGTGCCATCATAGGTAAATGAAGAAAACGGGCTTTTTTATGTTTTAGATTAACCACAAGAGGGAACTCATAGAGACCTGTTAATGTAAGTAAAACATATTAACAATGATAAAAAATGTTAGTCTGCAGAGTTCAAACAAAGTTCAGTTTCTGCTATTATGTTTTAGTCCTATGATGCTTGAAAGTAAGCTTTGAATGAAACTAATTTCTTTCCTTACAACTCCTGTACTCATTTCATGACTATTAAAGATTTTTGTGTGTCCTAATATAATATTTAGTTATATAATTAATTATACTTTTTTAATAAGGCAAGGAATGGAGGTCCAATAATAGACAAAGTTTTGAACTGACTGAACTTTTTACACTACAGTGTCACTCTGGGATTTTGGACATCATTTAACTCCTCTGTTCATGGTTCTCTTTTCACTAATCTCAGAGAAACGACAACAAATATATTAATTGATTAATGTTCACAATACTTTTCAAAAAATGCTTCAAGGTCTGTAAATAATGTATGATAAATCCAGAAAGAAATAGTATAATTGTATTATAATATTGGCACTTTAAGTTTTACAGCAGATTTGGCCCTGGAAAGAGATTAAAAGGAATCGTTTCCCCTCCAAATGTAGTTAGAATAATAAGAAAGATTGAATCTGAAGGTGCCTTATATTTTGACATTTCTTTCCTCTGGGACAATCATTATTTCAAATGAAAAGGGGGATTTAAGGTTGCAAATGAAATAAAGGTTGCTAATGAACTAATCATAAAATAGGGAGATTATTCCGGATTATCTAGGGAAGCCCAATATAATCACAGATTTCCTTAAACTGTAAGCGGGAGGCAAAAGAAGAGAAACAAGAATATTTGACCATGGTCACAGAAATTATATATTTTCTGGCTTTGAAGATGGAGAAAGAGGCTCATAATCCAGTGAATGCAAAATGTAGGTAGACTATAGAAAATGGACAAGACAAAAAAACCTTCAAAAGGGAATGTAGCTTTTCTAAGACCTTGAATTTGTTCCTGGAGAACCACATCAGACTTCTGACCTACAGAACTGTGAAATATTGAATTTATGTTGTCCTAAGCCACTAAGTTTGTGGCAATTTGCTACAACAGCTAGAGGAAACTACTACAGATTTTGGTACCTGGAAGTGGAATGGAACTATAATAAATACCTAAAAACTACAGAAGTGGCATTAGAATTCGGCAGTGGAAAGAAGCTGGAAGAATTCTGAGGAGCACAATAGTAAAAGCCTAAACTGCTTTGAGCAAATTTTTAGTAGTAATATGGATATTAAAAACTTTGCTAGGGAAGATATAGAAGAAAATGAGCATCATGGCAGAGGAAACATATACTGCTTTAGATAATGCCTAAATAATAATTAACTGACGGTAGAAATATGGACATTAAGGGAACTGCTGGTGAAGGTTCAGAAGGAAATATGGAATGTGTTTGTGGAAATTTGAGTAGAAGGGATCATTGTTATGCACAGATAGAAAGCTTAGTAGAATTATTTACCACAGTTATATGAGAAGCACGACTTGCCTATGAGGAAAATTGACTTTTAACTGAAAAGATGTCAAGAAAAGTGTGAAAGGTACAGCCTTCTTACTGCTCATGGAGGAAACAGATATAACAGTGTTAAACAAAAATGAAGCAAAACCTAATGATTTGTTAAATCCTCAGCCTTCCCAGATGACAAAAGACAAAAATTGGATTTACTCTTAGGAAATAAATGCTCAGGATGTGATGGTACAACGTATTGTGCAATCAATGGTTGAATGGTCAATTAAAAGTAGCAATCAAACCTTTATTCACATATTGTTAGGTTGAAAATAAGAGCAATATATTTTCCCCATGAAATAGCACTTATAGTGAGTTAAGTGGATAAAGAACAGACAAGGAGAATCACCTCATTATCAAAGAGCTCTGAAAAAAAGGTTCTTGGCCTATTTTTGAAGTGCTGGGCTTGGATGTGGGAAGAGAAGGCAAAGTTAGGAGAGAAAAAGTACTAAGTCAAAGTTGAGAATACTGCCTCAGTCAAAGCCTCCAATAATGAAATATCAACAGTATTCGGGAATTTCCTCAGCCAAGGCTTCTACTGATAAGGGGGTTTCTGAATAGAGGCACGGGGGTTGGAATGCAGATATGCATATGAGCATGGTTGACTTGAGGAAAAGAGGCTCACAGCTGACTTCGACTGTCTCCAGAAAACTGGAGTGCATTGATTGTTCACAAAGTCTTGTGTGAGAGGACAGCCTACCCTCATGAGGCCTGCCAGACAAAGCCCTGTAACTGCCTGTACTTGGACCCAAAAGATCTCATGTAGGATACTGGGCTGTAATCAGCCCATGGGATGAAATGATCCCATTTAGGACCCATCACAGCACAGACATTCCCTGACTGTGAGATTCAGACCGGGCAACTGCCCCCAGTTTAGAAGTTGTAAGGAAGAAATGAACATAGCTGGCCTGACTGCTATCTTTTGATAGGCCTGATTCCAAGATTGACCCTTGGTTGGCATTTGGGAATTTGGATTTCAGGAGGGCTCTCACCACCCCAATTGATAAAGAGTGGCTCATTGTCCCTAAACTGTGCACACAATATGGTTTCTTTTCAACACTTGCTTTCCTTCTGGGAATCTGGAATTTTGGTACATGCTAGGCACAGAATGCATTAGTGACTAGTTCTCAATAAAATCCCTGGGCACTAGGTCTTAATTCCTCAGAAGGATCAAAAGTTCAGAATACGTAGTCACCAAAAAGGCAATTTGAAGAGATTAAGTGTGTGATTCATTGATCCTCTAAATTATTTCAGCTGAGGCCACAAGTAGCTATGGGGTTATCTAACAAAGATCCATCTTGTCTAATGGAGTAAATTCCCCTGACACTCAGGAGAGCCACAAAATTCTTGAGAATTGTATACCAGCAGAAATGTTACCATTATGAACCTGAATGGACTGAAAGAATATAAAATGAAGAAAGGTTGTTACACTTCCAAAAGTGTAAAGGCAGGAAAGTCTGGTAATACTGCCCAGCTGCAAACATAGGATACCTTTCAGGAAAAAGAACAAAATGGTCCACAGAGTGAAGTCATGGATCCCCAAGGGCAGAGCAGTACCATGTCATCCCCAGGCCTTGAAACCAAATGGAGTTTGCCCAGCTAGATTTCGATAATGCTTAGAACTAGCAATTCCTTTTTCCTTCCATTTTCTCAAGTTCCAATAAGGAACATCTATCCTATTCCTTTCTCACCATTGTATTTTAGGAGTAGATAGCTAGTTTTCTAGTTTTTCGGGTTTATAAGTAAAAAAGAATTTTGCTCTAGGATAAGTTATATCCAAAGCCTCACCCAAACTCAATTTAGATGATTTAGATGATGAAATTCAGGACTTTTTAACTGCTGAGAATAAATACTAGAGTTTGGATTTTGAATTTATACTCTAGTGAGTAAAGACTTTTTGGAGACCTTAGTGAAGATGAATATATTTTGCATGTGACATGGACATGAATCTCTGGAGTCTAGAGGGCATATTGTGATAGGGACAGTAATGCTTCTACTCACTCCCCTAAAAAGATGTTCACAGCCTAATCCTTGGAACACGTAAATTTGATAAATTTTATGGTGAAGATGGAATTTAGGTTGCAAATAAGATGATCTTAATTAAGGAGATTTTTCTAAATTAGGAGGGTTCCAAATAATCGGTTTGGTTTAAAAATGGAAGAGGGAGGCAGAAGAAGAGAGTCAGAGAAAGCCGTGACTGTATGGGAATGATCAGAAAGATGCAAAGTTGCTGGCTTTGAAGATGGAAGAAGGAGACCTTGAGTTCAGGTAGGCTCTAGAAGATAGAAACAGCGAGAAAACAGATTCTTCCCTAGAACCTTCAGGAAAGAATGCAGCTCTGAGTACATGCTAATTTTAGCTCAGTAGATCTATGTGCACGTTCTAACCCACAGAAATGTAAAATCATGAATTTCTGCTGTTTTAAGCCACTGTTCGTGGTAATTTATAACTATAATAATAGAAATAAAAAAGTAATACATCTAGGATTCTAAAAGACTAGGTTTATTATTATTAATCAAATTGTGTTTACAGTTTAGTCAAAAATGCTACTACCCCATTGAATTAACCCAACTTAATGTGTGACTTTTATTTCTTATGCATTAATTACCCATTTAAAAAATCCCTCCCCACGAGGTCGACCTATCTCTATTATGAAAATATTTTGAATAAAAGCCTAAGTCTAATTAAAATCACCATTTGCATCTTTAGAATACCAAATCATTTAAGACATCAATGTAGATATCATTTTGTTCTACACTATATCTATACAATTGCACAAAAGGAAATAAATAATATAGACTCTTTGAATAACAGGATTGAATAAGCGTCTAAAGGCCAGGGTATCTAACAACATCTTTCATGGTTGTATCCTTTCCATAGCATCCCTTTCAATTTGTTTCTAGTCTCTTTTGTAACATTCTACATTCTGAAGCATCTTATTCTATCCCTGGATTCTTCAAATCAATGAAATTTTTTTATTGTTGTTGCCTGTAGCTGCCATAGTGTTAAAAGTATGATTAACTCATATTGTAAGTGCAAAAAACCTTAGCTAAGAAGCAATGCCTTATTTTTAATAGCAGAATAGGTGAATTTTAGAACATTTTTGCTCTCTTGGCCTTCTACTCAAGCCTTTTGTAAATGATTCTGCCACACTGAGACTTGGCACTTCCTGCTTCTGTCCATCTGTTATAATGGAATTTTGCCGGTTTTTTAAATGTGATAAGACAACTACATTTGAACATAAGTGCCAGCAAAACATAGACACAATTTTTCACTCTGCATAGCATTTCTAACACTATCCTTTGGGCAATATGCCATGAAGTCTGTGGCAGATTTGGTCTTCAATGGGGGGAAAAATCTGTTTCAAACTCCATGTTCTGAAGAATTACATGTTTTGTTCATGTCAGATTTTATTTTGATCCTAAGCCATGTTCAGCAAAGGGAAAAAAATGAATCATTATTGGCATTGTTAAAGATCCATCTTCCATATAAAGATGCAGAAATCAAATCAAATGTTACATGTGAAAGTAGAATGCATCACTCAGATGTGAGGCATTATTATTTTATAACTAACATATATTATTGTGTTTCATACAATAAAATGAATAAATAAGTTATTATAAAATGTTTCCCTGTGTCTTCATTTTAAATAACTGTTTTTTGAGTTATTTGGCATAGGAAGTAATATTCTAAAGAATAGAATATGTTCTTTAGCATTCAAAGATTAACTTGAGTATTTGGCAATTCTGCATTTCCAAAGCAAAGTGACTACTATGTGCATAAGAAGTTTAGCATGCACAGAGCAGTGAGAAGTTGCTAGAGAATAAAGTAGAACATACTTAATATTTGTTTTTCCTCATTTCCTAAACTGTTAGAGAAACACTGAACGCTGAATGAATATTTAGGTTAATGATAAAATAAAAGTGGTTAAAAATTATACACGAAGAACAAAGCATGTATTTATAATCATATGATGAACACATTTTATATAGTACACACACATTCTTCTCATATTTTTATTTTTTTAGGTAGGCTAATGTATACTAAAAGTGAAATAGACAATTTTCAGTTGAATACAGTTTTCAGCAACAATCAACGTGTTGCTTTAATCCTAAACCAAAATAGACAGGGACTAAGTAGGTGAGATAAAAGAATATTTTTATAAACTAAAGTGATTGGCTTTATTCAACACATATTTGTAAAATAATCCATCTCAACTGCTAAGACTTTTAAACTTGTACATTAAATTGCCTTTATTTATGACCTTTCTGAAGAGTCAAGAAGAAAAGGGAAACAGGTATTTTATTTAGTTTTCAACATCATTTATTCATCTTTGTATTGATAATACATCCCCATAGCTCATAATCTAAAAGGACACAAACAACATTCTTTTTCTCACTTTGGGCAAATTCACTCAGTTCTCTCCAGAGGTAACTAGCAATATCAAGTTTCTTATGTATCATTCCCAGGGATAATTTTAATTGTGTACTTGTTTCATATATATGTACATGAGTGTGTGTGTATAATGTGTTTGTGTGTATATATGCCATATATCTTATCACTTTTCAAACAAATAAGAGCATAAAATGTACACTATTCTTGTATTGTCCATCTAACAGTATATCAGTTCATGAGAAGCTTCTATATTCATTATAGTAGCTATAAGATATTTATATATAAATACAACAGTCTATTTTGTTTATAATTAAATAGTATTTGATAAATATTATGTGGTTTCCAATATATTATCTCATACAATTTTTAAATAATTCTATGAAAGAATAATCATTTCATTTTACACTAAGTATTTTAAGAATCAGAATTAAGTAATACTCGGTTATGGGACTGGCATTCTTTAGGCCCAAATCCCAAGATATGACAAATATTCCAATCCATTTCTGTCTAAGTCCAATTTCATGCCATTATCTGTTTCAATATGATAAAACTGTGCCTTGACTTTTCAAATTTTCGTCATGTTTCAATAATTATTTATATTTTAAATAATTCTTTAATAAAAGTAGAAGTTGAACAAAACAGTAAAACTGAACTGGTTAAGCTATGGCAAAAATTCAAAGTAAGTGTTTTTTTTTTTCTATTGTCAGTTAAATGATCCATACTAGAGAAAATATAGAGAAACTACTCTTGAACATTGATGTCAAGACTACGTTTGTGGAAGACAGTGTAGCGATTCTGCAAAAACCTAAAGACAGAAATACCATTCAACCTAGCAATCTCATTACTGGGAATATACCCAAAGGAAAATAAGTCATTCTATTACAAAGACACATGCACAAATATGTTCACTGCAGCACTATTCGCAATAGCAAAGACACGGAATCAACCTAAATGCCATCAATAATAGACTGAATAAAGAAAAAGAGGTACATATACACCCTGGAGTACTATGTAGCCATAGAAAAGAATGAGATCATGTCCTTGGTCAGGACACAGATAGAGCTGTGATGAAATAATCTGTACAAACTGCCATGACACAAGTTTACCTATGTAACAAAGCTGCTCTTGTACCCCTGAACTTAAGATAGAAGTTAAAAAAAAGAGGATGTGAACTATTTCAGTTAAATAACATACAAAAAAGGTGAAAAAGAAACCCACAGAAATAAAGCCTTCATATACCGCTTTTTATCTTATGAAAAATATTATTTGATATTGAATTTCTTGTATTACCCTCTGTATTTTAAAGCTGTTTTTCTACTCTCTCTTTTATAAGCATCAAAAAGTACTAAAATATATGCTTAGCTCTCTTTCAACAGTATTCACTTCCCTCAAATTCTTTATTTAATAAAATGATTTAACTAAACTGTGACTAAGGAATAAATGACTGACCTCCAAATCTTCTAGAATAAAGATATAATAATAAAGAATGAAGAAGTACTATAAGTAGAGGCATTTCAAAAGTCCATTTATTTCTTATGCTTGTGGTAGTCTTCCCTTTTGTTATCAACGAAACTCACAGCTTTCTCTCTTCTCTAACGATGACAAAAAAAAGTGTGCCTTTAGTGATGATGCTTATATTATGTGACTGCCACCACGACCAGAGTGGTTAGATCTAATCATAGTTACCTGACATAAGATTGAGCCAATCAGCTTCTTTATA
The DNA here is from genome assembly GCF_037993035.2 of Macaca fascicularis. Taxonomy (NCBI): domain Eukaryota; kingdom Metazoa; phylum Chordata; class Mammalia; order Primates; family Cercopithecidae; genus Macaca; species Macaca fascicularis. The sequence continues at coordinate 90,135,185 of NC_088386.1, forward strand.
AGAGAAATTTAAAGTTAATCTCAAATTGGAAGAAAAATATCATCCTGTAGTTCCACAGAAACAGCAGAGTATGGGAGTCTATGGACATCTGCTGAGCTCCCACTGACTCTTTTATTTCCTATATTTTTATTGTTTGACTTTCTTTCTTTTATGTTTCCAATAATTATCCTCCCCATTTCTTGGTATTATTGTTTACTTTAAGCATTGATGTGTCATTTTGAAAAAATTTATTCAACAAATATTTAATATGAATTTTAAACTTCAATATGCTTCATCCTATTTTAGGCACTGGGGATTTTTCAATAAATCCCCAACATGATTTCACCCTTGTTGAATTTGCATTTTAAGAAAGACTGAGAGCAACAAGAAAACAAACATAGTATAAATTCATGTAATGATAAGTGCTATGGAGAAAAAAATCTAACTAATAATATAGAAAGAGAGGAAGTTGGGAAGAAATATTATTTCAGATAGGAAACAGAACGAGCCTGTTCATGGAGAAGCCAATGCTCAGAATTAAATGATAGAAGAAGTGGGATTATAAACCTTAGAAAGTTCAAGGGAAATAATATTCTAATGGGGAAGACAAGCACGTTCAAAGATCCTCATAAAGAACTACACGCTGGTGTGTTAAAAAAAAATTGTATGGAGGAAGGAGGAATGTGGTAGGACAAGAGAAAAGGCAGTCAGGTGACAATATCTGAAATAGTAAGAGTAAACTTTTACAAATTAATGGACTTTTGGTGATTTACTTTCTTGATTTAAAAATAAAAATTCAGTGACTTTGTGGATTTGTTGATGTGAGATAACATATTAAAATCACATAGCATATTGTTCCATACATAGTAATTGCTTTTCTTCCCTTTGTTTATTATGTTCTTGTTTAAATGTTAAAGTTGAGAGAAACTCCTACATTATTATTATTAGAGATTCAGGAATATATATATTTGATAAGGCTGTTCAAAATAATAAAAAGACAAAAAGCATGAATAATTACAGTTAAGATGTTTGAAACAGTGCTTGATTTTCCTTGTGTTGATAGTATAATGGTGTCTTCTATACACAAATATAATGAATGCATCTGATCTGACATTAATAGACAATATACTTTTAGTGATATAGTTTGAATTTAATAGTGGAACTATCATTTATCTTTTCTTTTTTATCTTTCTTTTATTGACCATGTACTGTGAGTTTACAATATGCTAGATCTTTTCTTTGAATAATGTGTAACCAAACTACCATTTACAATTCCAAAGAGGCAGAGAGGTTGAATTCTGCCCTCATCAGCCTAAATTTAAATCTGGTTGTGCCATCCTGGCTAACCCGGTGAAACCCCGTCTCTACTAAAAAATACAAAAAATTAGCTGGGCGAGGTGGCGGGCACCTGTAGTCCCAGCTACTCGGGAGGCTGAGGCAGGAGAATGGTGTAAACCCGGGAGGTGGAGCTTGCAGTGAGCTGAGATCCGGCCACTGCACTCCAGCCTGGGCGACAGAGCGAGACTCCGTCTCAAAAAAAAAAAAAAAAAAAAAAAAAAAAAAAAATCTGGTTGTGTCTGATTCTAAACTCATGTTATTTGCACTACACTGTCCTGTCAACAATAATTATAAATAACATCTTTTGAATATTAACTGGATGAGTTTGCAGATGTTGCTTCTGAGAAGGAGCAGGTTTTTCTATTTAACATACCTTCCCTGGGCATAGACAATACCTTCCCCTCAAATAGGTAATATGGAAACTTGAATGAAAAACGGATGAATTAATAAAACTAATACACAACAACTGCCCAAAATATTTCTGGTATTACAAAGGGCAAAATCAAATATTTTTCAACCCTAGTTTAAAAAGACATAAAATGTCAAAGCAGATATTAATGGACCAAATTATAATTAATTGTAGTTTTGAGTTGAGTTCAAACATTTGGAGAGGTTTGATTTTAAAAGATAATTATTTATAAATCTTACTGTTTTGGCATCTGGTAATATATTGTAATGCTTATTTATATCATGATATATTAAAGAAAAGTAATTCCCTTATATAATGACATGTTAAAGAAAAGTAATTCCCTTATATAATGACATGTTAAAGAAAAGTAATTGCCTTATATAATGACATGTTAAGGAAAAATAATGACATGTTAAAGGATGATGTTTAGGCATCACTATTGCAGTTGGGGGTGGCATGTATAAATCTGGATTATTTGCAAATAGATTTATTTCATATTTTATTCCTCACTTGATACACCAAAAAAAAAAAAAAAAAGAAGAATGTGTATTTATATCCTTTTAATTTCCTGTCTTGCATAGCTTGATGGAAAATGAATTATTTTATGCCTGGTTAGAGTTCATTGCAGTGCCTTCTCTCCATGGTTTAGCTGTAATTGTCAAATATTACAGTAATCTGCAGTAGAACATGTTCATTTACATAAAGATGAAGTAAGGCTATTTTCAGTGACGTTACCTGAGACTCTCTGAATTTCTCTGGATACTCTATCACAGCACAGGGCTCCTTATTCTCAAAAGATGGTGTGTTCTCTGAGTTGCAGCTTGACATCTGGCAAGTAGATACATTTGCTGGTCACTGTAGTCCTGTCAAGAATAATTAATTTTCTACTTCTCTTGGTCTTCTATTACAATAAAATAGTGAAAGTTTTTCACTAATCACACGGAAAAAAACTAAAAGACAAAAGCAGTAATATAATGCACAGCATTTCTCAAAGCCCACTGCCTCGTTAATACCAAGTTCTTTATTCTCAGAACTATGATTTTAACAAAAGAAGAAAGCAATGCTAGGTCTACATGTATTCTATGTGTGTATGTATGTGTGTGTATGTATGCTTGTGTGTGTGTGTGTTCATATGTTTGTGTGTGTGTAAGGCAAATGTTACTTCAAGATTGGTAATGAGCAATAATTTAATTCATTTCTTCAGTTGTTTAAACATGAAAGATTTTTTCTCCATTTTGTTCTACTTCTTCAATTAAATGTTACCTTCCCTTGCTGTAAAAATTATTTTAAATCTTTGGAAGTGCTTTGCCTTTACAAAATGTTTTAATACTTTAGAGGCCAGAGTCAACTACAATTGACAGATAGCTTTGTAAGGAAGGAATTATTTAAAGGATAAATAATATACCAATATACATATAAATCCAGAATAGGAATCACATGTTATAGCTTTATGAGAAACAGTCTCATTATAATAGATTAATAAAATATCTGAAGTTCCCTGGATGTTATTCACTTTTATGCTTATCTACATGTTTACAAATTTCCTTTCAAAATTTTGAAATAAATGCAATGAGTAGCAGAATAGAATTGCTTGAGAAAATGAAAATAATTTTATTTCTCATCCTTCCAAAATTTGTTGAAGGATATCCTTTAGAAAATAATGTTGATTAAAGTAAAAGGGAAGAAGTAAAATGGGGAAAGGAAAAGGAAGTTAGGAAGGAAGGAAGGATACCATATCGAATAATTCCGTTTGGGAATTAGCTCAGTCACAATTTGCAAATCCCAATGGATACTTTTTGATCCAAAATAAAGATATACATAAAGCAGTGGGTGAGGAATTGAATGGTTATCTTTCCCTTGCCTTTCATGATTGACATGGACCAATTTTCAGTTCTTTAATTATCACCTACAGCCTCTACATTTCATGTCCAAAGTCAGAAATAATAAAATACATGCAGATGTTATATTTGACATTCATATATACACATATATATGCATACATATATATGCACACATATGCATACATATATACATATATACATATATATGCACACATATATATGTATATAATTCACTGGTGACAATGCATCAGTACTTGAAAATATCACATTTTAACAGTTGTGAAAATTAAGTGAAATAATTTATATAATACACATTGCAAAACATATAGTAGCCATTCAATAAGTGTAATCTATCCCTTTTATCTATCTGGCATTCTTTGAGTAGGAAAAAATATTACTAGCTTTGTAATAAGAACCATTTTCAAATTAAAGCTACTTAATAAAAATAAAATAATTCAATTAATTCAATAAAATATCAACTTTTATGGAGTTAAAATAATTAAATGAGATTGCACATACATAGAATATACAGTCTATATCTCATTTAATTATATATTCTGTATATAGAATATATAAATTGAAATGAGACTAAATATATGGATTATTAAAAATCTATGCATTCTACATCCTGTATGTAGAGAATTCTATATACATTCTATATACCATATATAGAATATATATAGAATTTTAATAATTTAATATATTTTAAAACTTTAATATATTTTAATAATTTAATTTTAATAATTTATGTTAATTATATATTAATAATTTGTTATATTCATATATTCTTTACATGATTATGAACTATGATTGTTGTCATTATCTTACACAGGGCAACCTACCATAGAAAAAGGTATCCTGTGATCACATAACAAGCAAGTGGTAAAACTAGGATTTGAACCCAAGCTATGTCTCAGTTCTAACCACTTTACTGTTATTTTCTTGAAACCAAATATATTACTTGTTTAGAAAAAAATTCCTATAACCTTATTTAAAGAAAAATTTACACCTCGAAGGGACCAATAGATTATAGAGCTCCATAGTTTCAGACAAAAAAGAGAAGTACCATGATTGTTGTTGAAGAAGAAGAGGACAGAGAAAAGAGAAGGAAGCTGGGCAGGAGCTGCGCCTGGAATGAGCAAGGCTTTACTATATTCTGATGCTTCCAAACCTCCAATGCGTTTATCAGAAACATATAACAATCATAAGTGTCTCGATGAAAACGAATACTTGGATAAATCACTAAAGACTAAAGAGTTTTTGGCAGTTAGATTTCTGTTAATTAGACATTTGTTGTCTGCCTTCTCCCCATCAGCTTTTCAAGGCTAAGAGTTGGTCTATGCTCAGAAGTTACATGATTTATTTTTATCTGATTTCTAATCCTTCTGGCCCTAAGAGTTTATCATCATAAAACTAAAGATATTCTTTAAACTTTTCTTCAAGTGCATAATATATTGTTATGTCTCTAATGAGAAATTCTCTGCCACATGATTAAGGAAATTGTTTATGAACTAAACCAAAAAATGTAAAAATAATAGAATATGCTATGTATGTAAACACAAAGTTGTTTATTACCAATGTATAACTATTTTGGAACATTTTCTTGGTTTCTTAACTATTTTAGAAGTTATTTCCTGTCATTTGCATACTATTTTGTTTAAGATTCCCCATAACTAGCAGACATTTGTTGAAATGAGCATATCCAACTACACAATAGGTAGAAATAGCCTAAATCTTATTAACTCTAGTGATTGCTCTCATAACCATTTCAATGGAAAAGCCATGTTGCTGCCAAACTTTATCCAATATATTAAGCCTCTTTGGTTGCATAAAAAAAGACAAAGTAACCCTGAACTATAACATATTCCAAAAATCTGGTGGTTCATGAAGTGAGAAATTATGGGCCTGGGTTTTTATAAAATTTGAAAGGTCAAAAGGGTAAGCAGATGGCTAGCTGTAGAATTTATTGCACATTAAGCAATTGTGTTGATGTGCCAGGCAAAGTCCTGGAAGCTTATGAGACCGTAAAATTCAATGACCCTGTATTAGACTGAGGGTTCAGCTCATGATACACATGCAGTTTTAGAGATCACATCTATCACTGGTTTATTATCTGTCAGAAACTCACACTATTCAACACAATTAATATCCTGCACTGTGGTTTTTACTATTGCTCTTTTTTTAACCTCTTTTTTTTCCATCTTGGTATTTTATGCTCCTTTTACAATATAACTAAGTTCAGGATAATCAAGTGACAGCTCAGCAATGCTAAATGATTTTCCAGTAACTTTTCAGTATTCATAAGTAATAAAATTTTATAAGGGATATAAAGAATTTAGATACTCAATCCCACATACTGTCATCAATGTACATGTGTAGTATTATTGTCATTAGTTGGAGCTTTGGAATACAGAAAACAGAAATCTTTTTTCATAACTATATAAAATACTTAAATTTCCTTTCTTAAAAAAAAGTTAATCCCAAGAAGATGATCTAGGGTATTATAGTTGCAGACTCTTTCTCTCATCAAGCACAAACAAACAAAATTGTCAAAAGACAAATATCTTGCACATATAAGAAAGTGCTATCTGGAGATTTGTTTTTAGTGTGATTCTAATAAAAACTGGTATACTATGAGACAGCATGCCATAGTGCTCCTTGTCAGATATTTTTAGTGGATGATGACTAATAACTTAATATTTACTCAATGTCAGATGTGGAACAGGAATTAATATAGCCTCAAATATCTTATAAAACTTTACCCTCACTTCTGAGTTTCCAAATCTCTGTATTTATGATTTTTAAGAATATCATATGAATGACCATAATTCTATTAAGCATATGTTCAAAAATTCAAATTATTCATAATTCTAAATAACAATCTGACTAAATCATACTTCATTATGTTCATTTAAGTAAAATATACTAATTTTTAATGCATTTAATTTTGTTTAATTGTACCTCTGAGTTTTTGGCATACTTAGCTAGGCCATCTTTACTGTTTCCAAAAAAACCAAGTGATAATATTCCTATTCTACATGTTTTAGAGAAAACACTACAAACATCAAAACATCATACTCAAAATAACTTTTCCCCGTATATACCTTCATTCAATAATCTCATTGTAGAGTTTATTTAGTGTAAAGGACTCTGTTAAAGTGATGTTTACTCTTCCTCAGTTCCATGGGACATTAATACAAGACAGGATATTTGCTTTAATACATATGCTTACCTGTACATTAAATTAATTTTAGAAGTAATTTATTTCAGATTATGGAGGAAACTACTATATTTTTTAATAATAGGCTGTCTGGTTTCATAAGATGTCTCGCTGAAGGAGCGATTCTTTGAAAATGTTATTTATTTATGTATTGAATTGACATGTTGTAGTTCTACATATTTAAGGGGTACACTTTGATACTTGGATACATCAAAATATCAGTGATCAAGTTGTATAATGACGCAATCAGGGTAGTTAGAGTATCCAAAACCTCATGCATTTTATCATTTATTTGTGTTAACAGCATTTAAATGCCTCTCTTAGAGCTATTTTGTAATATACCATAGTTTACTCTCTCCTGTATCACAGAACAACAGAATTTAGTCCTGTTATCTAATTACTTTTTACCCATTTACCAGCCTCCAGCCCCCAATCTCCTCCTCAGTCCCTGGTAACCACTTTTCTACTCTCAGCTTCTCTAATATCAACTTTATTATTATTATTATTCTACATATGAGTGAGATTGTGTAATATTTGTCTGTGTCTTGTTTTACTTAACATGAAGTCCTCCAGGTTCATCTACGTTGTCACAAATGACAGGATTTCATTATTTTTTGTCTGAATAGTATTCCATCATGACTATACCACAATGTATTTAACATGCTGAATTATTTATTTGGTTGATGCAGAAGTAATTGCAGCTTTCGCCATTGAACGTAATGGCAAAATCCACAATTAATTTTACAGCACCAACCCCGTATCAGGGCATGAAATCCTAGTATGTGAACTTTTCTTAAATTTAATAACAAAAACAATTTTTTGACTGTCTAAAAGGGTTGGTGTGATAGAAAGTGAAAAATAAGGAACACCAGGGTGTGTTCCTCACTTAAAATCACTTTGCTCTCCAAAACGAAGTTGAACCTTCTCTCTATACCAAAATTTGGGGACTCTCGGTCATTTCCAAATAGTTCTCTAGTGGGTAGGCTCGAGTGAGAAATACTTTTGTTTGGAGACAAATCTGAATTTCAAATCTAGCTTAATTTCTTTATCCAGTTATTTTTGTTTTTAACGTTAATCTTAGCAAAATATTAATTAAACACTTGGAAACATTAGTCTAAATTTAAAGGAAAAAGATTCATTTTGACTCTAGACAAAGGAGGTGAAGAAACCTCTCTTTTAATTGTAACTATTTTAATTTGTTTCACTTCTGCCAAGCGACATATATTTTTATTGACAAATATCATAATCAGACATCTCAGGTTTTCAACTATAAAAGTTAATAATTCTGTTAACTCTATATTTTTAAACTGTGGAGGGAACAAAGAAACATTTTCTAATCTGATTGGGACTCAGCAATGTACTCTGATTAGTGTAGATTTTGTTTTTCCATTTTTGAAGCACTAGAGCCCCAGGCTAAAACTAAACTGAAGCACTGAAATCATCTCCTTTCCTATTTTTCCTGGCAATGTTAGAGTACTGACAGATTTCAGTAAATGGATAAATAAAGTGAAAAAATAAAGTGTATATCATATCTTTCTTTTCTCAATGGTATTCCAGTATAATCGCATAGTTGAAAGTTATTTGCAGAATAATCCTAGTCAATAACTACAGGAGAGATATTAGAATTAGTCATTTTTGTAAGCCTAATGAAATAATAGGTCTATGCAATGGTTATTAATAGATGTTGAAACTACATGTATAAATTAATAACAGAAAACTAACGCTGGCCTCTAATGAATGTACTGATTAATTGTATCATTACTAAAATTGGAATTAACCACAAACCATGCCTCATGCTTAATGCAGTAGAATAGGACATGCACAGAACCACTAAATTCATACCTTTTACTGACTCATCCCTAACAACAGGAGTAACAAGGGTAAGGGGTAAGAAACTACTAGAGATAGATCAGATACTCACAAACAGTGAATTTTGCATTTGATAAGGTTTTCTCTCTGTTGTAAAAAAGAATTGAGCAAATGAGAGTCGAAAGTTTCATCATTCCTTCTTATTTGTCTTACTCACATAAAGAAAAATTGGAATATTCATTTCATGTCATCGACTGGAATATATATATTATTTGACCCTATGGTTATAAAATGTAAAAGTGAATGAATTTATGTAAGTCACCAGCCTAGTGAGTGTGTATGTTTTATTTTAACTTTATCAACTTAATAGTTATTTATTTCCTCAATGCTCTGGTAGATTAGAGTTAGTCTTATAATAGATACTCAATTAACACTTATTAAATATAAATGAGGTTGGGCATGGTTGCTCACACCCATAATCCCAGCATTTTGGGAGACCAAGGTGAACAGATCACCTGAGGTCAGGAAACCGGCCTGGCCAACACGGTAAAACCCAGTGTCCACTAAAAATACAAAAATAAGCCAGGCGTGGTGGTGCACACCTATTGACTCAGCTACTTGGGAGGCTGAGGTGGGAGGATTGCTTGAATCTGGGAAGCAGAGGTTGCAGTGGGCCGAGGTCATGCCACTGCACTCCAGCCTAGGTGACAGAGTGAGACTTTGTTTCAAAAAAATAAAAAATATATAATTATATATATAAAATTGAGGATAAGTAAATAATAACTTAAAATAAAGAATATAATCAGTGTGTTGAATACAGTGATATAATATGTATGTGCAGATGATTTGAATATGTACCTTCCAAGATGAAAAGATACATGAATTCAATAAAAACATATTTCAGACTTTGATTAGTACTAGACAGTGCTTGAGAATATGCATCTAAAGGAAGATATGGTAAGGACATGTTGCTTAATTTCCTTTTTTACTGGTCTTTTTTTTTTCCTTTTTTACAAATTTTATTTGAATCTTTTTTTACATTAAAAATTATCTGTATGCATTTGCTTTATTAAATATTATTCTTTAAAATATTGCAGACCAATACTGTTATGGACCACATGGAGATGAATTGGATTTTTTAAACACATTATTTTTAGGTCTGGGAAAAATAATGACCTTTTATTTCCTCTCTATATTACCTTTCAGGGTATGTTTACCATTAAGCTTTTCCCAACTAATGCTCCATACTAATTCCTCTGGCATTCATGAACAGAGAATTATAAGGGCTAATTCTCTTGAAAGTCAGAGTTAAACAGTGAGTCATTGGGGATTGTAAGAACTTTTATTTGATTTTCCTCTAAATGTTAAATAGGTTTTAAAGAAAGCATTGATAAGCTAACAGGTAATAAAAAAGTAAGCCCTTTAATACAAAAGTTTAAAGAATAACCAGAAAAATATATATAATGAAGAACAAAGACAGGCAAGTAAAAATTTCTGCCTATAGGACTGCTTTAAGCAAGTGTGTCATTTATCATCCAAACTGATCGTTTTGAAAATGCACTATTAATAATTACATTGGAACAGTATGTGTGACCTGTGTCTGTTCCAGCTAAACCAGATGTGTGATCACCCTAGAACTGCCTACTCAGGAATTTCCAATATACATTAATATAAAGGTAATAGCTTAATTCTTATCTCTATTCCTCAAAAGAAAGAAGCAATAAGGGTATCAGGCTTACTCTTCACATTCAAAACGCTTTTTTTAAAGTTGAATTCAGATTGTAAATAATAATTTCAAAAAAGAGGTGCTTTGAAAATCATTGGGTAATTTATATGTTTAACGTGAATTTTTTTAAAATGGTCATTTTGCTATGTCTTCTTTAAAGTCAGAAGTGAAGTCTAAGAAATAAAATAAGCAGAGATATTGTCCTTCAGAGTAAAAATTAGTCTAAAATTATTTCACGTATAGAACAGAAATAGAATAAGTTTATTAAAATATTATCTATATTACAAAAGTGGTTTTATGGTTTTTAATCTATTAAGCCAGGTTTAAAAATAAAACAGGAAATAAATCTTAATTATAATTTTACATGTGACATAAAATAATAAGGTATTTTGTAATTATTATATTTGAAACTCTGCTAGAAATATCATTGTTTATTAATATAAGTGTGATTTTGAAATTTAAATACATTCCAAGTAGCTTTATTATGTTACCCAATTTTTTGTCACATTATTGCTCTTTAAATAAGCAAAATAATGGCCCTAAATAATGATTCTGCACCATGTATTCACCCTTGAATCTGATAAATTTCCGTATCAGTTAAGATTTTGGGATAAAACTACTCAATAGATTGATGATGATTTAATTAAGGGGCTACATAAAAGATGTAGTCAAGTGCCAGCAAGAGCAGAAAACTTACCACCTCTACGCATGAGAGGACAAGGGGAGGAAGTGACTCTAGGCATCCAGAGGTAATAGTTTTACCTATGGGTAAGAGGCCTTTGGTAGAAGGAAGCAGCAGATCCTCATTATAATGTCTCTGAGAGGCAATGTGGAATAAATTCCTACAAGTGATTCACATTAGCCAGCCTCAACTATAAGCCAGGCATCAGGGTAACCCAGTTGATAGAGTCCATGAGGTTCAAAGAGCATAGTAGAGGAGTTTGGCAAGTATATCTGGAGAGGCAAATGAAAATATCCAGAACTCTCTACACTTTCTGTTTCTTACCATCCACTATTGTCTTTTGTATATAACATGTTTAGTCACCAGTACTATGTTGAATAGAAATGTAAGAGTGGGCATCCTTGTCTTGTTCTAGTTCTCAAGGGGAATGCTTTCAACTTTTCCCCATTCAGTACTATCTTGACTGGGTATGTCACAGATGGTTTTTGTTACATCTGTATGTATGTCCCTTGCATGTCCCTTCTATGCTAATTTTACTGAGGGTTTTAATCATAAAGGGATGCTGAATTTTGTCAAATGCTTTTTCTGCATCTATTGAGATGATCAGATGATTTGTGTTTTTAATTCTGTTCATGTGGTATATCACGTTTATTGACTTGCATATGTTAAACCACCCTGGAATACCTGGTATGAAACCCATTTGATCATGGTAGATTATCTTTTTGATATGCTGTTGGATTCAGCTAGCTACTATTTTGTTAAGGAATTCTGCATTTCTATTCATCAGGGATATTGGTCTGTACTTTTCTTTTTTTGCCATGTGCTTTTCCGATTTTGGTATTAGGATGATACTGTCTTCATAGAATGATAAAGAAAGGATTTCTTCTTTCTCTATCTTGTGGAATACTATCAATAGGATTGGTAAGAATTATTTCCTGAATGTCTGATACAATTCATCTGTGAATCCATCTGGTCCTGGACTTTTTTGTTGTTGTTGGCAATGTTTTTTATTACCATTTCAATTTCACTGCTTGTTACTGGTCTGTTCCGAGTTTCTATTTCTTCTTGGTTTAATCTAAGAGAGTTGTATATTTCCAGGAATGTATCCATCTCCTCTAGGTTTTATAGTTTATGCATATTAAGGTGTTCATAGTAGCCTTGAAATATCTTTTGTATTTCTGTTATTGGTTGTAATATCTCCCATTTTATTTCTAATTGAGCTACTTGGATCTTATCTCTTCTTTTCTTGGTTCAAGCCAGAGAAATCCAACAAGAGAAAGAAATAAAGGGCATCCAAATCACTAAAAAGAAAGTTAAACTGTCTCTGTTTGTTGATGATATGATCGTATACCTAGAAAACCCCAAATATTCTGCCAAAAAGCTCCTAATCCTGATAAATGAATTCAGCAGAGTTTCAGGATACAAAATCAATATACACAAATCAGTAGCATTGCTATACATCAATAGCGACCAAGCTGTGAATCAAATCAAGAACTCAACCCCTTTTGTAGTAGCTGCAAAAATAAAATAAAATACTTAGGAATATATCTAACCAAGGAGGTGAAAGACCTCTACAAGGAAAACTAAAAACACTGGTGAAAGGAATCATAGATGATACCAATAAATGGAAACACAACCATGCTCATGGATGAGTAGAATCAATATTGCCAAAATAACCATACTGCAAAAAGCAATCTACAAATTCAATGCAATTCCTGGCATCATTCTTCACACAACTAGAAAAAAACAATCCTAAAATTCATATGGGACTAAAACAGAGCCCATATAGCAAAAGTAAGACTAAGCAAAAAGAACAAATCTGGAGGCATCACACTACCTGATTTCAAACTATACTATAAGGCCACAGTCATCAAAACAGCATGGTACTTGTATAAAAATAGGCATATACACCAGTGGAACAGAATAGAGAACCCAGAAATAAAGCCAAATACTTACAGCCAACTGATCTTCAACAAAGCAAACGAAACAAAAACATAAAGTGGGGAAAGGACATTTATTCAACAAATGGTGTTGGGATAATTGGGAAGCCACACGTAGGAGAATGAAACTGGATCCTCATTTCTCACCTTACACAAAAACAAACTCAAGATGGAAAGAGGACTTAAACCTAAGACCTGAAATCATAAAAATTCAAGAAGATAGCATCAGAAAAACCCTTCTAGTTGATTTAGGCAGACTTCATGACCAAGGACCCAAAAGCAAATTCAACAAAAACAAAGATAAATAGATGAGACTTAGTTAAACTAGAAAGCTTCTACACAGCAAAAGAAACAATCAGCAAAGTAAAAAGATGAACCACAGAGTGGGAGAAAATCCTCACAATCTATACATCTGACAAAGGACTAATATCCTTAATCTATAAGGAATTCAAACAAATCAGCAAGAAAAAACAAACAATCCTATCCAAAAGTGGGCTAAGACTTGGAATCAACCCAAATGTCCATCAGTGACAGACTGGATTAAGAAAATGTGGCACATATACACCATGGAATACTATGCAGCCATAAAAAAGGATGAGTTTGTGTCCTTTGTAGGGACATGGATGCAGCTGGAAACCATCATTCTTAGCAAACTATCACAAGAACAGAAGACCAAACACCGCATGTTCTCACTCATAGGTGGGAACTGAACAATGAGATCACTTGGACTCGGGAAGGGGAACATCACACACCGGGGCCTATCATGGGGAGGGGGGAGGGAGGAGGGATTGCATTGGGAGTTATACCTGATGTAAATGATGAGTTGATGGGTGCTGACAAATTGATGGGTGCAGCACAGCAACATGGCACAAGCATACATATGTAACAAAGCTGCACGTTATGCACATGTACCCTAGAACTTAAAGTATAATAATAATAATAATAATAAAAAGAATATGAATAGACAACTTTCTAAAAAGATATACAAATGGCCAACAAATGTATGAAAAAATGGTCAACATCACTAATGATCAGGGAAATGCAAATCAAAACTACAATGTGATACCACCTTACTTCTGCAAGAATGGCCATAATTAACAAATCAAAAAATGATAGATGTGTTGAAATGGATGTGTTGAAAAGGGAACACTTTTGCACTGCTAGTGATAATGTAAACTAGTACAACCATTATGGAGAACAGTGTGGAGATTCCTTAAAGAACTAAAAGTAGAACTACCATTTGATCCCATAATCCCATTACTGGGTATCCACCCAGAGGAAAAGAAGTCATTATACAAAAAACAATACTTGCACATGCATGTTTACAGCAGCACAATTCACAATTGCAAAAAGAAGGAACCAGCCCAAATTTCCATCGATCCATGTGCAGGTAAAGAAATTGTGATATATATATATATCATATATACACACACCATAGGATATATATTATTTATATATATATACACCATAGGATACATATACACACACACACACACACTCACACACACTCCACAGGAATACTACTCAGCCATAAAAAGGACCAAAATAATACCATTTGCAGCAACCCGGATGGAATTGGAGACAATTATTCTAAGTGAAGTAACTCAGAAATGGAAAATCAAATATTGTATCTTCTCACTTGTAAGTGGGAGCTAAGCTATGAGGTTGCAAAGCCATAATAAGAATGACACAATGGGCTTTGGAGACTCAAAGGAAAGAGTGGGAAGTGGGTGAGGAATAAAAGACTACACATTGGGTACAGTGTACACTGCTCAGCTGATGGGTGCACCAAAATCTCATAAATCACCACTAGACAACCTATTCATGTAACAAAACACCACCTGTTTCCCCCAAAACTACTGAAATTTTAAAAAAGGAATAAGGAGGCTGGAAAAGAGAGGGGAGATGTTATTTTTGGAAACGTGAAGTGGGTTGTTATTTTGCAATGGTGGTCAAGGAAGACTCACTGAAAAATGACTTTTAGCAGACATCTAAGTGACAGAGATGGAAAAAAAAATGTGATTAAGTGAGTCCTGTTGGTACTTAGGGTACAAGTATCCCAGAGAGTGCGAATCGCAGGGGCAAAGGCCCTGAGGCTGAATTTGCCTGGGGTGTTAGAGAAATAAGTGTTTCACTGTAGGAAAGCTTACAGTGGGGTTAGTGGGACAGGAGAAATCATGAAGAACCTTTTGTTATTGAAAATATTTTGACTTTCATTCTGAGAAAATGTAAGTATTTGATCCGAGTAGTTGAAATGACTTGTCTTCCATTTCAAAAGTACCATCCTGACTGCTCTGTTGGGAATAGACTATAAGGGGCAAGATCATAAGCTGGAAGACTAGTTAGTAGATGAGAGCAGCGATCCAGGGGAGAAGTAACAGTAGCCTGGCCCAGGCTGCCTGTGGTGAGAATGGTGAGAAGTGGTTAGACTCTGGATACACTGGCAATGCCTCACTTTATTGTGCTCTGCTATATTGCACATCACAGACAATAGGTGTTTCACAAATTGAAGGTTTGTGGCAACCCTGCATAAAGCAAGTCTATCAGCATTATTCTTTCCAAAAGCATGTGCTCACTTTGTGTCTCTGTGTCACATTTTGGTAATTCTTGCCTTATTTCAAGTTTTGTCATTATTATTATATGTATTATGGTGATCTGTGATGATAATCTTTCATGTTACTGTTGTTAACTGTTTTTGGCCACCAAAAACCACACTCATATAAGACAATGAACTTAATTAATAAATGTTGTGTAAGTTCTGACTGTTAAAAAATAAATAAATAAAATATTTAGTTCCCAACTGTATTAGTCTGTTTTCATGCTGCTGATAAAGCCATACCTGAGACTGGGAAGAAAAAGGTTTAATCGGACTTACAATTCCACATGGCTGGGGAAGCCTCAGAATCATGGCAGTGGGTGAAAGGCATTTCTTATATAGCAAGATAAAATGAGGGAGATGCAAAAATGGAAAGCCCTGATAAAACCATCAGATCTCGTGAGACTTATTCACTACCACGAGAACAGTGTGGGGGAAGCCACCCCTATGATTCAAATTATCTCCCACCAGGTCCCTCCCACAACACGTGGGAATTATGGGAGTACAATTCAATATGAAGTTTGGGTGGAGACACAGCCAAACCATATCACCAACAAAGGAAACACAGGAAATCCTAACAGCTCTCTTATCATAGGGTGATTTCAATTCAATTACCATTTCACTTGAATCCCAAAATATTATTCCCCACTTAGTGCACTTCATATGTGAAGGAAAAACATGAATAATTATGAAAACATAATTCAATCCCTTTTTCCAAATCCTTTCAAAACAGAATAATTACCAAAACATAATTCAATTCCTTGTTTTAAATATGGTTACGAGGATAGTTATCATAGTTTCTTCTTCCAGTACCAATTCCAATTTTCTCTTGCCTTCCCAGAACCTTAGGAGGGTAAGTTTTTACTTGACAAAATGGCCCAAACTTTCATTTTTATGTGATCTGAGTTCTTGGTTATTTTCATTTTAATGGATTACTACAGCTTTCTGCTGACTAGGACTATTAGAAAATGGAGTACTAAGTGGTGCCCCAGTGACTCACCCTGAATTCTTGATACAAAATTCCTTGTAGTTATAGTGTAGCAACAATTAGGATAAATTACTTTGGCCAGTGAAGTAATAGTCTTTTCTTCTTGAGGGTTCAATGGCAGCAGAAACATAAAATGGCCAGGGAGGGGTATAACATATTATAATTTAATGTAACCATTACTTCATTTAGTAGTTAAGCATTTCTCCTTTGGGCACCAGGATCACTAAAATTAGGAGAAGTAGGGAATTAAATTCCTTAAATATGATATTTGGTATAACCATAGCACTTTATGAACCTACGGATTTTGGCTACTTCTTTGAGACTTATATTGCATCCTGTGTATAAACTATTCAATTTCAAATAGATTTTTTTTTTCCCACCTGGCACCATGTTTTTTTCAGGCTATCCTATTGTTTTTTCATGCCAGCTACTTGAGATTGATTGTGTACTTTATAAGACTACTACCAGCATGACCAACATGCAGAAACCCCATCTCTACCAAAAATACAAAATTAGCCGGTCATGGTGGCACATGCCTGTAATCCCAACTATTCCGGAGGCTGAGACAGGAGAATCACTTGAACCCGGGAGGTGGAGGTTGCGGTGAGTCGAGATCGCGCCATTGCACTGCAGAGCAACAGCAAAAGCAAAAATTCCGTCTCAAAAATAAAAAATAAAAATAAAAAAGACTACTGAATTCTCTAGGCACATACCTATTGCTATGATATGAGTGTCTCAGGAGAGAAAATAGTGTATAAATTACATATTAATAAGTGAGTCGCTTTCTTTTTTCAGGTATTTATTTTTTTATTTTGTTTTATTTTCATTTTTATTTTAGAAACAGGGAGTATATGGGAAGGTTTGCTATATGGGAATGTTACATGATTCTGAGGTTTGGAGTATGGATCTTGTCACCCAGGTAGTGAGCATAGTACCTGATAGGTAGTTTTTTAACTCATCCTCTCCACCTGCCTCCCACACATAAACTTTGCAGCAGCATGGATGGAGCTAGCAGCCATAATCTTAAGTGAATTAATACAGGAACAGAAAACCAAATACCTCGAGTTTAGCTTGAGTTTAGCATATTATGCCCATATGTGCTCAATGTTTAGCTCCCACGTACCTCAATGTTAAGTGGGAGCTAAACACTGAGCACACATGGACATAATATGAGAATAATAGACACTGTGGGCTACTAAAGGAATGAGTCACTTTCTAAGTCAACAAATGATGCTAGCAGAAGAACTGTGGAAGAAGAAAAGTTATATCTTTAAAATGTATCTTTCTTTTGGAGAATAAATTGCTTCATCTTGATCATGTTGGAAGAGGTCCAATGTAATCTACTTGCCACCAAATGTTTTGTAGGCCCCATCCAGGGGAAGTTTGCCTCTGCTCTGGGCTTAGATTTGGTATCTCTGTTAGTAACCTCGGAATTTATTAGACAATAACAAAATCGGGTTTAGTGAGAAAAGGTCATTTTTTTCTCATTCACTGCATAATATCAAGACACTTTTGCACTGCTGGTGAGAATGTAAACTAGTACAACCATTATGGAAAACAGTATGGAGATTCCTTAAAGAACTAAAAGTAGAACTACCATTTGATCCCATAAGCCCATTACTGGGTATCTACCCAGAGGAAAAGAAGTCATTATACAAAAAAAGATACTTGTGCATGCATGTTTACAGCAGCACAATTCACAAAACAATTCTCTCCAGAACATACTATGAAAGAAAGCACACTTGCCTTACCCTGTGAGAAACTTAAACTATGCACATATATGCAGACATTGCATATCTATGCAAAAACAAACTGATTCTGCTTGTGTTTGTTTTGATTGAATGTATATGTTGGATTAATAATGCATGCCAGGTATTAGGTATGGTATCATTCCACTCTAACAATAGTATCATGTGTAGAAATGCAGCAGCAATTGGTATCTTACCTGAAAAACAATTTGCACAAAACCAGGGTTATTCTGACTTTGACACTGGCCAAACAAATGAGTTTAAGTAAGAATATTTTAGGAAACACCAGCCCTACATCTTTTGCCTATTTTATGCTCCAATTCCTGCAGTTCTCTGAGGAATATAATATTATGTTTGGTTTACTGTCTTGGGGAAAGGGCAGTAAAACAGCTCAAAGGGTTTGTTTGGGTTTTTTTTTTTTTTCTTAAATTTTGGGATACATGTGCAAAACATGGAGATTTGTTACACAGTATATGTGTGTCATGGTGGTTTGTTGCACCTATCAGCCCATCACCTAGGTTTTAAGCCCTGTATGCACCACATGCCTTAGCTATTTGTCCTGATACTTGCCCTCTCCTCACACAGTCTCCGCCACAGGCCCCAGAGTCTGTTGTTTCCCTCCCTGTGTCCTCATTGTTCAACTCCCACTTATGAGTGAGAATATTTGGTGGTTGGTTTTCTGTTGCCATGTTAGTTTTCTGAGGATGATGGCTTCCAACTTCATCCATGTCTCTGTAAAGGACATGGTCTCATTCTTTTTATGGCTGCATAGTATTCAATAGTTGTATATGTACCACATTTTCTTTATCCAGTATATCATTGATGGGCATTTGGGTTGGTTCCATGTCTTTGCTATTGTGAATAGAGCTTTAAGAGTTTTTACTTGGCTCTTTGTACCAAAATAGTCTCCACTACACAGAACAAGAAACTGATATAAAGATTCTCAATGAACATTTATCACTACTATAAATTTGGAGGCTGGGAAAATAACCAGAAAACGATAATATAGTACCACAGTAAACTCTGTGAGATAGAACCAGGCCACAATCCTTATTTTATCAACTGTACATCTCTGGATTCAAAATATAAGAAGGATAAAATAGCTTCACTTAGTACATACAGTATCTAAAATCTTCTGAAACATTAAGGCATTTCCTACACATTAGTACACAGATACTGCAGGAAATAACCAAACATCACTTGAAAAGGCCTGGAGAAAAGGAACAGCTTTGTGGACATGTGACCTGTGCAGTAAGTCAGTGCCCTGAGCTCAGAAGCATCCTATAACTAATGTTCTGCTATTGCCATCTTGAAATGTTAGCAATTTTATTTTTGCACTTGTATTTTGTGTGTGACAGCTGATGAAACAACAGAATATACATGTGAAGAGAAGTGATGCCAAATAGCCATGCCCATCACTGTTCCATCTTCATGTAGTTTTTGCAGTGTCAATAAGCACAGAACTGTGGTAGACACATTATGCATGAGAGTGTAATGAGACTTAAAGTCAGTACCAAGTAAGTCTGCTATGGCTGCAATGGAAAAAAGTGGGCTCATTAACAACTCACTATGATCTCCTTTGAAACAGGACTTGCTTCAAATGCAGAAAAAAAAAAGTGGAGGTATAAGAAAAAAAAAATCAAGAAACCCTATCATTCTTTCTCACTCAAGTTACTATCCTGTATTAACCAACCATTCATGTTGAAGATATTGATACAGAAGGAGAAACAAGGCAACCACATTTTCTTTTTCTTTGAGACCTTTTCTACTCATCAGTAAGCCAAAGGGAAAGAGAGGTGGTAGATTGTGCACCTATCAGGAAGTGAAATAAAAACAAGTTAGTTTCATGAAACATTTCTACTCCTGTGGTCATAACACAATACACATTCACATACAAGATTCAAAAAAATTAACTCTAAATAGTGTGATTCTGCAAACAAGTTCAATGTCCTCTATTGGTATTTAAATTTAGCATTGAGAAAATATGAAGATCAGCATTAAAATTTATGTGCTAATAATTTATTTTAATTATTTTTAAACCTAGAATGGAATTAATTAAATGGCAAATAAAAACCCCATGACAAGTTGAGAGAGATACTGTGTAAGAAAATACTTTATATTTTAGTACTTTTAAAGGTACTTTTTTCCTGCTTTTTGAACAAGGGGATCCACATTTTATTTTGCTCTGGGGCCCAAAGAGAAATTCCATCTTTCTTATTGAAACTAGAAAACCCAATTCTATTGTAACCATCCCATGCCATTATCTTCTCCAGCCTACTGAAGAGCTTTGGAAGAAATCAGTGTTCTCTCTTTTCATAATGCATCTTTTATGGGCTTTGTGAATAATATGTAGTGATGTATCACTAAATGACAGAACACTTTCTGAGAAATACAGTGTAAGGTGATTTCATTGTTGTGCAAACATCATAGAGTGTACTTACACAAACCTATTTTACATACTCCCTTGGTCCCATACAAATCCGTATAGCATGTTATTGTATTACAGGCAATTGTAACAGAATAATAATTTGTGTACCTAAATACAAAAAATGTACAGTAAAAATAGGGTATTATAATCTTCTGTGGCCACTGTCATATATGTAATCCATCCTTGACTGAAATGTTGTTATGTGCCACATGATTGTAGCTGGGAATTATCTGATTAGATTACACATAATAATAAATTCTATTATTACCAACTCCCTGGTCTTTGGATCACTTCAGCAACATGTTCAAAAAATCTGGACATTGAAACCTCATTGACTGTATGTCATCGTGTCATTCGTGAGTCAAGGCATCCATTAACACTTATTATTATCAAACCAACATGTTCAAACATGACATCCATATTAACAAATTTAGCCTACCCAAGTTAATATTTCAGTTTTTCTTGTTCTGTAACTTTTCAAATCCACACATATGCTCTTCATATTGCTGATACTACAAACTGACAACCTGTTCCTGTCTAAGCTAACTTGTTCCCAAGTAGAATTGTCCTAGAGCCACTATTTCAAGATCTCTCTCTTCCTATAGAATCCAGAAGAATGGTGGTGGGAATCAGAGAGGGGAATCCCAAGGCTAATGGCATCTCACTGTGAAGCAAATGGTAGTTATTAAAAGACTTTTTTTGCAGAGAAAGACTGGAAAGACTGACTGACCCCTTCATTGAGAAGGGATCCTGATACTGCCAGCAAAAAGCCTCCAGGAGGATTTACGGGTTCAATGATTTATCTTGCTTCAGTTAGCCCAAATGTACTATGTCTCAGGCTTTCACTCTTTCCCCAGGTCTTTTCATAACTTAATATAATAAATCTACCCATAATATAGAGTTATTTAGTGTGCTGCTACTCAGCGTTTAGAATCAGGCTCTGGGTAGGCTTGATTCTGAATTTTCTCCCTTTCAACTACAGAAAAGAGATTTTATCAAAGCTGATATAGAGGCTTTCTGATTTTGTACCAGTGTTATTGTGCCTTGAAGGCCTATATTTTGACCTTTTACTTTCAAGAAGTCTCAAAATTAGCCTCACAAGCCACTATCTTTGTAATCACCAACTATAATGACATATTATATCATCAATTACTAGTTCTCATCTCCCTTTAAAAGTAACTTTTCACTCCACAAATAAGTTAAAAACTGAGTCTCAGATTTCATCTGGAAAGTCTGGCAACTCCTAGTACTAGTAAAATTTTGAGAATGAAAGAGATAGCACATTCTATATAAATTATACCCATACTGTATAAATTAAAGGCTAGTAAAAAGGACAAATAGAATAAAAATATTTGATTATTTCAAAAGAAAAATGAAAAAGGTAAATAAATTTACAAGAACAGATGGAACAATAGAAAACAATTATTAAAATGATAAAATTAAAGTACATATTTCAGCAATTACAAGTTGAGTATCCCTTATGTGAAATGCAGAAGTGATTCTGATTTTGATTTTTTTTTTTATTTTGGAATATTTGCATTATATATTTACCAGTTGAGCATCTACAGTCTTAAAACTTGAATCCAAATGCTCATTGGAGCACTATGTCATATTGGTGCTCAAAAAGCCTTGGATTTTGGAGCATTTTGTATTTCAAATTTTTGGATTAGGGATATTCAATGTGTATATACAAGTATGTGGATAGTCCAAGTAAAAGTCAAAATTGCCTGCTCATGTCTTTTGTCTACTTTTAAATGAGTTATTTGTCTTTTGCTTGTTTTATTATTTAAGTTCTTTATAGATTCTGGATAGTAGGCCTTTGCTGGTTGCATAGTTTGCAAATATGTTCTCCAATTCTGTAAGTTGTCTGTTTACTCTGTTGATAGTTTCTTTTGCTTTGCAAAAGCTCTTTAGTTTAATTATGTCTCACTGGTCAATTTTTATTTTCCTTGCAATTGCTTTTGAGGACTTAGTCATAAATTATTTCTTAAGGCTGAAGTCCAAAATGGTGATTCCTAAGTTTTCGTCTAGGATTCTTAATGTCTGAGGTCTTACTTTTAAATATTTAATTCATTTTTACTGGGGGAACCCAACCCCAATATTTCAACGTAGCTTCTTTCTATTTTTCATAAGTGTTGGCCAGCTGAGAAATAAAGAGTGGCAGTACAAAGAGAGGAATTTTACAGCTAGGCCACTGGAGGTGACATCACATATCGGTAGGACCATGATGCCCACCTGAGCCTCAAACCAGCAAGTTTTTATTATGGGCTTCAAAAAGGGAGGGGGTGTAAGAACAGGGAGTAGGTACAAAGATCACATGCTTCAAAGGGCGAAAAGCAGAACTTCCAATAAGGGTCTAACAAAGATCACATGCTTCTGAGGGAACAGGACAAAGGGCAAAAGCAGAAGCACTGATAAGGGTCTATGTTCAGCGGTCCACGTATTGTCTTGATAAACACTTAAACAACAGAAAACAGGGTTCAAGAGCAGAGAACCAGTCTGACCACAAATTTACCAGGGTGGAGTTTTTCCCCACCCTAGTAAACCTGAGGGTTCTGCAGGAGACCAGGGTGTATCTCAGTCCTTATCTCAACCGCATAAGACAGACATTCCCAGAGCGGTCATTTATAGACCTCCCCCAGAAAGGCATTCCTTTCCCAGGGTATTAATATTAACATTCCTTGCTAGGAATAGAATTTAGCAATATCTCTCCTACTTGCACATCCATTTATAGGCTCTCTGCCTATGGTTCTTTTTTGCCCAACCCTGCAGGCAGTCAGACCTTATAGTTGTCTTCCCTTGTTCCCTAAAAATCACTGTTATTCTTTTCTTTTTCAAGGTGCACTGATTTCATATTGTTCAAACACACGTTTTACAATGAATTTGTACAGTTAACACAATTATCACAGTGGTCCTGAGGTAACATACATCCTCAGCTTACAAAGTTAACAGGGTTAAGAGATTAAAATAAAGACAGGTGTAAGAAATTATAAAAGTATTATTTGGGAACTGATAAATGTCCATGAAATCTTCACAATTTATGTTCCTCTGCCACGGCTCCAGTCAGTCCCTCTGTTTGGGGTCCCTGACTTCCCACAACACATCTTGAGCTAATTTGTGTATATAGTGAAAGGTTGGAGTTCAGTTTTATTCTTCTGCCTATGGCTAGCCAGCTATCCCAGCACCGTTTATTGAAAAAAGAGTCCTTTCCCCACTGCTTATTTTGGTCAACTTCATGCAAGATCAGATAGTTGTAGGTGTATTACTTTATGTCTGGATTCTTTATTGTGTTCCATTGGTCTGTGTGTCTGTTTTTGTACCAGAACCATGTTGTTTTGATTACTGTATTCTTACAGTATATAGTTTGATGTCAGTTAATGTGATTCTTCCAGCTTTGTTCTTTTTGCTTAGAATTACTTTGGAAATTTGGGCTCTTCTTTGGTTGCATGTGAATTTTAGAATAGTTTTTTTTACTTTTGTGAAAAATGACAGTGGTGATTTGATACGAATAGCACTCTGGAAGGAAGACATATAAGTGGCCTACAATCATGAAAAAACATTCAACATCACTAATCATCAGAGAATGCAAATCAAAAACACAATGAAGTACCATCTCACACAAGTCAGAATGGCTATTATTAAAATGTCAAAAAAGAACAGATGCTGGTAAAACTGCAGAGAGAAGGGAATGCTTATATACTGTTGGTGGGAGGTAAATTAGGTCAGCCACTGTGGAAATCAGTTTAGAGATTTCTCAAAGAACTAAAAAAAGAGCTACCATTTGACCCAGCAATTTTGTTACTGGATATATAACCAAAAGAAAATCAATTGTTCTACCAGTAAGATACATGCGTTTGTATGTTTATCACAACACTTTTCACAATAACAAAGACGTGGAATCAACCTAGGTGCTCATCAACAGTGTACTGGATAAAGAAAATGTGGTATGTATATACAATGGAATACTAGGCAACTACGAAAATTGAAATCATAGACTTTGCAGCAATATGGATGCAGCTACAGGTCATTATCTTAAGTGAATTAACATAGGAACAGAAAACCAAATACCATCAGTTTCTCACTTGTAAGTCGGGGCCTAACATTGGACATAAAGATAGCCACAACAGACAATGGGGACTACTGGGGAGGAAACTGAGGACCAAGGGTTGGAAAACAAACTGTCAGGTATTATGCTTACTACCTTGAGGACAAGATCATTTGTATTCCAAAACTCAGCATTACACAAGATACCCATGTAACAAACCTGCATATGTACCCCTTGAATCTAAAAGTTGAAATTATTTTAAAAAGTGAAAAAAGTTAAAATTGTACAAAATTAACAACAAAAAGATGATTTCAAATAATGAGCCATAACAGTTTATCTTAACTTTATACTCTTTACTTTTCTAAAATTACTTTTACTAAAATATTTCATATTGACAAATTCAAATTCTATTCAGATATTCATAAGTTCCATGAATTCCAAAGTATATTCCTAAGTATATATTTTAAAACTTTTACATTATCATGCTTTATTACAAACTACTTTTCATTAAATTTTCACTTTTCTCTAAGTATATATATATAGATAGATAGCTAAGAGTAAGTAATTTACTATAGTAACCATGTAGCAGAAAATATGAAGAGAAACTTTAATCAAAGTGAACAAAGAAGTGAGTTTACATTATTGAAATTTTTATGCTGTTAGAAATGCTGACTGGTGAAAGCAATCTGAGGTATAATAATATTTAAAATAATGCTAATTACCATTATGTTCTAAAAGAACTTCAAATAGAGCTTTATACAAAATGATTAGAAACATGTTTTGTAATAAAAAGTAAGTGCAAAGAAATAATGTAATAAAACGAAGAACTAATAAGTGATTTTCATACAGAAGATAATACATGAATTATTTTGTAAAGTTATTGCTAACTAAATGATGTTGTTGATACCTTAAAAATGTTAGAGATCTGCTGTTAGAAGGCTCTTTGATCATAGGAGCAAGAAACAGAAATTACAGAGAAAAGTTATTTCTAAATACATTATGTATTTTTCACAAGAATTTTCCAAGGAAAAAATGAAAACAACTATATATTTCTTAAATGTTAAGTAATTTATAATTAAGTAATTACATCAGGGACATTCACTAATTTGTTTGTCATGAAACAGAACTATTCTATGATGAATATGTAAGGAAAAGTTAGAAAGCTATAACCTTTGGAGAACATGTGTTACAGAAACAGAACTTTAATTGCTGTTCTAAATTGTCTTATACATGAGATCCAATATATAATTATCACTTAAAGTAAGGAAGAAAAAATATACATCCAAGAGAGAAATTACAAATATATAATAATTAAATTTCATCCAATGAAGTTTTCATATATTCTTATATGTACCTCAGGATAAGGTTGCTGAGTCTCTTTCACTTTCTTTTCTCCGTATATTAGGCAATTTTTTTTTCACTGAGGTAAGCCAAATTTCTTTCACCATGCAGTTAGGAACAGAACTATATTAATAACTCACAACTGTAGAAAACAATGAGAGTCTCAGAGACTGATAGGTTACCCAGTTCCACTTCCTTATGCACCAAGTGCCCTCTGGTTTGAATGTCTTTAACACAGGTTTTAGCATAGATGTTCTGGGGTTCACTTTGATTATGTCCTGTAATGAATGCTCCCCTCATACTCATTTTCCAATCCCAAGTGCATCCATAATTTGTCACTTGATTGTTGAATCTCCTGGGATCTTTAAGCCTCTTAAAATGAAAGAACTGTCTACTCCATCTCTATCATCTTCGTTTCGTCCTACTTCTTCCCAAACACAAATGTATTTGGCACAACTGGTCTAATTATTGTACCAAAAATTTTGCTTAAATCATCTCTTTAAGTAATCGTAACAGCCATATGAATTAGGGACTTTTAACATGCTAATTCTACAAAGAAAAAACATGAGAACCTAAACAATTTACCCCAAATAACAGGAAACTGTGAAATAGATCTATCTGACACAAAAGTTTAAGACAACATGGGTAAAATTAGTTCATTTTCTCATTAAGCTATTTCTGTTTCTTTCATAATGATTTAACAACTTTCTTCTGCCTCTGTGCAGGTATCTGTTCAAAATGATATTCTGTTGTTTTTTGTTGTTGTTGTTGTTTTTTGGTGTTGGCATGACGGAACAAAAGATAAGACCTGTGTTGTTAGTGGGAGTCCACTGGGATTTTCAGTTAGAGCCTCTTGACATTCCAAACATTCAAAGGTTACCTTGAACTCTCTCCTATCATAGTGCACACTGAGTATACTGACTGTTGACCTTGCCTAAGACTGAACTCCAGGGGATTTCCAGTGATATTTTAAAAAATCAAAAACAAAAACGAAAAGACAACAACAACAACAAATATCTATCCTTATCATTCACCTTTAAAACTGAGTAGGAAAGGATGGTGAGGGAATTAATGCAAACCAAATTGTCCAGTTTTATTAAGAAGTGTCATTAGAAACTAACATACAAAAATTGGCTTTCTCAGTAATCTTAAGTTAAAGTTTTTGCTTTAAAGATGCTTAATCAATAATCAGCATACTAGAGCTAATAATTGACACTGATTATTTAATATGAACCCCCAAAAAGTCAGGAGTCATTGTGTCTAAAGAGGTAAAAGTACTTAGAATTCAAATTTAATATAAAACAAATAATTTATTATGGAGAATGAATATTTTTAGTGTAAGAATCAATATTATATACAAATATAAAAGTGTTTATATTTGTATTTATATATATGTGTGTGTGTGTATGTGTGTATATATATATATTTTTTGTTGTTGTTGTTGTTCTTTTCTGGTCACAGCTCCTAAAGAACTCTAGAAGCAATGCTACTTTAGTAGCAATGTGTACCTCTGGTTACCAGAATGTGGCGTCTAATTATCATTTGCATCTGATTGGTGCTAGGGCTACTTGGGGGAACGTTTGATTCCAAATTTGAAGTAGGGTGTTACGATGTGAGTCTGAAACATTCTGTTGTACCAGAAAACAAGGAAAAAATAGAGCTGTATCAAAAGGACAAGGAAACCATTTTAAAGTTGGGTCTACTGACAACAGGTGAGTTAAGTTGAATAGCACATAAAATAAAGGCTGTTACTAATGAAAACACATTTCACATGTAAAAGTCCATTAATCCAGCATGATATTCAAAATAGTAAAAGCAAAAGAACAAACAGGTAAATAAAATTGTACGTGCCACAAATTGTAAGTAACTATAACACTAAATACTTTCTCAAACTATTTAAAGAGAAGGACTTAGGCATTGACACTGTTCTAGAGGAAGAAATATATAGTCCTAGTTGGTCAGAGAAAGATAATTTTAACAAAAGGATGGCAATTAAACTTAGAAAAAAAATAGAATTATAAAATTACCATATTGTAATTCCCTGTGTAATCATTGATTGGGACAATAATTGATGATAAAACCATTAGCTGAAAGATTGGTAAGATAACATCTATTTATGTTATACTACAGTAACACTTCTTAAATTTCTTGTTGTTTACAATGGATGGAGCCGACCTTCATCACCCTACTCAGTGATCAGTCTTATTATCCCTCAAACAGAATCCTGGTCTTTTCCAACATGAAGTTCATAGCATCACTTGTGAAATACTTTTGCAAAAATCGGTTAACCTGAATCCATTTAATCTATTAGATCTAAAGTCTGGTTACAGTAATTCAGAGGAAGAATAAACCATTAATGTGAGAACACTCCAATCCAGAAGGTGGGGCATTCTAGGAGCTCTTTAAGATATCAACACCATGGATTAATAAATGAGTATGTGTGAGTTAGTTTGAAAGGTCTTTGAAGAAGCCTGTGATATAGAGAAGGGTATTACAAGATAGAGCATGGACTTTAAACAGAAGTGTAGAACCCCTATTCTGTTACTGATGGCCTCGCCAGGATAGTTCTGTGCCTATAATGAATGTCTTCTTTTGAGAAATGTCTGTCCATATCCTTTGCCCACTTTTTGATGGGGTTGTTTGTTTTTTTCTTATAAATTTGGTTTGAATTCTTTGTAGGTTCTGGATATTAGCCCTTTGTCAGATGAGTAGATTGCAAAAATTTTCTCCCATTCTGTAGGTTGCCTGTTCACTCTGATGGTAGTTTCTTTTGCCGTGCAGAAGCTCTTTAACTTAATTAGATCCCATCTGACAATTTTGGCTTTTGTTGCTGTTGCTTTTAGTGTTTTAGACATGAAATCCTTGCCCATGCCTATGTCCTGAATGGTATTACCTAGGTTTTCTTCTAGGGTTTTTATGGTATTAGGTCTAACATTTCAGTCTCTAATCCATCTTGAATTAATTTTCATATAAGGAGTAAGGAAAGGATCCAGTTTCAGCTTTCTACTTATGGCTAGCCAATTTTCCCAGCACCATTTATTAAATAGGGAATCCTTTCCCCATTTCTTGTTTCTCTCAGGTTTGTCAAAAATCAGATGGCTGTGGATGTATGGTATTATTTCTGAGGACTCTGTTCTGTTCCATTGGTCTATATCTCTGTTTTGGTACCAGTACCATGCTGTTTTGGTTACTGTAGCCTTGTAGTATAGTTTGAAGTCAGGTAGCGTGATGCCTCCAGCTTTGTTCTTTTGACTTAGGATTGTCTTGGCAATGTGGGCTCTTTTTTGATTCCATATCAACTTCAAAGCAGTTTTTTCCAATTCTGTGAAGAAACTCATTGGTAGCTTGATGGGGATGGCATTGAATCTATAAATTACCTTGGGCAGTATGACCATTTTCATGATACTGATTATTCCTCTCCATGAGCATGGTATATTCTTCCATTTGTTTGTGTCCTCTTTTATTTCACTGAGCAGTGGTTTGTAGTTCTCCTTGAAGAGGTCCTTTACATCCCTTGTCAGTTGGATTCCTTGGTATTTTATTGTCTTTGAAGCAATTGTGAATGAAAGTTCATTCCTGATTTGGCTCTCTGTTTGTCTGTTACTGGTGTATAAGAATGCTTGTGATTTTTGCACATTAATTTTGTATCCTGAGACTTTGCTGAAGTTGCTTATCAGCTTAAGGAGATTTTGGGCTGAGATGATGGGGTTTACACTGTTGGTGGGATTGTAAACTAGTTCAACCATTATGGAAAACAGTATGGTGATTCCTCAAGGATCTCGAACTAGAAGTACCATATGACCCAGCCATCCCATTACTGGGGATATACCCAAAGGATTCTAAATCATGCTGCTATAAAGACACATGCACACGTATGTTCATTGCGGCACTATTCACAATAGCAAAGACTTGGAATCAACCCAAATGTCCATCAGTGACAGACTGGATTAAGAAAATGTGGCACATATACACCATGGAATACTATGCAGCCATAAAAAAGGATGAGTTTGTGTTCTTTGTAGGGACATGGATGAAGCTGGAAACCATCATTCTCAGCAAACTATCGCAAGAACAGAAAACCAAACACCGCAGGTTCTCACTCATAGGTGGGAACTGAACAATGAGATCACTTGGACTCAGGAAGGGGAACATCACACACCGGGGCCTATCATGGGGAGGGGGGAGGGAGAAGGGATTGCATTGGGAGTTATACCTGATGTAAATGACGAGTTGATGGGTGCAGCACATCAACGTGGCACAAGTATACATATGTAACAAACCTGCACGTTATGCACATGTACCCTAGAACTTAAAGTATAATAATAATAATAATAATAATAATAATAAAAGGAAAGCAGATAAGTTAAAAAGAAGCCCTTCCTTTGACACAGTCCTGCTACCACCAGTTCCTTATGCTATACCCATATATAGTTCAAAACATTCTGGAACATGTCTCCTAAGAACAATGCTTTATTTTTGAATGATTAACAAAATCTTAAATTCAAGCATTTCTGTTAATCCTTAATTGGCTTTAATTTAGTTATCGTATAACTAAATATATGCTATAACTATTATATATATACATAAACATATATATACATATATATTTGAATATATGTTGATACGTTGTATTTTTAAAAACCTTGGCATATGCTCTGAGGTGGGGGCGCAGAGGGAATGAATTCTAGCATGACACCAAAACTGGTAGTTTCAGACTCAAAACTATTCAGCTTAATGTATTATTTTTGTCAGAAGAGTTGATGGCTTAGAAAATATCTTTGATTTGTTGTTGTTGTTTTTTATTTCTCTTCTCTATTCTCTAATACTATATTTTCCCTGTCTGTAACCTGAAGTACTTGATTGTTCCTTAGGGAAACTGACAAACTTATAAGGTAAATATGTAATCATAAGCAGTGTAAAAAGCATAAGATTTTCTAAATTCTCCTAAATTGATTTTTTTTTTTAATGTCAAAGCTGAGGCACTAGCAGTTCTGTAGAGTTTTCAGATTTAAGTGCTAAGAGTCTTGACACTTTCAGACTCATGGCAGGTTTTCTATTTATCCATCCAGATAATTAGAAGGGGTATAAAAATGTGTATATATTCCTTGCTAGGTCAAAAGATAAACAACTATCTCTTGTTTTATATATTATTGTTAATCATGGTAGCTTTATCTGATAACATAGATTTTATAGAATAATATATATACACACATTCATTTATATTTATGAAATGAACTATTTTATAACTTGGATATCATGTTGGTTTTAAAACTAGTTGAAAAAATAGAAAGTGACTGCTTTATTGTAATCTCTTATTATATATCATGTATGCTGTCAGAATTGAGAAAGTCATTATAATTGATGCAAAAATGGTACCTTGTGAGGGACTGGGGGACTAAGACTGACTATAAGGAGGCCTGAAGCAGATATTTTGTCCTATTTCCCAGGTTTTACCTCATTAAAAAAAAATCTTGGTAGATAATATAGTAAGGCCCAATAACTCCTGCCTTTGCAGCCTGACAATGCTAATAGGGGACATAATCTTCTATTTAGTCAAAGAGGAAAGTTTCCTGTTCTCCTCTGGGGAAAGAACTGGGCAGGTTTGCAATGCTGAGTAAGTTTAAGTTTGTGATCTCAATGTGATTTCTGATTTTGAACAATATGTACACTCTGGGATACTGAAATTAAAAAAAAATTAGTCACTGGAAACAAAATATGAAGTAAAAAGTCAATAAATAATCAATATAAGATATAAAAATATATAAGACATAAAACCATGAAAAATAAATATAAGCCCAGGATAATAAAGAAGATATTTCAACAAATAAATTTGAGGAGCTAAGGGCTAGATGTTTGAAGTATTGCATTGATTAAAACAAACCCTACAAGTTAGGATCATATTGTCTTAGGGAAACAGACATATAAAAGCGTAATTTCAACATAATATATAAAATACAATAGTACAGTTAACATAAGGATTATAGGAATAACAAGAGAAACACCCAAACATTTCAGAGAGACCGGAGATGAGGAAGGAGCAGATTCTTGGCGGGTAAGTAGAAGTGATTGATATTAACAAAGTAGGAGAAGACAATTCAAAAAGAATCATTGTCATAAAGGTAGGAGGCATCAATGAATATACTATATTATCTGGAATTATTTGTTACTGAAGAATTATAAATTTAAAAGGAGAGAAATAGTAATAAAAAGGCTTGGGATATGGCTAAGTTTTCCATCTTGATGGTTGTGCCATTGATTCTATAGATTTCTTTGGGTAGTGTAGCCATTTTACTGGTATTAGATCTTCAAATTCATAAATATGTGCTGTTCTACCATTTATTTAGGTCTTAAATTTCTTTCAGCAATGCTTTGTAGTTTTCTGTGTCTTTCACCTCCTTATTTAAATTTCTGTCTTTTTAAAATATACTTTAATTTCTGGGATACATGTGCAGGATATGCATGTTTGTTACATAGGTATACATGTGCCATGGTGGTTTGCTGCACCCAGCAACCCCTCATCTGGGGTTTTAAGCTCTGCATGCATTAGGTATTTGTCCTAATGATCTCCCTCCCCTTTCCCCCCACCCCTGACAGGCCCCAGTGTGTGATGTTCCCCTCTGTGTCCATGTGTTCTTATTGTTCAACTCCCAATTATGAGTGAGAACATGCAGTGTTTGGTTTTCTGTTCCTGTGTTAGTTTGCTGAGGATGATGATTTCCAGCTTCATCCATGTCTCTGCAAAGCACATGAACTCATTCTTTTTTATGGCAGCATAGTGTTCCTTGGTGTATATTTGCCACATTTTCTTTCTGCAGTCTATTATTGAAGGGCGTTTGGGCTGGTTCCAAGTTTTGCTATTGTAAATAGTGCTGCAATAAACATACGTGTGCATGTGTCTTTACACTAGAATGATTCATAACTCTTTGTGTATAAACCCATGGTACTGGTAACAAAACAGATATATAGACTAATGGAACAGAAGAGAGGCCTCAGAAATAACACACACATCTACAACCATCTCATCTTCAACAAAACTGACAAAAACAAGCAATGGGGAAAGGATTCCCTATTTACTAAATGGTGCTGGGAAAACTGGCTAGCCATATGCAGAAAACTGAAGCTGGAACCTTTCCTTATACCACATACAAAAATTAACTCAAGATGGATTAAAGATTTAAATATAAGACCTAAAACCATGAAAAAAAACCCTAGAAGAAAACCTAAGCAATACCATTCAGAACATAGGCATGGGCACAGACTTCATGACTAAAACACCAAAAGCAATGGCAACAAAAGCCAAAATTGACAAATGGAATCTAATTAAACTAAAGAGCTTCTGCACAGCAAAAGAAACTATCATCAGAGTGAACAGGCAACCTACAGAATGGAAGAAAACTTTTGCAATCTATCTATCTGGCAAAGGTCTAATATCTAGAATCTATAAGGAACTTAAACAAATTTACAAGAAATAAACAACTCCATCAAAAAGTGGGCAAAGAACATGAACAGACACGTCTCAAAAGAAGACATTTATACTGCCAACAAAAATATGAAAAAATATTCATCATCACTGGTCATTAGACAAATGCAAATCAAAACCACAATGAGATACCATCTCACTCTTGTTAGAATGGCAATCATTAAAAAGTCAGGAAACAACAGATTCTGGAGAGGATGTGGAGAAATAGGAACACTTTTACACTCTTGGTGGGAGTGTAAATTAGTTCAACCATTGTGGAAGACAGTGTGGCGATTCCTCAAGGATACAGAACCAGAAATATCATTTGACCCAGCAATTCCATTACTGGGTAAATACCCAAAAGATTAAATTTATTTCTAAGTATTTATTTTTCTGTATATTTTTGAATGTAAAACATGTTTTCTTAATTTCCTTTTTGGATTGTTCATTGCTGAGGCACAGAAACACCATGAAGTTTTGTACAGAAGCAGCTTTTTGATATGTAAATGTAAGGGGCATACCAGTTGGTAACACAAAGCTGGGATTGTGAAAAATAATGTAGAGATAAACTTGATCTTTTATTTGAGCATTGGTGTAGCTCATGATCTTACAATGTAATGTTGGAGTTACCAAAAGTCTTAGTTAAGGGGTGATGAATTCAGTTTTAAGCCTGGTCAGGTTTAGGTAATTGTGTATATTCAAGGCATATCCAGGTTTTAGTTTTATAGACCTAAAGGAAAGAAGTAAATTATAAGCTTATAACTTATAGTTGGTATTTAAAATTGTAAAAGGTGGTTTTAATCTACAAGAAGAGCTTTTAAGACAATGATTATTGACCTTGTGAGATACACATAAAATTTTATATTTTGACCATCTCTTTTGAAATATGTGTATGAAAAGTATTTTACAAATGATTTTGAGATTCTTTGAGTTATGCTTCAAATGTTGATGATCCCTGATAAAGAAACACTTTTTAAAGTAAGTAGAGAAGAAGATAGAGGTGAGTGTACCTGAGATAAGCAAACTGTCAGGAATGATCCACAGGGAAAAATACAAAATGAATTCATGAGACTAGAAACTCATGAAGAGAGAAAAACAAAACAAGAGATAGTAGAGAATTTTAATGAGAATAAAATCTTTGCAAAATGTTTAGAGAGGGGAAAATGAATTTTAAGCACCCATAAATGTTAGCAATTTAAAATCATTAGCTATCTTTTATTTAGCATATTAAGTAAGCATTAAAGATGGGAGCTAGATTTCAAATGGATAAGGATAGATTCAGAGTTGAACAATTGGACTTGGACACATATGCATATCTTTTGAGAAGTTCATATGAGGGAAAGGGGGATCAGGCTACAGTTAGGGAGTCATGAAATCAAGGAATAGAAAAACTCTAGCATATACCATACATTGATTGGAAGGGAAAAGTAAGAACAAAACCTGAAATTTGAATATTTGTCAGAAGTATTATACAACAGTCTGTATATAACACATGCCAGAGAAGATTATTTAAAAGCATAATATTCAATGAGCATTTATATGTATAAATGTAAATTCAAAATAATGATGCAGAATTGGAATATAACATCTATTTACATTAGTTCATAAAGGTGTTTTCCTTATCCACTCCTAACGTCTTACAGATTTTTCACAGTGGGAACACAAGAGGGTAAGCATGAATTTTATAAAAATAGAGAAAAAAATCAAGTAAAGTAAAAACCAGAAAAAAATATTACTTCACTGGCATAGAAAAAGCATATGAAAACAATAAAGAAATGATAAAGCAAACAAACATAAAATTATCCAGAACTTAAGCCCCTTCATCCATCCCCTCATGGGAGATTTGGCCATCAGTGAATATAATATCTAAGTTGGTATTAGATATATGTGTAACTCGTATATGTTGTGCATTACATTTATGTTTACCCCTCCCTCTCAATATTGGGATGTTTCCTCAGTCCTAATGGAGAAAGAAGATAATGATAAGACTTTCTGAGTAAGCAAAAATATCTAAAATTCAAAGAACAGGTGCAGAGACTGACTTCAATAGCTGCAGGAGGTCTGGTCAAAAACAATTTGATGATGAGTAATTTGGTCAAAGATAATTTGGTCAACATGACTAACTGGTAGAAATTCTTTCCAGTCATTGGATTTTCGCAGGTTGCTATTTTTAAAATTTCCACTTTTTAGCAAGTTTCTATATTTAAAATAACTTATAAATGTTATAAGAATCCTTTCACTATTGAAGATAAATTATATTTATTTCATTTTCTAATTCAGTCTCAGCAATATATTAATGTTATAAGATACTTTCAGTGAAAATAAGTTAAAAACAACTAAATTTCCAAAATTTTACTTATTAGGATGCTATTGAATAAAACAGGTTTAAATTATGACCTAATAAATCTTAATAACATTTTACATGATGCAAAGGCATTTAGAATGAAATGAAGAAACCCAGTCAAATAACAGAATTTTTAGGTAATTGAAAAAATATTTTTATCCACTTTCACTAAAAAGAAAACCAAAACAAAATTAAACTATTTATACAGGCAAAGCTTTATAATTCTCTCAGAAGAATTACAGAATGTACCTAGGATATTCTTCAATTTCAACTTTAAAATTTATAAACAAGTAAAAAATGGTTGGAGAAAGTAATATTGGTCAAAATGAAGTTAAAATACTCATCTGGTTTCTACCAGAATCCTGACTATGACTCTGACACCTTTGAAGACCTTTAGGCAACTAGTAGACAGAAATATTAAGATTGCTCATTCAGGGTTTCTGGCAAATACATATATATACATACACATATATGTATATATACACATATACACATATACTATATATATGCGTATATATACATATATGTGTATATGTGTATATATGTGTATATATGTATATATGTGTATATATATATGTATATATATAGCCACACATATTCCTCAGATTTTTGCTAATCTAACATCTTCATGCAATTCTTAGTGTGGAAATATTTGGCTTCATATTGAAAGCAATGTCCTGCCTCTGAAACTGTCTTGCCTTACAACTGTGGTTTTCCACAAAGAAGGAATTTGAATCAGCAAGCAAAATGAGTTGGGGAGAAAAAATATGCGTCTACAACAATCCAGTCAGAAAGATATATAGATTTATTAAATTTGGCACCCTGTACAGCAGCTAAACCATTAACCTTTGGACAGTCTACATTTTTAGATAATGAAAGTTGGATCTTTTACTTTCTCTCCATTCTGAAGGACTAGACCCAAGACAAGGATTGGGGAGGTTGTGCTTTACATGTCTCATAAATGGAGACCTACTATACATCCTAGAAGATGATAACTTGTTTTCCTCTCTTTCTTGTCCTTGCGCTCTCTCTCTCTCTCTCTCTCAAATTAGATAATACAATATTTAAGACTTTTAAGATTATTGGCTAGGCCACTTAGCTTTATCTTAACTAAAAGAAAGCTAACAAGGCATTAGCTAAAATAAAACTAACAAGGCATTTGTCGAGAGGAAAAAGATGCATAGATGCTTAAGTTTTCTACCATGTGGCTGGGCAGGAGGTAATGGAGTTAGAATGGGTAATTCCTAGTGCTTTCTATCATTTTAATCCTCGAATGTTTGTCTTTGCTTCTAATAACCAGTTTCCTTGCTTACTCTCTTTTAGAGTTTTATGAAGAAAAATGCCTAAATATGTTGTACTTTCCAGATAGGTGAAGAACAAATGATATTCAAAAGATAATGTAAGACACAAAAATTATCTTAGAAGCTATTCTACTATTTATGTTATCAATTTTGATATGGACTGTATACTAAGACTGATTTTGTATATAATAGATTAAGGGAATCATAGGTTTTCTAGAAAATAGATTGATGAGAGAGTAGCTGATGAGGGAAATAAAGACAATTATTTTATGGAATTTTTTCCTAAGTAAATAACATCTGCATTTAGGTACTTTCCCAAACACTCAGCTGATAAAAAAAAAAAAAGTAAATAATTAGCATAAAACAGAAAAGCTGATATTGTAATTAACAGTTTTGTGGCTACTAAGCCCTCTCTGACCAGTAAAACACCTATAACATTTAAATTAAAACACAACACATGAAAACCTCTAAAAATATAGATACTGTCAAATATTTAAAGGATTTTTGAAATAGTACAAAAGAATTGTGAAGATCATGAGCAATGGTGTCAGATGTAGCCTGAGTTTAAGTCTCATTTTGGTCACTTGCTTGTTCTCTGACTTTGAAAAAAATATTTAAACTCCCTGACACACAGTTTTATCAGCTGTCCAATGTGGAGGATCAACAGTCATACCTATACTGTAGGATTATTATACAGATTAAACAAGAATATGCACAAAAAAATATGTATCATACAGCCTAAGAGCTATAAGGATTAGCTATTTCTATTATTGCTGGTATTGTTTGGTAACAAGCAGGACATTAATGATCGTGCATCCAAAAAAACTGAGGGAATCATAGATTTTCTAGAAAATAGAATGAGGAGAGAGTAACTGATGAGGGAAACAAAGACAAGTATTTTATGGAACTTTTTCCAAAAAATGATTTTAAGAGATAGAGGAAAAGATAATCATTGATTGTTGTGAATCTTGGAAGAGGGCTTTTTGTTGTTATTCCTGTTTTATTTATTTATTCATTTATTTAAAGACAGATGAACCTAAATGAGTGAGAGTTTGAAGAGAGCGTGGAAAAATCAGTAAAACCATGGAACAATGAAATGACTTCATTATGTATTTTTCAGAAGGCAATTTTATACCAGTTAAATGATTAACCTTAGAAATGAGTGGAGATGTCTTTATTATCATACCAGAAAAGAGAAAAAAAAATATGGCTGCACATGAGTTAAGTTCATAAGTTTAAAGAAAAATGAAGGATTTCCAACAGCTTCATCTTCTGTGTGAAGCAGTGGTAGTAGCTGGTGTTGTTCGTATAGACTCTCAAATAGTAATTAGGGCCAAAATGAACACACGTTTCTAATCCACTTTATATATATGGACTAAATGATTTTCAGGGGTAAAGTACTAATTCACACCCCTTAGGAGTGTATCAGTGGATATAGCCATTCTTCTATCTCTACAATCAGGCAGAATTCAGCAATCATCAATTTATCCAGTATGAGTTACTTGTGTGTGAATGTTTTATGTAATAGTAAAGAATGTATATGCATTTTTGCTCTCATTGAGTGTTATGCAGTGAGGGAAAATAGATGATATACTGGGCACATAATGAGCAATAGATATTCTATCTATCCATCTATCTATCTATCTATCTATCTATCTATCTATCTATCTATCTATCTATCTATCTATCTGTGTAGATATACTGTAGTAGTAGTCCCCAGGGACCAGTTTCATTGAAGACGATTTTTCCATGGTCTGGCGGGGGAACAGGGGATGGTTTGAGGATGATTCAAGCACATGACATTTATTGTCAAATTTATCTCTATTATTATTACATTGTAACAGATACTGAAATAAATATACAACTCACCATAATATAGAATCAGTGGGAGCCCTGAGCTTGAGTTTCTTCAACTAAATGGTTCCATCTGGTGGTGATGGGAGACAGTGACAGATCATCAGGCATTAGATTCTCATAAGGAATATGCAACTTATATCCCAACAGGGTTTGTGCTCCTATGAGAATCTAATGCCACCACTGATCTGACAGGAGCCAGAGCTCAAGTGGTAATGCAAGTGATGGGGAGCAGTTGTAAATACAAATGAAGCTTGCTTACTTGCCATCTACTCACTTCATGCTGTGTGGCCTGGTTCCTAACCAGGACAGGTACAGGGTTTGGGGGCCCCTGTACTATAGAAATAGATAAAGAGGAGACAGATGAAAGAAAAATGGAGATATATAGATACCTACTTATATTACTAGATAGATGTAAATAGATAGACATAAATCCACATTCTATTGACAGCAACAAAGAAAATAAAGTAGGATGGTTTTAATATAGGAGATACACACACACACACACACACACACACACACACACACACACACACTTGGGAATCAATTGATGATAGAAACAATAAGGGGTAGAATTAAAGGATTTCGGAACTGAAAGAGAAAATGTGCTGGTGAAACATTTAGGAGGTAGAAATTGTTACTATTACTTCATTTAAACATGGAATTTCTTTGTACCTTTTATCTTTGAACAATCTTCCAAAGCAGTTGCCCAGGTACTAGATTGCTATAGGGAATGAAACAGTTATCCTAGAGATATGCATGGTCACTACTGTTTAAATCTCAGGTGAGTCTGCCTCATCTACAGAATAAAATCTGTGTCTTCTATGATTCTAATTTCAGCTCTCCTAAATGAGACCAGGGACCAATAGCTAGAGCTCAGAAATCATTTTCTAGTTAAACATGACTCTATTGAAAAATTATGCATAGCCTTGAAACTAAATGATGGATTTAAATTTTCTAAAGGAGTTCCATTTTAATAGTCTATAGAGAGTTCTGAAATTATCTTTACTTAGGTACCTTTGTGGTTTGAGTTCTAAATCTCTAAATTACTAAAACTCAAATTATCTAAAAATATACTTTCAGGTTTTTTATTTTGAGGCTATAAATTTTACTTTGAGCTGTACTTCTTCTATATTTTCATTTATTTATATTATCACTTGAATTAGTCTTCATGAAGGCATGGCCATTAGTAAATATTCCTTAAAAATTTAAACAATTCACAAGCTTAAAGATACTGTGTACTTGTTTATAAAATTGGTGAATTCTGTAATATTTGTGAAGTATTATTCTTCTTTTGATTTTATAAGATCAGAATATGGTTTTAAAACAATTGCTATTTTAGTATTTAAAAGTTAAAAATGCCCCAAATGTCCAAGTCTCTCATAAAGAGTACTAATGAACTTCCCAATGAACATATATTTAAACATTTTTTGATTATAAAATTTGGGATATAGAAGTATAATTGAAAAATTCCAAAAAGTATAATTCTGTATAAAATTTTCTGTTTTGGCTTATTTTGCTTCAAGCAGCAGAATGGCTGCATAATATGGCAGTGCAAATTGGGGCACATGGGAGACAGAACAAGCATGGATTAAAGCAGAGCCAAACAAGGGCAGAAACAATCGGGAGCCTCCAGGAGCCTAGTCAATGCAGAGACATGAAATCTTACCTTCAAGTCTTTAGAGATAGCCTCTGGGAATGGGAGTCCCACAGAAATGTAAGAGCAAAGTAAATCCTTCAAGGAGGCCACCACAGCCTTATGTGCAGTTTACTAAAATCCTGGACTTCAGTTTTAACCAATAAATTGGCTTCTCTTTAATCTACATGCTGGGAAATAAGACATATTTTGATTCCATACAATATATTAATTCATTTGTCTATGAAAGAAATAAACTGGGGAAAAATGTTGAAACACGATCATAGGTGGATACATTCTAATGAGGTTAAACTGGATTCACCTAAAGATAACTCGGAAATTCAAATATTGATTTCTATCAACCCCACAGCTGCTTAAAATTAAAATAAGGTCGACGACAACAACAATAATACAATAACTGAATTTATACTCCCCTAACATGAAATCTCAATTTCTAGTTTGCTCCCTGCTCCTATGGGTACAGACAGGAATTACTTTTTTACAACTTCTGAGAGAGAATGGTTTCAGTTATAGTCTTATAATTTAATTATTTTTCCTTCTTTCTGAAGATCCCTTTGTTGGAACTGAAGAACACATCTCTTTTATCAAATAAATGCATATCTTTCTTCTACAATATTATCCTGTCCCAAAATTTCAATTATTTTTTGACTTTTTTTTTTTTTTTTTTTTTTTTTTTGAGACAGGGCCTTGCTCTTTTGCCCAGGCTGGGGTGCAGTGGTGCCATTACAACTCAGTGCAGTATCCAAATCCTGGATTTAGGCAATCCTCCTGCCTTAATCTCCTGAGCAGCTGGGACCAAAGGCATGCACCATCACACTTGGCTATTTTTAATTTTGTTGTTGTTGTTGAAATGGTGTCACACTATGTTGCACAGGCTAGTATCAAACTCCTGGGTTCAAGTGATCCTCCTGCCTCAGACTCCCAAAGTGGTGGGATTACAGGCATGAGCCATGGCACCTGGCCTCATATTTTCTTAAAGCAGCTTAGTAAACATGTTAGATAATGAAAGTTCTAAGTATCTTGTTAGCAATAAAGATGTCATTTTATCTTCCTACAATTGTCCAAGCCATGCTGAAATAGGGAAATAGAGGAGGTACTCTTCCTTTCTTATTTAGTTTTTTTGTACTTTCTGATTTATTTCCCATAAAAGTCAATTTAAGCATGGACTGGTTAGTTTTGTTGGATTATTTTTTAAAACAATGTGTCTTTTTGACTAATTAGGTTGCAGTATATGCAATCATCAAAAAACATCCATATGTTGAATGATGACTATTGTAGACTGTCATAATCAACAGTTGAGGCCAAATTCTGCTTACTGATTGCATGACCCAAATCCTCCAAGATTATTTTACATGTTGGTAAATGAACATACGCTAACAAAAATATAGTGAATTTAACATAAAATGAGAGCCTTGAAATTGAATGATTAAAGAAATGTTCATTGCTTTAGATATAAAATAAATAAATATTTCTCTTATGATAAAGAAAATATAACAGTCAAATTTATTTTGTATACTCTTTAAGTTCCAAAGCATCATTAAGATCATTGATAAGACTGTTTCTGTGGTTCAATTCACAGATAGCACAGGAATATCCAGTGGCTGGAGGAAAAATGGCTGAAAAAACGTTTTTTTCCCTTTGAATGGATGGGTAATGTGATTCATCTTCTAAAGAGTTTCGTATATTCAAACAAAAAAATGGAACTCATGGCAAATTGCTATTATTACGAATCTTGTTTATAATGAAATTGAGTGACATTAAGCTCCTGAGGATATTTTTGGTCCATTTTCCAGAAAGGAGAGTAACAGATAAATAATGATGAAAGAAGTAAAAAACAAAACAAATAATGTTTTTGCTACATTTCCTCACCTAGATTGTCTATGTTTTTAATAAAGTCTGTATTTTATACCATTCCTACCAGTTTTGTTCTCATATGATTCGAAAATATTTATGATTTTCATCTCCAACCATCAGCCCATATCCTGGTTAAATAAAAGGTGATTACAATTCTAATGATTACAGTTAATTTAGAAAGCTGAAAAGAAATTTGAAAAAAGAAGTTTCAGAAGAAATAAATTTCATAAAAGTCACAGTACCAAAATATCAGTTACACATAGTTTCAGTTTTTATTGTAAATCAATGTTCCTGTTTTTTCTGTTGTATTTGTAACACCTTTCAAATCTTTTCAAATATATCAGGTTGTTAGAAGTTTTTCATAAACTCATCTCTAAAAGCTCATAAATATATATGATTTTCTTAAAATAATTAAAAAAATTGTGGAATTCATCAGGTTTACATGAAGAGTTAACACAGGTTCTGGAATAGAATTTCATAACAATTCCCCATAGCTATCTTCTGCACACCAAACACTTAGGAGGCCAGTTACGGTGAGTTTCTAGTTACTCTTCCACGAGTAACTACTAACTAGTACTGTGAGACTAGTTACTCTTCTATGCCCAAAATGGAAGAATTATATTATAGTGGTGTGAATAAGTCTATTGAAACTGAAGTTAAAATACCTTCACTATTTCAGAAAATGAATGCCCAGTTAGACTGATGAAGATTTACAAATTAAGGTTATTATTCCGCAATAGAGAAACTTCAAGTAAAATAGGTATCTTGTTTTTACTACTGAAAGCACAAACTCTGAGAGCTAGTTCTATGAAAGAATTAAAAATTTTTAAAGTACAAAAGGAAAAAAGGCAGATATTCAGCACATTAGGTACAAATGAAGAAAACTAATTGAATATAGAGGTATTAAGGTAACATGAAAAGGATAAATGAGGTAATAACTGACTTAAATTACATGCAGTATTTTTAGATTTAAATTTAAAATTCTTATCTGTAGAATTTGCTTGATGAACAAATATTTGTAGATTTCCTTCTTTTAAATGCAGTGTCCTTAATTAATGTTATTTAATTTTATTTATATACAACCCAAACTTTAAAAACATCTGTCATAACAAAAGCCTGTCTTACCACTTTCATGTTTTTCCAACCAAAAAGAACAACAACAAGGAAAAGCCAGATATGGATAAAAAGAAAATGGGATAGGTTTTCCTCTTGAGTCCAGATCCTTATGAAAAAATAAGCAAAATTATATTTTTCAGCAGGATTCATTTTATAAAAACACTGTTTTATGGTATATAGACAAAAAGCAATATCAAATAGCAAATGGAAGTTTTGAGAGATGGAATCATCACTTTTCCTATTTTTTAAGTGAATTTTGGCATTTCTAACATGTAAGATCACTGTTTAGCAAAACTTAATGAGCTAAAAAACAATTGTATAAAAGAGTACAAAG
The DNA here is from genome assembly GCF_037993035.2 of Macaca fascicularis. NCBI lineage: Eukaryota > Metazoa > Chordata > Mammalia > Primates > Cercopithecidae > Macaca > Macaca fascicularis. The sequence continues at coordinate 90,179,194 of NC_088386.1, forward strand.
TTTCAGTGATGGAGGACAGATATGTTCTGGAGATCTATGTGTACAGCATAGTTAATAATATTGTATTGTATACTTCAAATTTTTAAGAGAGTAAATCTTAAATGTTCTCACCAAACCAAAGTAAATGGTAACTATGTGAGGTAATAGATATGTTAATTAACTTTAATTTGATAGTCATTCCACAGTTTAGACATATATCAAAGCATCACATTGTACACATGTTATTATTGGTCAATTATACCTAAAAAAGAGAAAATAGAAAGTAAAAATGATAAAAGAGATAATTTTATTTAGAAATTGATTACCATGGAATGGAAGCCAGAGCAGTATTGCATAGGTTTCCAAGAGATGTTAGCAGATTATCTCATAATAATTTCTAATGTATGCATTTTTAATAATAAAATCATTTTAATCATTATTAAAGAGTAATAACAAACAGATCATTTATAGGTAAATATATCATTTAGAAATCTTCTAAGTAGCTTTTTCTTTATGGAATATTTTCAAGATGTTTAAAGTCATATGTACTAATATTTTAAAATGCATGCAATTCATCTTATATTAATTTAAAATATATATAATATAATGAAAATAGTACACATGAGCTTGTGGTTTACTTTTGACTAATATTGGAAATAATTAGTATATGATTTATTGTGAGTTGATATGAATATACATGCAGAGAGGTTTGCAAATTTGATTTTTTTTTCCTTTTAACATTTTCATGCTTTTTAAAAATCATGCCTGGAGTATGATATTTATTTTTCTGCTGAGTTTTTGAGGAAAATCTTCAACCAGTCATTCTGAAAAGAAAAATGTTTTTAGGATTTTCAGCATTACTGTCAATATTCTCTCTATTTGTATCAGTTGCAAATAGGCATGTGTTTCCACAAATCTATATTTTCTGTGAGACGTGTTTGAATAGATATGACTCACAAAGAATAACTCCCTTGGTGAGAAACAGCAGGTTATGTAGATGGAGAAGTGAGCTGACTGCATGGCAGCTCTTGAGTGGCAAATTGGAAGGACCATCTTCTCAGAGATTCTCTCCATCCAGCTGCCATGATGCTGATCTGCAACAAGCCATGTGAAAACTCAGGTTTTGAACCCTATGCTCTTTTCTGATACTCTCATTGGGAGGAGATGGTTGGGACTATAGCATAAAATATAAGAAATGAAGCCTCTGGAATTAGTACCTTAGCGTCTTTCTCCAAAGGACTCTCATTTCAGAGGAACATTCTTAACACGGAAGGCAGAACTCTGGCAGAACGTAGGCAAGTGACAAGGAAAATACATTAGGTACTGACAAGGTAGGCAAGTGATGGTAGTGACAAGTGACAAGCTAGCCAAGACAAGGAAAAAGGAAAGGAAATGGGAAAAAATGTTCAATGGAGAAAATAAATGAAATTATGAAGAATTATAAATAAAGGACATAAAAGTGGAAACTATTTAACAGAATAAAGCAATAATTGCATGAAGGACAAGAGAGATAAAAGACATACGAAGTATAGTGAAAAGTTTAAATCAAAAATAAGCATAGATGGCAATTATGTAAAATATAATGAAAAATATGCAGTAGAAATAAATTCAGGTGACAATTATTCATATATTTTGTATAATTTTAGTAAAATATCTTGTTTTTCAATTATTCTGAATTGAAGACAATATTTTTAGTGAAACATGCCATTGTTTTTATACTAATTTGGAAGATAATTCGTTTCCTTTAATTTTGACAATAAGAATATCTAGCACTTACTAATAACTTATGGTAGAATAGACAATTTTTATGCTTGATATAAAATTACACATATATTTATGTATGTGTTCATCACAACAGTCCTAGGAAGCAAGCAACACTATTGTGTATACCTTTCAGAGGAGGAAACCAAAGCTGTGATGGGATAACTAAGTTGCCAGATATTACACAAGTTGCAAGTGTCAAGACCAAAGTTTGCTCTGGCAATCTGGCTTCAGAGATAATGTTCTTAGCATATTGCATGCTAAAATAACAGGCTGTCTTTGAAGAACCGGTAATTACTACACACCTATAATTTTCTTATCATTATTTTATTGTTAAATAGTTAACCATTTTTTCGTTAAGTTTAAAATTACCAACTGTCTCCACAAATATATGTTTTACATTTGCAAATATTGCATGCTTAAAATCAGATAAAAACATGTAGTCTTTCTTTAAAAAAGCATAGCTAAAGCCTAAAGTTAAAACAATGTTAAATATTAGCATGATTTGAGTTGGAATAAACTGATTTTAAATTGACATTTTAGATTATTTTCTTATGAAAGCCCCTTGTTAATAATAATTCCTATTGGCAATGAACTAGATCCTTTTAAAATATCTGTGAAGAATTCTGAATTAACAGTAAACCACATAAGCAGGTACTGAATTGTGTGTGTGTGTTTTTTTCAGTTTTCACCAATTTTGAGTAGATTCTAAGGAATCTACTCAAACAGGTACCCTTTTTATGGTAACTATGATCTGCAGAAAAATCTTTATCATCATTGTAAGATCTTTAAAAAATAAGCCTGTGTTGTGTGTTTAAAATATTTTCTTTTACAAGGGCAAATTTTGAGCCAGTATTTAAAAATAGAGTCTTACTTTTAAAAATCTATAATTTTTAATTTGTAACTTTTAATTTTGACAGAATTTCAAACCACAGGGAATTTTGCAAGCATAGTACAATAAATCCTATTTTCCCTTTACCCAGAGTCATGAGTTGTTTACATTTTTCCTCACTTGCTTTAGTATTTTATGAATACACATGCACGCGCACACACACACACACACGTATATATAATATATGTTATATTTTTTCTGAACTTTGTAAGAGAAGGTAGACATATGTCTTTCCCTTTAAAAATTTAAATGAATATTCCTAAAAAGGACATTCTTTTTCCTAACCAAGATACAGTTATCAAAATCAGAAAATTTAACAAAGTTATGATACTATTTTCTAATCCAGAGTTCATATGGAAATGTCATCAATTTTTGAGCTTTCTATCCAAACTAAAATCACAGTTTTTATTAGATTATTATAACTAGTCTCCTTAAATCTGAAACAGCCTGTCAGCCTGTCTTTGTATTTCCTGAAAATGATCTTTTTTTTTTTTTTTGATAACAGGCCAATTATTTGTAAAACATTTTCAGTTATTCTACTGTTTCTTCCCAATTAGAATGAGGTCAAGTATTTGGGGCAATAATACTACTGAAGGGAGACTGTGTCTCTCAGTGAATGTTCTCAGAAGTGTCTGATGTAGGTTTCTCTCAATATTAATGATGTTGGTTTAGATCATTCAGATGATCTAAGTATCCTCCAGGTTTCACCATTGTAAACTTACTTTTATTTAATATTAAATATTTTCTTGGAAGATACTTTGGCACTCTATATATATCCTGCTCATCATCAAACTTTTCCCCACTAGTATTAGCATCTGTGTGTTTTTCTTAATGTTATTTTAGATATAGGAATTACATGCGCAGATTTGTTTATGGGAATATTGTCTGATGCCAGGGTTTGGGGTAGGGATCCCGTCACTCTGGTAGTGAGCATGGTACCAGATAGGTAGTTTTCTTAACCCAGCTCCTCCCTCTGCACTCTAGTAGTCCTCAGTGTCTATAGTTCTCATACTTATTTCCATGTATCATAGATGTCATATTGATACCTCCAATTCCAACTCAACACCAGAGGACACATTCTAGTCTTTGCTGTTTCTGTTTTCAACTCTCTTTACAAACATGGAAAATATAGCTCCCACTTTTTTTTTTTTTTTTTTTTTTTTTTTTTTTTTTTTTTTTTTTTTAGATGGAGTCTCGCAGTGTTGCCCGGTCACCCAGGCTGGAATGCAATGGTGCAATCTTGTCTCACTGCAACGTCTGCCTCCTGGGTTCAAGTGGTTCTCCTGCCTTGGCCTCCCGAGTAGCTGGGATTACAGGTGCCCACCACCCATCCGCCTAATTTTTTATATTTTTTTGTAGAGATGGGGTTTCACTATGTTGGCCAGGCTGGTCTTGACCTCCTGACCTCGTGATCCGCCCGCCTCGGCCTCCCAAAGTTCTGGGATTACAGGCTTGAGCCACCGCTCTGGGCCAGCTCCCACTATTTCTAAAATAATAATTCACTTCCTCAAATCTAAAATACACTGAAAATGAGGGGCTGACTGACTAGAGGCACTGGGTACTTACCTCTTGCAAAAAGAAGAACCAAAACATTGAGGAATCACACTTCAAATAGATCATCTAAGAGAGAACCATGGACTTCAACAGAGAATTGTCAGGAAATGCCTAAAACAAGAAAGGTGAGGGAAGTGAAATAGTCTATTCTTTCGGAATCAGCTGGGAGCCCAGAGAGACTCCCCAACATAGGGAAAGGAAAATGAGTGATCCACAAAGGTCTACATTCCCACTGCAGACACCTGCAATCTTAGCCACGAGAAAGCCCTTCAACCCTGTGGGCCCTGAGACTAACATAGGGAGCTGCCTGGAGAATGTGCAATGACATTGCTCCAGAGAAAGAGGTCACACTGGGTCTCACACAATCCGCAATTTCTAAGCAGCCACACAAATGTGCTATTCTGGGAGCCCAGCCCACACCATGCTGCTTCCTGCCTTGGAGCCCAATAGACCCTGCATTTCCACATCCCAGGAGCTTCACATTTCTGCTGCTGCTAGGACCAAGGCATAAACCAATGGCATTGACCTTGCTTCCCCCCAGCAGCAGAGCAACCATGCATTTATAAATTCCCCGAGGACAGGTTACCATGCTTATAACTAGCAACTGTGGTTGAAATGCCTGTTCCCTGAGCACCCACCTATGGCTGCTGCCACTGAAAACAAAACCTCTGTCAGAGCTGCAGTGCAGCTACAGAAACCCTGCCTGAGCATTTTGCTGAGGGCCTAGGGATCATTCTGCCCCTGCCTGTCATAGTCAGCTCTGCCGTGTACCACTGGAGCCCCTGATGACAGGCTTGCCAGGCCCAGCTCGACTCTAGCCCTATGCCTTAGCATTTGTTTTTGAAACAGTCCAGTCAAACAACATTTAAAATAAGAAAATGAACAAAATGTACATGACATATGGGATACAATAAAGAACCCAAATATTTGAATTTAGGGGTCCAAGAAATCTAAAACCAAATCGATAGACAATATTTTTGACAACATAATAGCTAAAATCTTCCCAATCTAGCAAGATGTTTATACATTCACATACAGGAAGCTAAGAAACCTGCAAATAGATACAATTCAAACAGGTTTCCTCCACAGCATATGGTAGTCAAACTGTCAAAAGTCAAAGACAAAGGGAGAATTCTAAAAACAGCAAGAGAAATATATCTAATCACTTATAACGGAACCCTATCAGGTTAACAGCAGATTTCTCAGCAGGAAGTTTCTAAACCAGGGGAGATTGGGATGATACATTAAAAGAAAAAAAATTGTATATACTACATCCAGCACAGTTATCCTTTATAAATGAAGACGATATAAAGTATTTTCCAGACAAGCAAAAGCTGAGGCCATTCATCACCACCTAACTGGCCCTACAAGAAAGGCTTAAGAGAATTCTACACATGGAAGCAAAAGGATGATATCTAATATCATGAAAACACAAAAAAGTACAAAATTCACTCACAGGACAAATACACAATTTTTTGAATTGGTGATGAGAAAGGGCTCAAATGTTAAACTAAAGACAACTACCAAACCACAGAGATAAACAATAAGAGAGAAAGAAGGCAAAAAAATAATACACAAAACAAACAGAAATCAGTTCATAAAATGACAGGAATAAGCTTTCACATATCAGCAATAACTTGAATGCAAATGAAATAAACTTTCCAGTTACAAACTGTAGACTGACTGAATGGAGAAAACAACACAAGATTCACCCATATGCTACCTACAAGAAACTCATCTCACCTATAAAGAGACAGATTGAAAGCAGAGGAACATAAAAAATATTCTACACTAATGGAAACCAAAAGCGAGCAGAGAATAACTATACTTCTGTCAAATAAAACAGATATTAAAAACAAAATAAAAAGAGACAATTATAAAATTGTCTTTATCACTATAACATAAAGGGATTAATTCAACAAGAGGATATAACAATTCTAAGCATATATGCACTCACACTAGAACACTTAGATATACAAAGCAAATATTGTTAGATATAAAGGGAGAGATAGACTCTAATAGAATAAGTGATGGGGACTTGAAGATCCCACTCTCAACATTAGGCACATCATGTAGTCAGAAAACTAACAAAGGAATGGTACCAGCTCCTCTTTGTACCTCTGGTAGAATTCGGCTGTGAATCTGTCTGGTCCTGAGCTTTTTGGGGATTGGTAGGCTATTAATTACTGCCTCAATTTCAGAACTTGTTATTGGTCTATTCAGGGATTTAACTTTCTGATTTAGTCTTGGGAGGGTATATGTGTCCAGAAATTCATCTATTTCTTCTAGATTTTCTAGTTTATTTGCATAGAGGTATTTATATTATTCTTTGATGGTAGTTTATATTTATTTGGGATCAGTGGTGATATCCCATTTATCATTTTTTTTATTGTGTCTACTTGATTATTCTCTCTTTTTTTCTCTATTAGCCTGGCTAGCAGTCTATTTATTCTGTTAATCTTTTCAAAAAAAACAGCTCCTGGATTCATTGATTTTTGAAGGGTTTTTCATGTCTCTATCTCCTTCAGCTCTGGTCTGATCTTAGTTACTTCTTGTCTTCTGTTAGCTTCTGAATTTGTTTGCTCTTGCTTCTCTAGTTCTTTTATTTGTTTTTTTTTATTATTATTATTTTTATTTTTTGAGATGGAGTCTTGCTCTGTTGCCCATGCTGGAGTGCAGTAGCGGAATCTCAGCTCACTGCAACCTCCATCCCTCCAGGTTTAAGCAATTCTCTGCCTCTGACTCTGGAGTAGCTGGGATTACAGGCACGTGCCATCACGCCTGGCTAATTTTTATGTATTTTTAGTAGAGACGGGGTTTCACCATCTTGGCCAGACTGGTCTTGAACTCCTGACCTTGTGATCCACCGACCTTGGCCTCCCAAAGTGCTGGGATTACAGGTGTGAGCCACCGCACCTGGCCTAGTTCTTTTATTTGTTATGTTAGGGTGTCAATTTTAAATCTTTCCCGCTTTCTACTGTGGGCATTTAGTGCTATACATTTCCCTCTAAACACTGCTTTAGCTGTGACCCAGAGATTGTGGCATGTCATGTCTTTGTTTTCTTTGGTTTCAAAGAACTTATTTATTTCTGTCCTAATTTCATTATTTACCCAGTAGCCATTCAGGAGTATGTTGTTCAGTTTCCATGTAGTTGTGAGGTTTTGTGTGAGTTTCTTAATCCTGGGTTCTAATTTGATTGCACTGTGGTCTAAGAGACTGTTATGATTTCCATTCTTTTGAATACGATGAGGGGTGTTTTACTTCCAATAACATGGTTATTTTAGAATAAGTGCTATGTAGAGCTGAGGAGAATGTATATTCTGTTGATTTGGGGTGGAGAGTTCTGTAGATGTCTATCAGGTCTGCTTGGTCCAGAGCTCAGTTCAAGTCCTGAATATCCTTGTTAATTTTCTGTCTCATTGATCTGTCTAATATTGACAGTGGGGTGTTAAAGTCTCTCACTATTACTGTGTGGGAGACTACGTCTCTTTGTAGGTCTCTAAGAACTTGCTTTGTGAATCTGAGTGCTCCTGTATTGGGTGCATATATTTTTCGGATAGTTAGCTCTTCTTGTTGCATTTATCCCTTTACCATTATGTAATGCCCTAACTCACTGTATGAGGCCAGCATCATTCTGATACCAAAACATGGCAGAAACAACAAAAAAAGAAAATTTCAGGACAATATCCCTGATGAACATCAATGCAAAAATCGTCCATAAAATACTGGCAAGCCAAACTCAGCAGCACATTAAAAGGCTTATCCACCATGATCAAGTCAACTTCATCCCTGGGATGCAAGGCTGGTTCAACATATGCAAATCAATAAATGTAATCCACCACATAAACAGAACCAACGACCAAAACCACATGATTATCTGAATAGATGCAGAAAAGACCTTTGATAAAATTCAACACCCTTTCATACTAAAAACACTCAATAAACTAGGTATTGATGGAGTATATCTCAAAATAGTAAGAGTTGTTTATGACAAACCCACAGGCAATATCATACTGAATGGGCAAAAGCTGAAAGCATTCCCTTTGAAAACCAGCACAAAACAAGTATGCCCTCTCTCACCACTTCTATTCAAAACAGTATTGGAAGTTCTGGCCAGGGAAATCAAGCACAAGAAAAAAATAAAGGTATTCAAATATATATATTTTTTATATTGCTTACTGATATAAGCAGTATCAGCAAAGTCTCAGGATACAAAATCAATGTGCAAAAATCACAAGCATTCCTATACAAAAATAATAGAAAAACAGAGAGCCAAATCATGAGTGAACTCCCATTCACAATTGCTACAAAGAGAATAAAATACCTAGGAATACAACTTACAAGTGATGTGAAGGACCTCTTCAAGGAGAACTAAAAACTACTGTTCAGGAAAATAAGAGAGGACACAAACAAATGGAAAAACATTCCATAGGGATAGGAAGAATCAATACTATGAAAATAGCCATACTGCCCAAAGTAATTTATAGATTCAGTGCTATTGCCATTAAACTACCACTGACTTTCTTCACAGAATTAGAAAAAAAAAAAACTACTTTAAATTTTATATGGAACCAAAAAAAAAAAAAAAAAAAAAAAAAAAAAAAAAAAAAAGCCCATATAGCCCAGACAATCCTAAGCAAAAAGAACAAAGCTGGAGGCATCATGCTACCTGACTTCAAACTATACTACAAGGATACAGTAACCAAAACAGCATGGTACTGGTACAAAAAGAGATATATAGACCAATGGAACAGAAGAGAGGCCTCAGAAATAACGCTGAACATCTACAATCATCTGATCTTTTACAAACCTGACAAAAGCAAACAATGAAAAAAGGATTCCCTATTTAATAAATGGTGTTGGGAAAACTGGCTAGCCATATGCTGAAAACTGAAACTGGACCCCTTTTTTACACCATATCCAAAAATTAACTCAGGATGGATTAAAGATTTAAATGTAAGACCTAAAACCATAAAAACCCTAGAAGGAAATCTAAGCAATACCATTCAGGACATAGGCATTGGCTAACACTTCATTACTAATAAACAAAAACCAACTGCAACAAAAGCCAAAATTAACAAATGGGATGTAATTAAACTAAAGTGCTTCTGCACAGAAAAAACAAACAAACAAACAAAAAAACTATCATCAGAGTGAACAGGCAACCGGCAGAATGGGAGAACATTTTTGCAATCTATTGATCTGACAAAGGGCTAATATCTAGAATCTACAAGGAACTTAAACAAATTTACAAGAAAAAGCAAACAACTCCATCAAAAAGTGGGCAAAGGATATGAACAGACACCTCCCAAAAGAAGACATTTATCCGGCCAACAAACATATATTTAAAAAAGAAACGTATCATCACTGGTCATAGAGAAATGCCAATCAAACCCACAATGAGATATCATCTCATGCCAGTTAGAATGGTGATCATTAAAAAGTCAGGAAACAACAGATGCTGGGGAGGATGTGGAGAAATAGGAATGCTTTTACACTGTTGCTGGGAATGTAAATTAGTTCAACCATTGTGGAATACAGTGTGGTGATTCCTCAAGGATCTAGAACTAGAAATACCATTTGATCCAGCAATCGCATTACTGGGTATATACCCAAAGGATTATAAATCATTCTACTATAAAGACACATGCACACATATGTTTATTGCAGCACTATTCACAGTAGCAAAGACCTGGGACCAATTCAAATGCCCATCAATGTTAAATTGGATAAAGAAAATGTGGCACATGTACACCATGAAATACTATGCTGCCATAAAAAAGTAGGAGTTCATGTTTTTTGCAGGGACATGGATGAAGCTGGAAACCATCATTCTCAGCAAACTAATACAGGAAAAGAAAACCAAACACTGCATGTTCTCACTTATATGTGAGCGTTGAACAATGAGAACGTATGGACATAGGGAGGAAACATCACACACCGGAACCTGTCAGGGACTGGGGGGCAAGAGAAGGGATAACATTAAGAGAAATACCTAATGTAGATGACAGGTTGATGGGTTCAGCAAACCACCATGGCACATGTATACCTATGTAACAAACCTGCACCTTCTGTACATGTATCCCAGAACTTAAGTATAATTTAAAAAGAGAGAGAAAATTAAGAAAGAAACACTGGATTTAAACAGTACTTTAGACAAAATGTACCTAACAGACATATACAGAGCATTTATTATAACAGCTACACAAGACACATTATTCTCCGCAGCACATGGAACATTAGCTAGGAGAACCTAGAAATAAATGTACAGATTTATAGCCTACTGATTTTTGACAAAGACATCAAGAAGATACCTTGAGAAAAGAAAACCTTCTTCAGTAAGTGGTGCTACCAAAATTGGATATCCATGTGAAAAAGAATGAAAATGGACCCTCTTTCTCACCATATAAGAAAATCAACTCAATATGAATTATAATTTTAGGGGGACCAAAATTATAAAACTACCATAAGAGAAATAGGTGAAACAGTTCAGAACAGTGATCTAGACAAATAATGTATGCCTAAGACCTTAAAAATATAGCCACCTTCCAAAAAATAGATAAATAGTACTATATCAAACTAAAAAGCTTCTGCACCGCAAAGGAAACAATCAGAGAGTAAAGAAAAAACAAGTTAAATTGGAGAAAATATTTGCAAACTGTTCATCCAGCAAAGAACTATCATCCAGAACACGCAAGGAACTCAAGCAACTTAATAGCAAAAAAGAAAAGGAATAATCTCATTACAAAGCAGGCAAACGACATGGATAGACATTTTTTCAAAAGAAGACATACAAACGACCCACAAGTACATGAATAAAATCATCAACATCAACAGTCATCACAGAAATGCAAATCAAAACCACAAGATAGCATCTTATCCCAGTTAGAATGGCAATTATTAAAAAGAAAAAAGTGACTGGCAAGAATATGGAGAACAGGTAACTCTTATACACTAATGATGGGAAAGTAAATTAGTACAACCACTGTGAAAAATAGTATGGAATTGAAAAAAAATAAAAACCAAAAAATAGAACTGCCATATGATCCAGTAATCCCATTACAAGGCATTTACCTAAATGAAAAAAAAAAAAAAATCAGTATATCAAATAGATACCTATATTCCTATGTTTATTGAAGCCCTATTCACAACAGCAAAGATACAGATCAGCCTAAGTGTTCAGCAATGAATGAATGGATAAGGAAAATGTGGTAGGTATATACACTGGAACTTTTAAAAGAATAAAATCATGTCATTTGCAGCATTTATGACACTAGAGGTCACTATGTTAATTGAAATAAGCCAGGCAGAAAAAGAAAACTATCACATGTTCGCTCTCATATGTGGGAGTTAAAAAAAGTGGATCTTATGAAGATAGAGGATAGATTGTTGGTTACCAGAGGGTGAACAGGTTACCAGGAAGGGTTAGATAGAAAAAATAAGACCTAGCGTTTGATAGCTCAATAGGATGAGTACAATTAACAACAAAGTGTTGTATGTTTCAAAATAGCTAGAAGAGAGGACTTAAAATGTCTTCAATGCATAGGAATAATAAATTTTCAAGTATGAACACTTCAAATACTCTGACATAATCATTACATATTTTACACATGTAACAAAATATCACATGTACCCCATAAATAGGTAGAGATATTATATATTCATAACACAGTAAATTAAAATAAATAAAATATACAAAAACCAGTATCAATATTGCTAACATATAACACTGCACAAAACAAATCTAATTACTATAGATTAATGTCCACCTACAATGGCTTTTAATTCTATATTAGGAACATTTTCATAAATTCAAATCCACAAACTATATATTTAAAATGAATAATCAACGTATGTGACTAAAGCATACATTTGTGAATTCTTGATTAATATGCTTCATATAATAAACTTCCTAATAGTCTTCTACACATAAATATTTCTGAAATTTAAAAAATATTGATAAAATAAAGCTAACTGAACAAGGATTCTTAACATGATTTGGTCTTTTTAAATTTATGTCAAATGATACAGAAGGACAATTAAGCTAACTAATATTACTACCAGACTTTAAAAGGTCAGTCTTCATAGGAGGGTAAAAATATCTCAAAACTAACAATATCATTATTATTTTACACAAAATTTAGGTTTGATCTTTTTTTTTAGTGAACACTTATTTCCTCCTGAAATAAAATGTAATATTTAACCATTAAGAAAAATTTAGGAAATATGTTAAAAAAAATCCTCAAAATCTTAAACTAATTCTTATTCCTTTCAGTCAGAGATGTGATACTCACTGCTAACATGGAACCTTGTAGCTTAATGGCAAAGAACATGGATGTTTAAGTCGGAACTGGATTCTTATTTCAACACAGCAATTTGCTAGCAATGTAATGTTAAGCTTATTGCTTAATTTCTATAAGCCATAGCTTTATGACCTACAAAAACTTTCATTATCTTAATCATACAATTGTATTCAATAAGAAGGAATTTCTGACATATCACAAAGTACATTTTACATATAGTAGTACTCAATAAAATTTCCCCTGAGAAATGTTTAACATATAACAATGAGAAAAGTTGCAGAATATAATACTGTATATACAGTAAAATCATTATTTGAAACATGACCTTATGAAACATGATCTTATAATGTATAGTAAATGTAAAATATTTGAAACATGATTTTGTGTAATTAATGAGAAATTCAATATTCTAGTAATCCATTGCACATTCCAGAATATTCATTCTTTCATTCTACAAATACCAGATGATTGACTATGTGTAGTGAGCTTGGTGCAAGGTGAACAATATACTTGAAAAGGACAAAGTTCCTGCCTTCATGAAGCTTACCGCCTAGTGGAGTAGTTATACAACACAAAGAAACAAACATGTACTTACAAAATGTGATATACCATATGAAAATAAATGAAACACTAAATGGATTCATTGCTCTCTCTCTCTCCCCTCCAAGCCATCTTTTTCCTTTTTCTTCATCTATCAATATATTGACAGAAGTTAGAAAAAGGTTTATTTTTGAGACTCAGTCTCACTCTGTCACCCAGGCTGGAGTGCAGTGGCATGATCTCAGTTCACTGCAACCTCTGCCTCCTGGGTTCAAGCAATTCTCCTGCCTCGGCCTCCCTAGTAGCTAGGATTACAGGCAAATGCTACCCCGCCCGGCTAATTTCTATATTTTCAATAGAGACGTGGTTTCGCCATGTTGGCCAGGCTGGTCTCAAACTCCTGACCTCAAGTGATCTACCCACTTAGGCCTCCGAAAGAAGGGTTTACACCTGGGATTACAGGTGTGAGCCACCACACCCAGCTGGAAAAGGCATTTTCAATGGCCCATTTGCTTAATTGATACTGAATTCTCAAAAAGCCAACCACGCAAGTGACGAAGGAAAGAACATTCCTGGTAGAAGAAATAATATGTGGAAATTTTTGTAGATCAAAACTTGATTCGAGTCACTCTCCCTCTTTCTTTTGACGTTATCCAATTAGAATAATTTCTTTTATTTGCTGAAATTCCAATAGCTCTACTCTGTTAATTCTGAGGTAAGAAACAGTCCTCCAGTTTTGTTATGTAACAATCAATGTCTCATTTCAATAACTGGACATCATACAAAGTGTTATTCAAAATAAAAATTAAATCAATGTTACTTTTTCCCTTTCCCTTGCTCAAGCTGCTTCAGATTGGAAGCCCACACTTACCCCAGGATGTTTTCCAACTGGAAAATGATATGATGGGGTAATCCTGCTCTCCATCTCTATCTCGCTAGTAGAATGCATACTCTGTCAGAAAGGTTCTTTAGTGGAATATTTATCTTCTGTCCTGGAGCTCCCCAAGTGCCTACTTTCTCTCTGACCTGAACGTCCAGGCCTTTCAATTAGATGACCCAAGACTACCCCACTGTGATTCTTTCTCCCGAGTGATCTACACTTTCTTTTGTGGCAACACTCACTACCTCCTGACCCTCCAGTCTCTAAGATATTGTGCAGGTGCTTCTGCACTCTTCTGGTTGCCACACCAGTCAGCCCTTTGCTTGCTTTCCAGATTTCTAAAGGCAGGATTCAGACATCATGCTACAGTCTGTCTAAACCCAATATAAACCCAATAAATACACTGTTTTCTCCCCAAGCCTAGACAAAACAAACATGATTATCTTGCTTCTGTATGTCAGTAAGGTGAGCAACACCATTCTCCCCTGAATAAACACACTAAAATTCCTGGGTGTTGTCCTTGATACTCTGTTTTTCTTTATCCTTCATCATATCTTTAAGTTCAGCCTGTCACAAACATTCAATGACACCATTGATATCTAGTATATGTCAACCTCTTTCTTCCCTGAATGCACACAAAAGTCTCCTAACTTGTCTGTTTCTGTCAGTTCAGTTTTCCTGTCATTTAATACTGTTTCTTCTCTTTGCTACTTGAGTTATTTTTCTAAGTGCAAATCTATTGTCATTTCCTTGTATAACATTTTTAATGGCTCTTCAATCCATAACTAGAGACTGAACTGTTCTCAGTTTTTCTATGTTGCTGTGTTTCCTGTCCTGAATAACCCATCCCTCATATTCCTTCTTGCCAATTATGTGACTCACTCCTTCTCGCACTTTAATCTTGATTTAGACTACAGAACTCTGTCTGACCCCTTGCTCTACTCTCAAAGCTCCCCTTTACTTCAGTCTAATTCTCTTATCATGCACTTAAGCCATCATTTATATTTGCTTTCTTTTTATAACTTAATAATCCTTAATAAGTCATCACTTCCTTGACAGTAAGAATCATGTCTTATTTTCATCATGGTATCAAGAGTATACAATACAACTCCTGGCAAACTGTTAGTGTTTAATTGATATTTGTGGAATTAATTAATGAGTAGGTGAATAAGTGTAATGGTGGGTAACTCAGTATCTAGATGAAAAACAGTCTCAGGAGCTTTTTCTTTGCCAAGACTCCAGTCCCAATTCCCAGCCTTTAACAGTCTCAGCTTTAATTTGAGGAAAAATGACTTTGATAGACCAGTTTTGGTCCATTATGTAGTTTCCACTTAATAAACAGAATTAAATAATTTCAATTAAGAAGGCTCATGTGAATATTGACGCATTATCAGTTGTTACTTAGTTGACTAAAAGTCTTCAACGGTGCCCAAGTCATAGTCAGAGTTCTGGCATTGAGGAGGTTTAGAGTTATTATTTACTAAGAAGAGAGTTAGATAGAGGCAAACCACAGGAGATGGTACTATCCCCTTACATGAAGCTTACATTATACAGAAGGGAGGAATATACTATAAGAATAAATTTTGAGTTCTATGCAGAAAAATTACATATGGATACAGAAGGGAGTTTTATGGAGAAGTGATAATCTAAATAAATGATGAAGGAATCCTCTGAAAATGAGTAAACTATGTGTACATTTGAAGGAAATGCCTCACTGGCAGAGCTATTTACAAAGCAAAGGCTCTGAGGTGCCAGTATGTTTAGTATGTTTAAGAAATCACAAAGACAAGCGTGACTGGGACAAAGTAAATGAAGGAGGGAGTGAATTAATACAATCCAGAAAATCTAAAATATTTCTTTTAACTGGCTTTGTTTGAATTCCAATCCCAAATGAATTTTTCAAAGAAATCTGATTTGTCCAACCTTAGTTATTTGACAACTACAGGTTAATCCACTCTACTGAGGAAGGAGGACTCATAATAAATATTTCTTGCAGTGTCTTATCTTTTTAAACAAAGAACAAACTTAAGAGAAGTGTGCTGGGGTCGGGACGGGGGTGTCTTGATGGCTGCACAAATCATACCAAGATTGTCTTCTCTGTGGGTGTAAAAGGACAGCTCTTTAGGGGAAAATCCCTCAGACTTCTGGACAGGGGCTTAGACCTAGATTATGTGACACTGTATAGAGGAGGCTAAGTATAAGGAAAATCTCACAGATTTACATAATACTGAGACTGGAAAGGAAGCTAGGAATTTTCCTGTTCAGTCATTATATTAAAAATGAAGTAAGGAAACTTCAGAGGCTAAGTGACTGTTTTTCAGTTTGGTATACATGGCTAATTAGTGCCAGCCCACAGACCAAACACGTATCTTTTGATTTCCTATTCAATTTGGCATAGAAAATAATGTGACTGAGTTCTGAGAAAGCACAACTTTTCTGGAGAGTCCCTAAGAATACTTCCAAACACAATTAATTAAAATAGAACTAGTGGCAATGTTAAGATACATCAGAAAATAGCATGAAAAACAGAATAAATTTAATGTACATCAAAGTACGTCATCATGGGAATGGCTCTCGAACCAAACCCTGAAGGAGAATAGTGTGGCCTCAAATCATTTCAGAGCCTAGGGCATGAAACTTCCATGAAAAATGCTGTTTGTCTGAATTCTTATAGTGAAATATAGGCATTCATTAAAGTAAAATGTCATAAGGAAAAAGAGAAACCCAGCAAAATTTTTTGTGCAAAATTTTCTCACTGTGGTAATGCAGTTAGAAAAAAATAGAAAAAGCTGTGAGTTTAAGCTCTGGAGTCTGAATTATCTTTATTTGAATCTTTGCTGGGACCTGCCTTAGCTATGTACAACAAGGCAAGTTTTCAGTCTCTTTGAATTGCAGTATCCTCGTTCATTTAAACAAAACAATACAAAAGAAAACAAAAATCTATATTCCAATTAACAATTCCAGTATATTTTGAGTATTACTTATGTAAGGCATATAAATATCTTGCATATTTATTTGTATATGTTAGATGTATGTAAACTCTTGATTTTCATAATAATCTGTGACATTATACAACACAGGGACTTTCCAGAGAGATACTTTTGAGTTTTTGATCTAAAGTATTTTTCTTCTATTTTTTCATTATTGTTTCCTAACTATTAAAAGTAATGACAAAAATCGTGATTACTTTTGCACTAACCTCATAATAAAATGTTTCAAATATTGTTACTGAGAATGAAATGTAGTGAAAACGTTTGTTGTTCCTATTAATGAACCTTACTAGACTTCCGAGGTGCCCAGAAGACTAACACTCTAATAAAGGCTATAGCAAGTAATTGACAAAGAAAGGATAAATTGTAGAAGCAGAAATTTCTCAGCTCTAGAGATATGGTTCAAAGATTTAATAAACTAATTAAAAAGTCAGACGAAAAGAGAAACCACTGATGGGCCTTGACGCCTTTAAGTAAAGTAGTAAGAAGCACAGTTGTCATGGAGGTAACAGAACAGCCAGAATGTTTTTCTAAGGAGTGAATTAGGACACACGATGGAAAGTGCCTGAAAAAATTAAGTGCATTGAAAAGACATCTGAATTACTGAGAATTTTAAGAACATTAGATATCCCATTTTCTTCTATGTAATTTGTAAATTATCTATTTTAATTCCTCCATTTTACAAATGAAGATAATGAACCTTAAATGTAGCAGGGACTATTTCCAACTCCATTCAATAAAAGCAAAGTCTTCATTTTATAAAAAGTGTTCACTGTAGTTTTCATGGAGCAAATTAGTGGCAATTTGAGTCACCACTCAGTGCCCTAGTGAAATATTCCTGCTTAACTCTAATGGATCTAGGCAGTGACTTTCTTAGTGATGATGGCAATCGTCCATCAGTTTATGGCCCTGGTCATAGCTATATCACACGTTCTTTTTATTTATTTTGTATTTTTTACTTTTATGTTTGCCTTTTTGTTGAGAAAATGTCAGAGAACATACATGTTTATAAACTTATAGTATAAACATTAAGGCTTTTTAAATTGGCTGCCTTTTGCCACTTTTTGGAAGGGAAGTTGCAAATTTAAGGGAACACTTCATAATCTCATTCAGTTGCAAAAGTTGGCATACATCAGTGGAGAAAAAGAACATTAGGAATTCACCCTGGAACTCTATGGGTGCCTTAGGTGATTGAGCAGTGTTTTTACTCTTTCATGATGTTATATGTAAAGGATTCAACTAATGGAATCACTATTCTGTGCCAATCTCAAAGTAGCCTCATAAAAAGTGTTCAATAAACTGAAAAGAGTTTTCCTTGGCATTTCCTAAAACTCACCAGATCTATGTTATCAGTAGCAATTCAAAAACCTTTAAAGGTATTTGTTTGTATTCAATTATCACATATTAATGTTTTCTTATCTTTATCTTTCCAAAACCTTACTTAATGTTTCTTCCTCATCTGCTAATTTATTGACATTTCATCTTATGGTAATAGTAATGGTTTCTCCTATCAAACATATCTTTTCAGATCATATTTCATTCTATCCCTGAACTTGAAATATTTCTCACCCTTTTTCTACTTGATGAAATTTTCTTACTCATCACTAAATACTCACCTATAATAAAGTCCCTTCCAGAAGACTTCCCTGCACACTCATATTGGGTGATGTACCTCCTCTCTGTTCCCAGAATGCTCCTATCTTGTCAGCCATCATCATGGTATCTTAGCCTTTCATGAACCATCTACTCCACTCTCAGATATTTTGTTATTACAGAGCAGTAATAGTGTCACATTCATCTGTCTACTTCTAAGAACCCCACAGTGCTTATTATGAGGAGATGCTTAATAAATGCTCATTAAACAAAAGGAAAAAAATACCGTATAAATCTCCCATACATACAAATACGAGCATATTCTAGGAACACTTACTTGAGACATCAGATATTTTTTTGTTATACATTTCACTCAGATACAGTGTGCTTTTTAAGGAAATAAAAAAATTTTAATTCAGAGAACAGCTGCCGTCTTTTGGGAGAAGTCAGAAGAATCTCTCTCCCTTTTGTTCTCTCCCCTATAAACTGAGAACATTATTGTTAATGATATTTTGTGTATGTGAAACGTAGCTTGAAGAGAAACAGTTGTTCTTGATATTGAATAAATTAATTGTGAAACCTGTTTTGCTTCCTTTATCTCCAAGTGGATAAAAATATTCATGATTCTAAAGCTGTAAAAGGCTATTCTGAAACTATCTGCAGACAAGGTTGCCATGGAAACCACCATTTTTTTGGAATAGTACAATAAATAGTCATCTAAAGAAATACTGAACACGGCACACCTTGCTCTGGTAATTATAGATGGTCCAGAATTGAAACACCTATGATATATTTTGCTTTCAGGTGTGCCACCAGAGGATATTTATTACCATAGTGGGATATTTTTGTAAACAGGTAAGATACAAAATGTTTACTTGCAGCAATAACTTGAGGTATGGAATGAGAAGGATACATACTACTGCTTCATAAACTCCTTAGTCTCCTCATGCACCTCACACATACATTCATGACATGTGCAAACAGATAAGAATGAAGACATGAGACAGTAAATTTCAAGATTCACTAGCGACCTAGGAAAGTAGAAGACAAAAGAATTTAAGAATATGTGAAAACCAGTGATAGTTCTAAATTCTCTTTCCCCATACACCCCAGCTTCCTGTAGGGAGACTAGATACCAAAGTACACAATAAGAGCTTGGAGAAATGAAATTAGAGTTTGAAGAACAGTGCTTTAAAAAAAGAATAAAAACAGCATCCTTTCCCTGTCTCTCTCTAGGTTTTTGGGGTATGGAAGGCTGCTAAAGAGGTAGGGGATAATTTCTGAATATAGAGACTAATCTTGATTTATGGCTGAAGTTTGCCACTAGCAAAACCTACAGAAGGACTTCATGCTTCAGCGGTTGAGGGAGGACAGCCTTGAGTAGTGGTAAAGCTCAAAGTGAAGAGATCAAGATTTTTCATTGAGGAGATGTGATTTATCCACGCAGGTTCTAAGGATGGCTGGCTGTGGACTCAAGTAACCACCCAGTGGTGTAAATAGACAGTTAACATTTGCTAGATGTTAGGATTAGGAGAGAAAGTTCTGTTATTTATACCCACCCATGAATGCAGGCAAAATAGGTGCATGATCATACCACACAAAATAGTCAAAATTTGTCACCGCCTCTGGTGAAAAGGAAGGAGATGGATTTCAAAGAGAAGGCTTTGAACTGAATAGGGACCATGTTTAAAACCCAAGTCAAAATGATTCTATATTGATCCAATATATTTATTAGAGGCAACAAGATTGTCTTTTTTATCCTTCCGCTGAATAGGAAGTTGTAATACAATTTATATTTCGGAGCAAAAAAGGTTTTTCTTTTTATACATATTATTTTTACATATTACATTCTTGTCTATATACATATCAATTTTTACATATATATGGTATAAAGAGCAAAAGATTCAGCTCAGGATCCCAGAGAGATAGTACAAGAAAAAATTAAAATGGGTCATCTAAACCAAACTATTCTGAGTTAAGACCTTTTTGCTTTTTTCAATATTCCATTTATTCTTCCCATTGTGAATGAGTTTTCTTAATCCCTTCTTAATGCAGGCAGGAGGAGAGTAAAACAGAGGATAAGAACATCAGCATTCTCTGAGAAGTTGATTTTTTTTCTTCATCTAGAATGAGAAAGCCAAAGCTTACTGTGGAAAATTAACCTTAAATGTCTAACATTTTTAATGCAAGAAACTATCACTTTATTAGTGTCCTATGGAACCTGGTTATGATAATTAGTGTAAAACAAAACAAACTGCATAGAAATACTTGAACTCTATTTAGCACAAGGGCAGCAGGGGAGAGAGAGAAAAAAAAAAGGAGAGAGAAAAACACAGATATGATCATTTGTAAGCAAGTGGGGACTAGAATCAGGAGGTAACTTTTATACAGTTCCATATTTGTACATCATTGTCTTTGCTAAAAGAAATTGTTGTTACCCTATTTAGCATATTAGGTTTCCTCGAAGGGTTACCCAAGAGTCCTTATATATTTGGTTAGGAAGGAAGCAAAGCTAAGAATGTTATTCAATTTCACAACGGAAATCAATACTACCTAACATTCTACAATAATCCAAGATAAAATATAGAAGCCAGAAAGGACAAACAGATCTATTTTAAATAATACTAATTCTCAGAAATTCATGAAGAAATATATGCTCCCAAAGCATATTTAGCTGTGCTAGGTATATAACTAGAAACATAAGAAAATTTATTTTCTCTGGAAAGTCCTGCAATATGTTTAAAGTTCTACTAGTTCCTTTTAAATCCAGGAATAAAATACCACAAAACAATTGCCAGTTACTGTCAACTAATGTGAGCCTATATGTTGTTAAAAATAAAGAAAAAGTATTTTGTAATAGATTCTAAACATTTCAATATGTTTTCTTTTTATGTTTTTTTTTATTAATGTGCAAACTAGGTAAATAGTAGGAGGTATGTGGTGTGTGTGTGTGTGTGTGTATGTGTGCGCGCATGAAATACAAGGAGAAAGAGAGGAAAGATAGAACTAAAAAGTGGATCATTATTACCTTATAGAACATAGAAAATTTTCACAGTTTAAAAGTATGCTCTTGTTACTAGAAAATTCCCCCAGGCAGTCCACCGACTCCATTTATACTTTTAAAATACTACTTAAAGCTCCATTTATTAAAAATAGCATTCTTCTTATTTTTAGACTGTTACCTTCCCTAATATTCATGATCTATTTTGGGGAAAAGATCAACTCATCAGGGACATCTCCTGATTGTATCATCAAGAGGTCCCCAGGGAAAGGCAGAAACCAACAGACAAGCTGAATGAACTCTCCCACAGACATGGGACTGGTTTGAACAACTGCTCAGCATAGAAGCTGACACTCCTAAGCAGAAATCCATCGAGCACAAGTTTCCACATCCAGTAAGAGACTAGGTTATAGCAGCACATTAGAGACAGTGAATTAGCTAGAAAACTTCCAGAGGAGATGTTTATTCCTTAACCTGCTTCACAAATGATTTAAAATCAATACGATGCTGAAACAGAGTTTCTTGGCAAAGTGAAATTCATGATCATCTGCTGAAGTAAATATTTTAACAAAAGTTTATTCTTCACAAGATTTTTGGCCTTGTTTCA
Source organism: Macaca fascicularis (assembly GCF_037993035.2). Lineage (NCBI taxonomy): Eukaryota > Metazoa > Chordata > Mammalia > Primates > Cercopithecidae > Macaca > Macaca fascicularis. Next base: position 90,201,295 of record NC_088386.1, read on the forward strand.
GTAAAATTTTCAGGAACTATACTTAGGTTCAACCAAAAAAATGTATACATCATTATTGCTATTATTAGTATAATTATGATTATTGATTAGTGCTTTTCTTTGCTGCTACTGCAAAAAAAAAAAAAAAAGGAAAAGATTGATTTGTGCTCTTGCTATCTATCACTGCATAGTAATAATAAAATTCTAAACTTAGTGATTTAAAACAACAATATGTTATTTCTCATGACACCATGGGTTGACTAGGCTCACTAGGGCAGTTCTTACTTTGCATCAATTGTGTAGTGAGATGTTTGCTGAGGTTTCAGTTATTTGAGGTTCTTGAGCATGAACCTCAAATCCTTTCCCTATCTTCTTCAGTTATAAATCTATACACATTCTTGCTAACAGTAAAAACTAAATATTCATTACCACTTGAACATTCCCTAGAAAAATTCATTCATTCTTTATGATATTTATTCTCTATAAAATATCATTTTCATGTCTCAGTTACTTAGAATAGTAATTTATACAAAGCAGGTCTTAACTGCTATGTGTTAACATTAGATTGAGCATGTTGTTTACATTATTAGCACACTTACACATTTGATTATCACTTTCACATAAAAGCATCTGCACTCATATTCTTATGAGTTAGATTAGATTAGATAATCCTGAAGCTAAGGATTTGCAACATATTTGAAGCTTTCTGACTAGAAAAACTCTTATTATTTTAGAAGACAAAAAAAGGTATTTGAAGTAATAATAATAGCTGACATTGGTCTTAATATTATTAAATATAAAACTAAATATATTTATATAATACTAGAAATTATATTATTAATATAGTATATATTATCAGTATCCAATATATGTATTATGTATATTACTATATTTCTTATATATTAATAATCAGATATTAATATATTTATTCGATAAATAATAATGTACATAATATATTAAGTTCACAACTTAACATATGTTATCCATACATTAAGATAAAATATATTATCTTAGTATATGTTAAGCTATATTGTCAGGACTTGTCCCTGGATCAACTCTAGATTCAATATTCTTAATCACTGTGCTAGGTATTAGATTGGTGCAAAAGTAATTACGTCTTTTGCCATTAAAGGTAACCCATTAAAGGTAATGACAAAACAAAAAACAAAACACAAAAACAGCGATTACTTTTGCACCAATCTAATCACAGGAAATGTAAAGCAGCACCCAAAGAAACTGGCAAGAATCAATAAATTAATTATTTTTTCTGCATAAAAGAAGTGCAATGCAACCTAGTGGGAGTATCCAACAATACCATCTTTATAAATGTCATGTGTTTTGGGATTAATAGTTTGAATAGTATCCAATTTCCATTTTTAGGTCATAAAATTTGTTGACAATTTCATATAATTTAAACTAATATTAACAGTAAAATTAAAGAGATAGAGAATTCTAATTGTCAATTCTCTTTCTTTTAATACCATGGTACAAAAAAAGGAAATAAACCAATTTTAGGTTATAAAGTTGCCAACAATATTACAATAATTATTACATTGTAGGAAATAATTAGTGCAGTATTCAGAAAGAAGGTCATCCAAGTGATAGTAAAATATTATGAAGAGATTCATCAGTTTGATCGTGTTATTCATAGCTAGTGATAATAAGTAATTTAAAAGAAGCTAAATGTATTTTCTTTTTGCTATAAAATGGATCTATTTCCACAAAATTTTAAGAAAAATAAATATTTTCCTGAAGGTTAATATTCGCAACTAAATAACAAATCCTTACAGTAGGTGTTTTTGAATGTATTTATACATGTAAGTGTGTGCATAGGTATAGGGGAGGTTATGTGTATTCTGAATGATCACATTAATAAAACAAATCAGGAAAAATGAAAAGTAGACCTGAAAAAGAAAGCTGCTCAGCTAGGGAAGGTTAGCTTGTTAAATGACTGTCAAGGGCCTCTCCTATTGGCATTTATCTTCATGAATTTGTCTCATTGCAGTATCTAGCACTCAATTTTGCAGACTCAGAAACAGTTTCTCAAAGTTGACAGGTACTGATATCATTGATTAAAAATGAAAAACATTATAAGAAATAGTTTAGTAAAAAGCATGTATATTTCCTAATTTATAAAATTACGTAACTGCCCAGTAAACCAGACCAGCATGCTGTCTTTTTAGCATCTTGTCTTCAAGGAGATAAGCTACCTAGGAACACACATTATAATCAAGTTTGTAGGAACATGAAGTCAGAATGAGAAGAATCAATTCTTTGTAGGGAGAGTATGAAGCTGGAATGGGAAGAATCAATTTTAAGATGTATGGGCTTGAGGCCATGAGATTAAAGAAGATAATGAGTCAGACTTCCAATATGTGTCGATTATTCTTGCCTTTCAAAATGTTACAGGTTTCCTTCAATGCCACTTTGCCAGCCAGAAATCTCTATGACCACTTCTGCCCGGCTCTCACTCAGGCCCTCTGGGCTCACTTCGTACACTCAGCCTGGCAGGCTTGTGCCCCAGCCTGGATCCCACACCCACCAGGGCTCTGCACTCAGCCCACGGCTAGACTGGGCAGGTGTGAGCGGCTTCCACATGGGTGCCACCATCTCGATGACAGTAATGTGTGACGACACCCAAAAACTCAGAAATGCCAACAATCATGGGGCCCCAGGGGTTGTTACTCTTGCTCAAAGAATCTCAAGGCTTGAGCTCCCAAGAAATGTCACAGCTTTTCACTCACATAGCTCGGCAAGTGAAACCTTGTTACAGCTCTCTTTCTTCCATAGTTCAGCGAGTGGGAGCGTATTAGAGCTATTTTCTTTCCACTGCCCACACAGCTCAGTGAGCCAGCCAGGAGTGTCATAGCTCTTTCATTCATGCCACCTGCAGCTTGGTGAGTTCCAGGTTCTTGTCCTGTGACCAAGAGTTATAAGATGCATGGACATCAGGGAGTAAGACAGAGAAGAATTTTATTGAGTGACAGAAGGAAAGCTCTCAGCCACAAGAGGGGACCTGAGAGTGGGTAGCCAGGTGTAAGGCTGAGTCTGGGTTTTTATGGGCTTAGAATGAGGGAGTGCCTGCCGTTTGGTCCATGGGTGGTCTTGGAAAAAGCACCATTCAATTGGTTAAAAAGCATCATCCAGAAGGAACCAATTGCGAAAGAGTGAGGAAGACAGGGATAGACGTTCTCACTCTAGTAATTAACTCCATCCGGAACTATCAGCTTGGTTTTCAGGCTTTAAGCAGTTTTTGGTTTGAAGGTTGGGTATCACTGGAGACCTGTTTTTGCCGGCCTAGGAATTTGTCTGTCTCTTGTCACTATCACAATGAGGCAGGCTTGATCTTGGCTAGGGCACACTTTTACCTGGACAGGGCTTGAGTGGGAACTGGATTGGGAATGTTGATCTTTGTATGCCATGCCCTCAACAATTCTTAATGACATTTGCCTTTACCATTTCTCCTGCTGTTAAATAGTTATGTCTCTTCACAAACCAGTGGCCTCAGCTACTAGGGCCAACAGCAAGCACTTGACCCCAAACAACTGATCCCCAGGCTGATGAGACCATCTAATGACCACTGTGGGTTCTGGTTCAAAATGATGAGTTAGTCAAATAGTTTTATCTCTTAGAATTTTGAATGGGAGTAGGAATAGTGGCAGTATGATGAAATTGAAGCACTACACTTGTTCAAAGTAAGCAATAAGGGCAAAAAGTAGAGGTTGTGTTGCCTAGTGCAGCAAGGAGAAGGAAGTCAGTCCACAGAGAAAAGCAATGTAAAAGTAAAGTTGCCTAAGAATATGCTGATACATTTTCATTGCCTAAATTCGGTTGAAGAATGCTGGGTATATAAAGACAACCTATCACCTTAAATTCTCAGGTCAACATTTAAATTTCAAGGACTTTTTTATTGTTGGCTGATGCGCTAAATCTTAACTATATGACAAATCTGAAGTAGCAATCCAATCTATATTTTTAAAAAATGCATAACACCTGATATTGTTTGGCTGTGTTGCCACCCAAATCTTATCTTGAATTCCTATGTGTTGTTGGAGGGACTCTGTGGGGGGTAATTAAATCTTGGGGTAAGGTTTTTCCCATGCTGTTCTCATGATAAAGTCTCACAAGATCTGTGGCTTTTAAAAATGGGACTTTCCTTGCACAAGCGCTCTCTCTGTTTGCCTGCTGCCATCCATGGAAGACATGACTTGCTCCTCCTTGCCTTCCATTATGATTGTGAGGACTCTCCAGCCACGTGGAGCTGTAAGTCCACTAATCCTCTTTCTTTCATATATTGCCCGTCTTGGGTATGTGTTTATCAGCAGTGTGAAAATGGACTAATACAATACCTTAATACATGGATTAAGTTAAGTCAAAATTAAAAAGAAATTTTCAGATCTTATTTTCTAGGTATTAAAATATTTAGTATAAAAAAGTTATTGTAATGTAATTGATAACTAAGGTTTGTCTTCCAGAATACCAGTAGAACGCTCAATAAGATGACATGTTTATAATTTCCTTCCTGTCATCAATTTTATATATCTCTTTTTAGCATCTACAGGTAAAAAGCAATATTGTTTATGAATAATCAGAATTCATTGTTAACTGTTTAAAAACTATTGACTATTAATATGTACCTTTTCTATCAAATATATAAATAAATATTTATTTATTATTTGTTTTTTATTCAAACTAATGACTAACTGGATCTCAAAGAGATTCTCACTTTATATCTAAATACAAGTTATCATGCTCAATTTCTAAAATTAATAAAAGTACACATTTATAAATAATACATTTGTTTTTTATCAACCTTTTTTCTAGACAGATTTCTGTAGTACTCTACTAGGTTCAGTTGTCCACTCAGATAAATTTTTGCTTCTACATCACAAAAATCCTATTGTTGTTTAGCCCAGTAACAGTTCATAACATTGATCACTGGAACTTTTAATACCAAAAGATATTCCTTGTTGCCTACTCATTTTATTAATGATTACACTTTCAATTACTGTCTCATTGAACAATTACAGTTTTGGTATTCTTTTAAGATTTACCCTAAATTAAATAAAGTATTGGACTTCTTATTATTACTTTAACTCTCAGCAGTTAAATGATGAGGAGACACTGGTTTAGATCAAGTATTTTGTGTCTATACCCGGGTTTCTAAGTCATCATTACTGCATCCAATAACACTGAGAAAGGGGAGTTGAAAATATTGGTTTTTTAACTTAGATTTCTTGATTTGCAACTTCAATTTGAATGCATCTGAGATTTCACAAATAAGGTCTAAAGAACAGTTGGTTCTAATATATATTAATATGTGATCTGTGAAAAGATTCTTTAGTAAAAAAATTTAGATAACACTATATATTATAATATATATGTAGAATTATATATAACATATCTATGTAAATATAATTATATGTAATAAGTTACATACAATACATAATAATGTTAAAGGCTCAGAAATATGATACTCATTTAATTTTGCTTATCCCAGTTTATATCAAACTCAGTTAACCTGGGAACATTATTTCTGCATAAGAATTTTAAGCATTTCATATGTTACAAGAATTCCCAAGAACACAGTTAAAAATTACTATAATAATCTATACTTGATAAAACCACCCTGATGAATCCAAAATGTTCTATGCCTGAAAAATATTTTGAAAATTCAAAATACATTTCAGAGTATAATCCATAAAGACTATGTAACAGGCAGTTTGAACAATTTTGCATTTATTGTATGTATATACCATTTTGAGTGAAGACTAAATACTAACTTTGCTCTGACTTTATGAGCCAGACTGAATAGAACATGATTTTATGACATAAGCATCCTTGAGAGCATGTCCTGAGTTTTGTATTTCTAGAAATGAAAGTGAAGACTACATGCAATAAAGTGTTCTGTTAGGATTTACCAAAGTAAAGCTTTTATTACTTCAAGCTCTTAAAAGTAAAATGTGCACTTCTAAAAGTTGCAGATTTCTCAAGGACTAAACTAACCATTTTCTTAAGTTAATGCATTTATCTCTTGTATGGTTTCAGTGACCCTCTCAAACATTTTAGGAAGACTATTCACATACTGTGGTTTATTGTCCATAAGAACACCATTTAAGTCATGGGAAATAAACAGTCTCCAATGAATAGACTGACACTTCAGAAAGTTCAATTTAAGTTTGTTATTTCATACTCTGAACTGCAGTTTCCTGTGGGAGCAATGTTGGCACTACCTAGGCTACACAATACATCAAATAGTTAACCAGGACACCTCATCACTTTTTATAAAATGGTTTTCTGTGTTATAAGGTAAGCAACCATGAGACTAAAACTAGCTTTCTTACTTTCTAGTGTGAATTGCAGTGCAAGCATCAAGTTAAATATTTTGAACAGGCATTCTACTTACTGTGGGGCAAAGTCATATCTCTTGAATTAATCTGAAATAAATTCCTATCTATCCAACTCCAAACTATGTGCAGGTAACTAGACAATAAAAATGTACAGGTTTGAGTATGAAGATTGATTCAATATGCTTTTAATTAGTTTTCCAAATGTATTTAGGTAGGATGAACATTATCTTTACTAGCATTCCTTAATGTTTTGTAGTCTGTATAACCTCCAGCAACTCATCAAAGTCTGTGGATCATTTTCCCAGAAAAATAAATATTATATTTTAGGAGGCTCACAGGCACTGAAAGACATCTAGTATTATTGTCATTTTTACTAAAATTAGGAACTATTATCTTAAAGCATCAATAATTATACATTATTCTCTGCATTGTTATGTTTCTATCTGAATATCATTTTCTAATACATGTACGTAACTACAATTACTAGCACCCATATAATCTTTTATAATTTGAAAAACAATTAATACATGACACAGAGGGAGGAAACATTTTCTAAAATATCTAACAAAATCTTGTAGAGATTACAGACTTGTCGTTGTAAGATACAGAAGATATCAAGGAGGTTATAAGAAGGAACTTCCTTGGAAAATTATGTGTGTTTCAATGCCAAGTAGATTTATCCTGTAACTTTCTACGATTCCTTCCATTCAAACTCCATCCACACAATATGGGTAGCTTAATTTCAGATGGGACTGAAAGCAGATGAAGATTAAATTATGGAGTGTGGCAGGCAATATCTTATTGTAGCCTAAAAGAGTCTTCATTGGAAACAGACCCCTTTAAGTCAGAATTAAATAGTGACTATGCTGGTTTCCCATTTGACACTTTGATCTAATAAAGAAAATAAAGCACTCCAGCTTATTCAAATCAGATTGATCTTTGTCTTCTTTTAAATTATAAACTCAAAGTCTTCAATTATTGTATTAAAAACAGTGTCAAGACCCTGATGACAATGAAGTTAAATTTTATTAAATATTTTAGACTTTGAGAAATATTCATAATCCCTGGCAGAGATTTGATTGGTGAATTGGGCATCTTCTTATACCCAAATGCATTGATAAGATATTATTCTGGGCCGGGCGCGGTGGCTCAAGCCTGTAATCCCAGCACTTTGGGAGGCCGAGACGGGCGGATCACGAGGTCGGGAGATCAAGACCATCCTGGCTAACCCGGTGAAACCCCGTCTCTACTAAAAAATACAAAAAAAAAAAAACTAGCCGGGCGAGGTGGCGGGCGCCTGTAGTCCCAGCTACTCGGGAGGCTGAGGCAGGAGAATGGCGTAAACCCGGGAGGCGGAGCTTGCAGTGAGCTGAGATCCGGCCACTGCACTCCAGCCTGGGCGACAGAGTGAGACTCCGTCTCAAAAAAAGAAAAAAAAAAAAAAAAAAAAAAAGATATTATTCTGTCAGTTGATGTGGGAATAGAGAGAACAGAAAAGGTGATTTACTCCTCTTTGCACACAAGTTCTATTTTCACAGAATTCCTTCCATTGTAACCTTCAGCTCTATGGTTATCTGCCTAAGTATTGTTTACTATTTTTGTGTGTGTAAGAGGAAACAAAAATCAAAACATTTAGATTTTTTCTAATAATTTTTACAAATGCAAATGATAATCTCTTAATTTAGGAAGATCAATTTTAATTTTAAATTTTTTAAATTTTTGTGGGTACATAGGAAAATTAATTTTAAAATATCTGTTTACAGTCAGTTTACTAGGTTAACTATTAGTGTCAGATTTTAAAAAATGATTTAATTATGAAATTTTTCATGATGAAAAATGTTCAGTATTCTGCTCTGAATTAATTTGGAATCCATATCACACACAAAGATGAATTTATTTATAGACCACCTGACACTACTAAATTGTTCTCTTTTGCAGGTCTTTGCCTATTTATTTATAAGGTATGTAAAAATAAATGCAACTTTAGCACATAAATATTCATAGATTCTATGTATCTGAATATTTATATAGCATCTGCCAATGACTTTGACAGACATGATAGCTTAGAATGCATTTTACAAGGTTGAGAACAGGGTGAGGGAGGATGTTTACTTGGCATTAGGTTTCAGGTTACTTCTAATACAAATGTGCTGTGTGTTTATACAACAGACACGGCAAAAAACAATATTAGTTAGAAATGAAAAATTTTTGGTCCATTTAGAAGCTATAATATTTACCCATGCATTAGGCTAAAATCTTTATATGATGAAATTTTGGGGTCTCATTCTAATCTTGACAATTTTGCAAATATAAATTATTTTCCTCAGGAAAATTCTGTTTGGGGCCATAAACATCCTGGTATCCCCCACCTACGTATAGCGATGAGATTCCCCTTTCAGTAAGAAAGTAGTTATGAGACTTAGTTTTCATAATACAATTCCAACGCAGCCACTTTTTTTTATTTGTTTCTAAAACTCAGAACTGCCTTAATGAGCAGGCTTGTAGTAAAGTTCAGCAGAGCTTTAATTAGGGAAATAGAAGCAAGCAGCTAACAATTGTTTATTATCAACCAATAATGCAATCTTCCTGCTTTATCCATAACTCACATAAAAATGTCACATAGAGAAAAATCTAGAGAAGATAACATGGGAAACATCGTTTATCTAATACTTTACTAACCTAAGAGTTTAGATCAAGACATCCTTAGTTAAATTAGATTATTAGAGGGCTATGTAGTTTGAGCATATGATACTTTCCCTTTGCATTTGCATAAAGTAGTTATGGTGCTATGGCTTCAACATACATCAAAACTCGCTACAGGTCCTTTCCCTTTCCAGTCCTCAAACATCAGTGTTCTGCAGACTTCTGCTCAGAGTTATTTGCTGGAATATGGGGGTAGAAATATGTGCTCTATTGACAGACTGGCTTAATTTGACTCTCAGTTCTGACATTCATAAGCAATGTGAGCTTGTGAAATTGACCAACTTTCTTGTAAAACAGACTTAGTAATAGTACCCATCTCACTGGGTTACTGTAAGTATCAAAGGGATTCAATATGAAGCATTTAAACCTGTGGCTCAAACGGTAAACTGCAGAACTCTAGAAGTAATGTTAGAATCACATTGTGAGCTTTACTCGTCTCATTCTGAAACTTCTCCCTGAGTAATCACAATCACTTTTGTGGCTGAAATTAGCATCTATTGGTTGATAATCAACAATTGCAAACCACTTACTTCTATTTTCTTAATTAGAGATTGTTACCTAAGTGCTCTTTAAAAAAGAACTCTATCCAACTTTAAGTGAGTGCATCTTAAAATAATTTGAATCTTGGTTCCCTCCAGTATAGTTACTATGTTCTGCTCTGTGATATTTTGTTTCCCATTATGTATTAGGTGCAGACACTACCTCTGATCTAGCAGCAACTAAAATTCTACATTTTTTGATCACCATCTTTAAGAACATAGCCTAGGGCGCATTTTCATTTTCTTTTTACACTCATCTACCATGCCCTCGAGTTCTCATTTTCTCCTTCATAGCTCTCTACTTTGTCTTTTAAGATTCTAAGCCTCTCTGAGAAGGAAAAGTCTCACTTTCTCCAGCTAATGAGCTTTTATATTTAATCCTGAAGCAGTGATTTTTTTCTAAAGAAGATTTAGCTCCTTTTTGATTTTCTGAGTAAATGTAATCCCCAAAGACAGAGTATTCAAGGCATAGAGCTTTTTAATGTCCCTTGCCTTTGGATTTGCAAGGATTTTAGAAATTACATTGTGTTATTTTATTTTTAAATAATATTTGCCTTTATTTCTTTTTTAAAAAATTAGCCACCTTTCTGTAAATGAAACTGATATAAAACTCATATTCATGACTTCTAAAATCAACAAACCCAGAGCCAACATTTTACCACATGGTTAAGGTTACATTAGTCTACTCAAATGAAGCATAAAATATTAACAGGAATGAAATTGCACTGCTAATCTAGCAAAACTTGTTTATATTTTGAGCTGTTTTAATGTTAGAATATTCTTATTTGTCAATAGTTCATGTGGAACTCAGCTGTTTTTGCAGTTTAAAGATGTAACTTGCAGAACTAGCTGAGCCTCACCGTAAAAATAGGAGATATTGTTCCCAAAACACTTCTCATTTCTGGGTGTGGTTTCACTAGGTGGAAAAGTTTCCTTTATGTCTTCTTTTTTCCCTGTTTCTGTCTCATCTGCAATTTGAATAAAAAGCATAAGGTTTAAGGTCTTCTGTTATAACCCACGCAGTGAGGCTCCTGTGACCACATTTACCAAGGTTTCCATGGCAGCCATTTGCCTGTTACCCCTAGCCTGTTATTTGCTCATTTCTCTGTAGCCAGCAATTGCTACAGCTAACATAAGGCAAAATGACACGCCAAAATTAAAATCCCACATGAGTAATATTTACTAAAACTTAAGGCCTACAATCACTGCCCCGGTGACATCAATTTAAACATAACCACCTAGGTATGGAACCATTAACGCTTTTGCCACATCTTCTATATCCCCAAGATCTCTGATCATACTAGATTTCTTCTTAGTGCCTAGGGCACAGCCAATTGCTGTTCTCATAATCTTGTCTGGCCAACCTCTACTCATCCTCAGGATCCAGCTCATCACTTCCTTCTGAGTATTTCCTTGACCTTCCTCACTAGATTAGTTGCCTGGACTTAAGGGTATTATATTTCTCCCAAAATGACACAGCATATTATTATTGTTCTTTTCTCTCTAATTATATCAAAATTATACAAAATTTTGGAAGGAAAACAAAGGAGTTCCATCAGATGAAGTAAAATGTCCAGACTAAAAATGGAGATTAGCCAAATACAAATTTCTGCTACATGAAAGCACAGTCCTGCTCATCTTACATTCCTGTTGCACAGCAGAATTCTTGGGTAGCATTTTAAATATGTTGCCCAAGACGTATCTCCCACAATAATTATTTCCAGATTTGATTTGAGGAATATATTGAATTCCCTTCAGGAATTAGTAGCATATTGATTCTATTTTTAAATTGTGTTAGCCAGAAATTTTAAGATCAGGTTGTATTCTCAATTATTCTGGATTTTGCTTTAATGTCATGGTGGTAGTTTACAAAAAAATGATTGTGAGTTCTTCACTGACTGTGTCCATGCTACTTAGCAATAGTTTTGTACAGGTCTTCCATTCAAAGGAAGACTCTTTTTCCCCTTTTCTTAAATCTGAGATAGCCTTGTGACTTGCTTAGACCAATGGAATACAGAATACAATGGAAATGGCTATGGACCAGCTGAAGTCTATGTTTCAAGAGACCTCACATGCATTTGCTCATGTCTTTGAAACTCTTTTTTTTTTTTTTTCTTAATAGGGTTTCCCTCTGTCCACAAGGCTGAAGTTCAGTGGCACAATCACAGTTCACCACAGCCTCAACCTCTTAGGCTCAAGCAATCTTCCTACCACAGCGTCCCAAGTAACTTGGCATGACTCTGCCAATGTGCCAAGTGAACATTCTTGGGTTAGCCTTGGTTAACCTGAGGGGATGATGTATACACGCACCAGTCATTTTTGTCATCCAAGTCAATAGCCTGAAACCTGCTGGATATGTGAGGGAGGCTATCTTAGGTCATCCAGCCAAGCCAACGTGCCATGTGAGTGTAGATATATGAGTGAGTGTAGCCAAGATCTACTGAGTGTGGCCCAGACCTGCAGAATTATGTGGTTGGCCCAAACTTCTGTAACCAATAAATGTTTGTTGTTTTAAGCCACTAAATTCTGAGGTGGTGTATTGAGCAGAAATTGCTTCTTAATAAGATCTTCCCAAATGATCTTAGATTTAAAAGCAACTTCTCCTCAAAAAACTTTTTCCTCAGTACCATCTTTCTTCTTCACAGATTTATATGTACATGCTTGGAAATATTTATATATGTACATACCTATGCTAAATTTATTTATTATTGTTTTCATCCACTCCTAAATTAGACTGGAACCTCCATATAGACAAGTATTTTATTTTTTTATATTGTATCTCCAATACTTAAAAAAACAACTTTGCATAGACTGGAAATGCAATAAATGTTTCATCAATTAATTAATCTTAGCTATTTAATTTATTCTTAAATATAAAATATGTACCTCTTTCTTGTAACTAAAATTCCTTCTCCTCTTCCCCATGATTTGATTAAAATTTTGGCAGTTCTCAGCTTTATTGTTATCAAATATTAGTTATATTAAAACAGATAAAAGAAATGAATGCATGATCACTGACATGCATCACTATAAAAGTGCATGAAACTCTGTTCTAATAAAAAAAGTATAACTGATCCTAGTGAAAGTCAGGCATAACACCTGGCATGGAATAAAATACAAAATTTAATTAGAAAAATAAAATCTCTGACTTCTCTCAACTTTTCTTTACAGAAGCCAATAAGCATTATTACAGTCTTATATAGAGTAGGTAGTAGATTACTTGATTTCAAAAATTTCTACCTCTTAATTTATGATTTAATAATCTAAAAATGGGAAGAATTGATTGTTGTTTCTAGCAAAGCAAAAATAGTTACTTCAACCCTGTATCTTCTTTGAGTAAGGAAGCATGCAGGGCGTATGTGGTTTGTTGATGGACATAAAACTAGCCATCTGGTGAATGAATTCTGGAAATCAGTTGGTGGTGTGTTCCAGGTTGTTCACTTTCACACTGTATTAGATATGCCATTAAGAGTCAAGAATTGGAAATTATTTTCTAAAATAAATTGGCTTTAGAGCAACCTAAAAACACTCAAATTTATACTAAAAAAACATTTTAATAAATGAGAAAAGTTTAATCCACACAACAATGTTGAAAAGATTAAAGATATTGTAAAAATTCTAGTTGTGTTACTTTATTGCTTTGTATAGATTAATATTCTAATATTAAAAGAGCATTTTCAAAAGGAAAATGTTATTACATCTTATTTTCTTAAAAGTTAAACAGATGAACATTGTGTTTAACAACCTTAGAAGAGTTGTAAAAAATTGAGAACATCTCAGAGTTCATGATAGTAAAACAAGGCATAATTCTTCAAGTCATAGTAATTATGCTAGTTATCACCCCATTACTGATATAATGTGAAGCTAATAAGCCAAGTAATTAGTATGCTCTAGGTCAGAATTTTCACCTCAGTAGCTGAAGGGTAAATGAAGACAAAGCAGTGTAATATTAAACATACAGGCAAAAGCTCAGTAATTCCTTATAATGAAAAACTAAAAGATTATTAAAAAATAGTGTATTTATATTTGCTCCTTGAAGAAAAAATATGAGAAACTAGTTTAGCTTTTAAGGTAGTGAAAGGTAAGACATATTCAACTGTGCTAATTGATATTATTAAATATATAACACACTGACATGTAACACATGTTGTACATATGTATAAATTATGCATAGATTGGTTATGCTCCTCTCAATTTACTCCTGTAATCTCTTACTTGCAATTATTGGTTGTTTGTTTTTTTTTTTTTGCTGTCATAGGATAAAGAGATAAAACTTAAACTTGCATCACACAGCTGGTGCCATCAGAAGGAAGAAGATAAAAGAAATCAAATGGAACCAGATGTTCAGAGGAGTTTTCCTATTGTCCTGTAATGGGGGCTAACTACAAGCTGAGGACAAAAGGAGCTAACTACTCCCCAATTCTATGTTTAGAGAGATACTACAGATGGGAAACAAGCTCTACTCTGTAAAGTTTCTTAAGAGAAACAGAGCAGGCACTGAATTCACTAGCCCCTACTCCACTCGGTTCCCAAAAGGGGAATGTGTCTTTGGGGGAGTTCAGTGTTGTGGAGAGAGGATATTCTTTCCCCTTGAGAGTGGAGAGGTCCTTGCCCTTCTTAGGTCAAGTTCAGCAGGAAAAAGGATGTTTATTAGGGAGTGTTCTTGAGATAAACACATGTGGAAAGGAGGGCAAGAAATTAAGAATGGGCAGAAAGAAAGGTTCAGCTGTGGTGCAATACAGTTAAAACAGAGAGCTCAGTCAACCACATGGGGAGCAATGGAGCTTGGATAGCCAGGTTGACCTGAGCTAAGTTGAAAGGCCAGTTTTTTACACCCTCATACTGTGAAATTATTGGATGTAGGCTGCACCTGGAAGAAGACACAACTTTGGACTAGACACTTGTCTCTAACCAGGAAATCCCCAGAAAGGCTGACAATTAGAGGCCATTTGCCAGCAACATTCCCAGCAGCTGGGGAAATAAGCCTTTCATTTCTGAGGGTGATCTGGGTAGCAAAAAACAGCATCCGTTTTGCTAACCTTGTTCAATTTTGACAAGGAATATGGCTGAGAACTTCCAAACAGAGAAAGAACAGAATGACGCCATTGGTACCCCGCCCTTCTCAAGGCCCAGAGTGACACAAATAATGGGTTCTAGAGTCCAAAATTTGATCAGAGAGGACAGATGATATTGAGGACTTCCATCTTACTCAAATAGCATCAACATGGGTGTTGGAGCTGTACAAAGTTGTTGTGTGCATGCTAATAGGCATGGGTCAGCTGAAAAAGGTTATCAGATACCACAGGGAATATCAAACCTAGGGGGTTTATACAGGAGTAAGGCATTTTCTGCCTACATCTAGCCCATAGAAATGGGTCATAGTCAACCAAGACGAAGATTGCAAAATTATTTAATTAAATAAGTAGACACAACATTTTTTAATGCTTTCTCCCTGTCCTATAGCCACAGATTATGAATGAAGGAGGGAAGTATGTGCAAAGAACCATCATACTTAATTCCCACCTCTTCAAACCACTAGAGCCACAGACAATCCTGGAATACCCCAAAAGAGAGGAGGTATATACAAACCAGAGGTATTTATGATTTATGGTCTTTGGGACCACAGTTGATCTTTGAGGACTGAAGACAATGGATAAAAAGTCTCTACCTTTGCCCTCTAGGGTAGAAAATTCTAAGATTCATTATAATACTTTTCATAATGCCCTAAGAAAATCATTCATTGCCCTCAGTTTGTGCAATTTAAAACTACTTTCTTGTATTATCAATTCCTTCATTGTTTTCCCTCCCCCTTAATCCTGTATCCTGCCGTTATATTTCTAAGACTTTGTTTCAGACTTTTGCTTTCCAGGGATCCCAAGATAATATACACGAAAACTGTAATTTTCTTTGTATTTATGTTTAATAGGAATATTTTTAATCCTAGTTTTGCAGACACCAGACATTCTATTAGGAAAGCAAATTATAGCAGTGACACATTTAATAGAAAATAGTTTTCTTCTTCACCACTTTTTTGTATTGAAGAAATTAGGATATTTACTCTGAGAGGTCTTTGTATTGGGAATATAGTTTTGCTATTCCCTGAGTCGGATCTAGGATATCTGGTAGTCCCAATGTTTTCTCTTTGTATCATAGATCTTTGTAAGCTTTATATAGTAGTTTTAGAAATTTGATAGGCTTATAAATATTTTTTCACCTAAACTCTCTAGCACAAGAAAACTATAAAAATAATGTATTGTAACCTTGGGTTGGACTTGCATTTAAATAATCACTGAGACTCTTCTATCTTAGTCTTCTTTTTTTTTTTTTTTGAGAAACTATAGTTGTAGGACTATCAAAGTCACTCTGAAATATTCATGTTATAACTTATATATAATATTAGACATTCCAATAACACACACTTTCCCTTGCACTGTGTAGTTTCTGTATTTTTTTCTCTCAGTAAAATGAATATACCTTGAACATTTATATAAATCATCAGTAGAGAAATGTTTGTACCTGTCAAGCTGAACAAATGTTCTACACCCCATTCATTGCCATGAATCTACCAACTGACTGCTTATTTATTCATTGTGTTTGCATGTTTGATTTATAAAGGAACAAAACTACATGATTGGGTACTCTAAGTATTATACCAAATTTTTATTATGAATAAGTGAGAAGCATTGTTACATTTGAGGAAACTTTTTATTATAACTAGGTGCTGAGAATCTTAATTAAATTCTTAAAAATCTGACTCATAAAAAGCACCTAATGTTTATTTGAAAGGAGTCAAGACACACATTGGAAGCATGTATAACCACTGTGGTTACTCAAAGCTCTTCTATATTATGAATGCTATAGTGTTATGGTATATGTTACCATAATATGTTAGGAAATCATATGAAGCCTATTATTTGTCATAGTCTAAAACTAACTTTCTGCTTTTTTGTATAAGAAATTTTCTTTATCAGAAATAATTACATTTGATTAGTAATTAATATATAATACTCCTTTTTTAAAGACTATACTTTAAAAACAAGAGTAAAATTTCGATATCCTGTTCCAAACTTTTGCAACCTTACTTAATTAAATTAGTAGATATGACCTTTCTCTTACGCTTTCTCCCTGCCCCATGAGCACAGATTAATAAAGAAGGAGGGGATTATGTGCAGAGAAATGCTACCACCACTGTAGTATGGACTAATTCTGCTTTCTTTGTCTTATGTTTGTACATCAGAACTAGTAAAGTAATACCAAAGCAGGCCCAATTAAGTGCTCTGCATTTTAATTTCTCAACCCAACCTGGATGGAAAAAATTCAGAAATGACTACTCAGTCAAGTGTTTCACTCAGTCAAGTGTTTCAGTCATGTGTGGAGAAAAGCTCATTTTGCCAAATGGTAGTTTAAAATGGAGAACAGGCTACCCACATCTCAGAAATCAATTTCATTTGCCCAGTCTGTCAGGAGCACAAATAAAGGCAATTGACACACCAGTTCAAATTCCAATCAGTCCACTCCAAAAGCTATTCAATTCGATGGACTGTAATTTAAAAATGAAGCCATATCCCAGAGAAAAGGCATGTGTAGTGTGAAGCGCAATCAGATAGGTAAATAAAGTACAGACTAGTAGTATTTCTGAATTGACCATTTGGTTGTTCTACACACGTCTATTCAGTCCATGAGGAAAGAGGTATGATAAGTCATCCATGTAGGGCAAAGAAATAAGCAAATAACAAACATTCTGAAATGAAGTCCTGATGGTCTCTAACCTCAGTCATAGTTGTTTCTTTCCTTCCCTATTGCTCATTCATAGTTCCAACAACATTTTATTGAACATCTGTTCCACGCCAGACACTTACTATTTTATTTATTAAACTCTTACAGTAAATCAATGAAGTAAAAAAACCAAAAAACAAAAAACCCATTTTTAAGACAGGACAAACTGGGGCTTGAAGATGCTGCAAAGTCTACAGCTGGTATGTATCACAGTTGGGATTCAATAATTCATCTTTTGGTTTTAGGATTCCATGCTGCTGCTCCACCATGCTTCACACCAATCAATAAGAAGTCTTTACAGCTGTATCTGTGAAATGTCTCTCCAGAATCACTGACAATTCGGTTCACATCATATGGCAATTAGATCATTTTCTGATGACTTTTAACTTTCCTTCTCTCTTTTGACTTCTCCCTACACCACTTCAATGTCCAAAGTGTTGTCAAAACCACGTCGAAAATGCAAATCTGTTTCTGTCTCTCCCTTATATTATGCCTTCAAATCATGACTTCTTAAAATGATATAAGGAATTTTTATAGTTGGGTTACAAAGTAAGTTGGAGCCTCCTTTATAATTGTTCCTGTACATTTGCCATCCCTCCAGACTTAAAGAATAAATTGAAGAACTTTGTACAGAATATTGACTTTCCTGTTGATGTGTCATAATTTAGTACAGGAGAAACAACTCAGTGTATACCTATCTGCAAACTTTTCTAACGAAAATTTGTGCCTGTAGTCCTATACTGATGTGAAGTGTGAGAAAATATATACCAGGGGAAACTTAAAGGAGAATGGCACCAAATAATTGGTAGATTTGCCATCCCATAGTTTATTTTCGTATTTGCCTGCTAGGTCTTTTTTCATACACTAAATCAAGCACTGCCTGCTTTAAAATCATCATTAACACCCCTTCAAAGCACAGTTAAGTATACCTTCTCTGGTTTCACATGACAATCTGATTGCAATGTATTACGGTCAAAATTTTTACGTCTTTCTTTGCAATTTCTGATGTCCTTAAGGACAGGGACAATGTTTTCCCCAATTCTGTATTGCCAGTGCCTAGGACAATCCCTGACTTTGTGTAGATAGAACTTTTTTTAGATAGACCTTTTTGTTTCCATCAATTGTATAATTTAATGAATTACACATATAGACTCTAATGATAAAATGAATATTCTTAATTGGTATTCTTAATGTTTGTGGTCTAATATTATTTTTCTTGAAATAAATTAAAATGTATCTAATATAATAAAATTAAAACTACAAAATAAAACATGTTTAACTTGAATTTAACATTGACAGATTTTTGCAGTAGTAGTGATGCATATTAAAAAACACAAAACCTTGGTGTAACAAAATACAAAATGAAAAACAAAACCAATGAAAAAACTGCTTAGTATATTCGTACACCATAATATATTGTACTTTATGAATAATACATACCAATGTTTATGAATTTAGTAAGTTTACAATATACAGAATTATTTATGTTGTTTTATGCAGAAAAAAGGCATAGTATTTACATCGTTATACATTATAGGTGACAGGTAATGATGTAAATTATGTTGTAAAATTATATT
Organism: Macaca fascicularis; assembly: GCF_037993035.2. Lineage (NCBI taxonomy): Eukaryota > Metazoa > Chordata > Mammalia > Primates > Cercopithecidae > Macaca > Macaca fascicularis. The sequence continues at coordinate 90,220,219 of NC_088386.1, forward strand.
TTTGCAGAAGTTTTGGATCAACATCACTGAGTTTCATTAACTTATTTTCGTGGTCTATAAAAATTGGCAGGTGAATTATGAGATCAGGAATTCAAGACCATCCTGGCCAAGATGGTGAAACCCCATCTCTATTAAAATACAAAAACAAAAACAAAAACAAAAAGCTGGGCATGGTGGTGGGCACCTGTAATCCCAGCTGCTCAGGAGGCTGAGGCAGAGAATTGCTTGAGCAACATGGGAGGCAGAGGTTGCAATGAGCTGAGATGGTGCCACGGCACTCCAGTCTGGGCCACAGAGAAAGACTCTACCCCACTTCCCCACATCCCCTTTCCTCCCAAAAAATTAGAGGTCTTTTGATTTTTCATCTATGGGTTATTGTCCAAGATAATGAACCAAAAGAATTATCCCTAAGTAAATTACCCATAACTTCTCCAACTTTAAGTTGTTTTTTTTTTTTTTGAGACGGAGTCTCGCTCTGTGTCCCAGGCTGGAGTGCAGTGGCACAATCTTGGCTCACTGCAAGCTCCACCTCCCGGGTTCCCGCCATTCTCCTGCCTCAGCCTCCTGAGTAGTTGGAACTACAGGAGCACGCAGCCACACTGGGCTAATTTTTTGTATTTTTAGTAGAGATGGGGTTTCACCGTGTTAGCCAGGATGGTCTCGAACTCCTGACCTCGTGATCCGCCCGCCTCGGCCTCCCAAAGTGCTAGGATTACAGACGTGAGCCACTGCGCCCGGCCTTAAGTTGTATGTTTTTTTCTGAAGATAATAGAAATTAAAAGCTAAAGCATGCAAAATATTAATGTTAGCTTATGACAGTTTAAGGTGAACACGGAAGGCCTGTTAAGGTGTGCTCACTTGTTAAGGTTAAGAAATAAAAGAAAACTTCTTACTACGTTAGAATATAGGAAGACACCTCTATTTTGTATCTTATGAGAAGAATAGAGTTTAAAAAGATACTTCTTTAATACAACATAACATTTTTACTTAATATTTATAAACAACCACATAGAAAACACAATTCTCCAGGAAACATAAAGTTTACTTGATAAAATCTTCATTTAAAAAAGTGGTTGGGTCATTTTAATGGACGGTCCCATCGAACCATGATATCTGAATCGTCTATCATTATTATAGGTATATGAGTATTAATGGACTAGGTAACCCCAGTGTGGTATTCAAGACATTTTTATCTTAAGTATTGTTGAAAATACTTTAACGATTTTTTAAAAAATCCATTCAAAGTATCTTCTGTTTCTCTATGAAGAATATCCTTTAATTATTTTTCTGTGAAAACAGCCTTTATTTCAGAAAGGCGCAATGCAAATTAATGAAGCCCTAGGCTCACACACATCAAGAGTGTTTTATTTTGTTGAAGTTACTCCTTGACTTTCATTGCTAGTAACAAAAGTCCTCGGTAAGAGAGTCACACCTGTTTGTGGTAAGCAGTCTTGGAATATAACCATGAGTCCTGGAGAAATGTGAGCAATTTGACAACAGTGTCTGTTAAAATGTGCTTTTTCATGGTTTATTTTTATCCACTGTGTTGGGCATTCATTTGACTCTTTAAAACTCATGTCCTTTAGTACTTTTAGAATTCTCAGAACAGAAAACCAAACACCGCATGTTCTCACTCATAGGTGGGAACTGAACAATAAGATCACTTGGACTCAGGAAGGGGAACATCACACACAGGGGCCTATCATGGGGAGGGGGGAGGGGGGAGGGATTGCATTGGGAGTTATACCTGATGTAAATGATGAGTTGATGGGTGCAGCACACCAACATGGCACAAGTATACATATGTAACAAACCTGCACGTTATGCACATGTACCCTACAACTTAAAGTATAATAATAATAAATTAATTAAAAAAAAAAAAGAATTCTCTTAATTTTTAAAATAAGGTGATTTTTCAACTATCTTTCAAAGCTTTACCTTTCAAAGAGCAAGAGTTTTAATTTGGGAAATTGTATTTATCATTTTTCTTTCATAGTATATATACATTGTGTTGTTTCAAATATTTTTGCCGAACCTAATGTCATGAAGATTTTCTACAGTATTTTATTCTACAAGTTTTGCAGCTGTATCTGTTAGGTTTTAATCTCTAATCTATTTTGAGTTAATTTTTATACTTACATATCTAATTAATTATATATAAATTATAGATATAGCATACATAATTTCTGTGTTTGGTTATAATTGGTAAAGATCAAGGTTCAATTATTTTTTCTGTACATATATCCAGTTGCTCTGAAAATACTGTCTTTTTTTTCATTGAATTCAGTTGGCATTCTTTTTTTTTTTTTTTTTTTTTTTTTTTTTTTTTGAGACGGAGTCTCACTCTGTCACCCAGGCTGGAGTGCAGTGGCGCGATCTCGGCTCACTGCAAGCTCCGCCTCCCGGGTTTACGCCATTCTCCTGCCTCAGCCTCCCGAGTAGCTGGGACTACAGGCGCCCGCCACCAAGCCCGGCTAGTTTTTTGTATTTTTTTAGTAGAGACGGGGTTTCACCGTGTTAGCCAGGATGGTCTCGATCTCCTGACCTCGTGATCCACCCGTCTCGGCCTCCCACAGTGCTGGGATTACAGGCTTGAGCCACCGTGCCCGGCCCAGTTGGCATTCTTTAAGGAATATCAATGAACCATATAAATAAAGATTTATTTTCGGACTCCCCGTTTCATTCTGTTAATCTCCATATCTATCTATATGCCAAAAAAAAAAAAAAAAAAAAAAAAAAATACAGTCCTGATTACTGTTGCCTTTTAGTAACTTTTAAAATCAGGTATTGCAAGTCCTCTAACTTTGCACCTTTTTAAAAACATTTAGCTATTGTTGTCTTTGCCTTTCCACCTAAATTTTTAAATCCTGTGGTCAATTTCTTCAAGAAAGTCTTGTTACCATTTTTATTTATTAGGATTTCATTGGATCTATAGGGCAATTTATTAAGAATTATCAGACTAACAATAAAATTTTAAAATTAGGTGTTGTAAATCTTCCAACTTTGTACTTTTTCAAGTGTTTAGCTATTGTCTTTGCCATCCATACAGATTTTTAATTGATATTGGCAATTTCTTCAGAAAATGCTTGTTACAACTTTAATTGTGATTTCTTTGTACTGGCAGGACAAATTTTGAGAACTGTCAGACTAATAATGTTGACTCTTCAAATGTATGAACATAGTACATTCACTAGCTAATTAAATCTTCCTTTATTTCCTTTGCAATGATTTGTATATTCCAGTTTACACAAAAACCAAAATATCCACACATTTACTTTTGTTGTTAAGGTATGCTCTTTGACAAAAAGAGTATTATATGAAAAACACTAATCTAACATTGTCACCTCTGATAAAAAATTTCTTATGAATAACAATGCATGATTTAAATTGTGATAAAAATAATGGGTTCCATATAAATCATAGCATATTGTGTTCAAGTTATATAAAATTACAGCATAGAATTTATAATTTCAGAAGAGCTTTGAATGAACACTGTGGTGATACATGCTTTTTTTTCTTCTCTTATGCCATGTTTTGTAGTTATTTTATTCAAAATATCTACATTTTCACTTTTGAAGAGTGTTTATCTTGACTTCGTTAAATGACCAGTGTATGTTTTATTTTAGTTAAGATTTGTTTTAATTGTAGTTAAGATCTTTAGCCTCTAATTCTAGTTGAATTTTTCCCACCAATGCTTCTCATTTATTCACTACAAAGATAGTGCTATAGTACTTAAAGTATCTAATTATACAGTTTTGATCCTTTATAAATAAAATGAGAACATAATGAATACATTAGTAATCAGTGGGTAGATTCACAACAATGTAAGAGGTATAAAATATCTGTACAGCTTGACAGGTAGAAACATTTCTTTACTAATGGTTTATGTAAATTCATTACTTATATACTTTTGATGGGATTCTATATTATTCTTATTTTATGATTTCTTATTGTTAGTATGCAGAAATTCAGTTGTCTTTTCTGCATTGACCTTGCATCCTGAAATCCTAAACAATTATCTTCTTTGTTAGCTAGTAGCTTTTTTATATATTTCTTAGAGTTTATTACATATGCAATTGTGTCATCTGTTAATAAATAAGCTTTTCCTTCATACTTTTTAAACAGTATGATTTTTTTTTCCCTACTGCACTGGCTAAAACATCCAGTATAATTTTAAAAAACAAGAGATAAGAGTAAATATCCCTTTTTTCCTTTTCACTGGTAAAAATCATTGGGCCTTGCCCTTAGATATTATATTAGCTATAGGTTTTTTAATAGATACCCCAAATCAAATGGAGAAAATCTATTCTCACTTTTCTGAGAGTGGTTTCCCATGAATAAGTGCTGAATTTTGTCAAATTTTTTTTGTCCATCTATTAAAGTGAACACATTATCTCTTTTGTAATGTTAATATGGTAAGTTCAAATGACTGATTTTCTGACAAACCTTACATTCTCAGGATAAATTCTACTGGGTCCATGCTTTTTGGTTTGATTTCCTATTTTTTTTTAAATAATTGTGTGCCTACATTCATGAAGGTTATCAATCTGTCATTCTTTCTTGTAATATCTTGTCTGATTTTGGTATTCAGGTATTACTGACCTCATAAAATGAATTATGAAGTATCCCCTTCTTTTCTGAAAAATTTTGTAATTGTAATTTTGATTTGCCTCAGTGTTTCATAGTGTTCAGATGCGCAGATGTGAAAACAAGCTATGCACTTCCAATTAAATAAATTTTGGTATTCTCTATCTTTCAATAATTTTTTTATTCCATCTATGTTGTCAAACATATTAGAATAAAGTTGCTTATAATATTATTTTATTACTCTTTTATGAACATTGGAACTTATATAAAGCCACCTCTGTCATCCCTGGGATTGGTCGTGTGTATTTTGTGTCTCTTTTGAACACTGTGGAATTTTATCCAATGTATTAGTCATCTCAAAGAACTAGCCCATGGTTTTATTGGGCCTTTTGTTGTGTGTACTTTTTTGTTACTGATTTCTTTTGCTATCTTTATTATATCTCTTCTACTTAGTTTTTCATTTTTCTTATTTTTCTACTGTCAATGTGGGAACAATAATTGCTCATTTTAATTACCTACTCTTTTTATATTTAGGCAATAAATTGTACATTTCCCTACAAACTCTCCATTAGAAGCATCCAACATATTTTGGAATAATTGCCAAATCTCTTTATGCTCCTGCATTTATTTTATGTTTGTGAATACTCCATATTGACTTGGAAAAAAATTGTACTCTGCTCTTGTTGAGTGTACAGAACGATTATGTCACTCTGGATTTTTTTTTTTTTTTTGCACATTTATATTAATATAAGACAGGGGTTTCAAGTTTTGAAGATTTTTTAAAACTTCAACTTATGGCCAGGCATGGTGGCTCATGCCTGTAATCCCAACATTTTGGGAGGCCAAGGCAGGTGGATCACTTGAGGTCAGTAGTTCAAGGCCAGCCTGACCAACACGTCAAAACTCCGTCTCTACTAAAAACACAAAAAATTAGATGGGTATAGTGGCGGGCACCTGGAATCCCAGCTACTTAGGAGGCTGAGACAAGAGAATCACTTGAACCCGAGAGGCAGAGGTTGCAGTGAGCAGGGATAATGCCACTGCACTCCAGCCTGGGTAACAGAGTGAGACGCTGTTTCAAAAAAAAAAAAAAAAAAATCTTTTAATTTTGTCAAATTTTGCGTTACATACTTTAAAGCTCTGTTATTATTTAAACATACTTTTATAATTTTTACATCTTTTTGACCAATTGATACATGGATCATTATGAAGTACTTTATGTCTGGTATGTATTTTATCTTGAAATCTAGTTTATCTGAAGTAATATTGTTCATCAAGCTTCTTTTGCTTTCTGTTTATGTGTCATACTTTCTCTTCCATTTATTTTCAATTTTATAATCCATTCTAATAATCTTCCTTTAAAAGAGAATGGACGTTCTATTAAAATTTTATCTAATTTATAATATATTTGGATTTGAATCTATAATTTTTAAAATCAGCCTTCTGCTTTTGTCTATTTTTGGCTCATATTCTCTTCCTTTACTGTCTGATTTTAATTACATGAATATTTTTAAATATTGGTTTAAATGTTTGGCTGGCTTTCTAAGTATGCTTCTTTTTTTAAGTTATATACTCAGTTATAAAATACATTGTTAAAATTGTACAGTTCACCTACAGTTAATATTGAAATATTTCACATAAACTATATAAACTTTGCAACTGCATAGATACATATGCCTCCATGTTTATATTATATGTGTTATATTATTAGATCTGCATCCACTGTAAACATTGCAAAGCAACATTTCATGTTTTGTTTGAAAGATTATGTCATGTATACAGAAATTAAGAAAACAAGCAGATAAAAGATATTTATTACAATATCTCTGATTCCTAATGCTCTTTAATCTTTTCTAATTATGTCCATTTACATCTATCATTTCCTTTAAGCTTGAAGATATTAATTTATATTTTGTAGTTCTGGTATTCTGGCAAATATCTCTTTACATTTTTATTCAAAATTATTTTTTATTTTATGTTCATTATTTTTAAATATTTTTCAATTTATTTTTTACGGTCGATAAAATTAGTTGTATTTTTACCTTACAACATGATGTTTGAAATACATATACATTATAGAATGGCTAAATCAAGTTAGTTACCACAGTTATTATTTCCCATAATTATTATTTCTGTGATGAGAATACTTAGAAGCATATTTTCACTAGATATAGAATTCTGGGTTGAGAGATACTCTTTAACAACTTTCAAAATTTTCTGTTCTCCTTTGTTTCTGGGGAGAAGTCAGTCATTAATTGAATTAGTGTTCCCCCATATGTGATGTTTCATTTTTCTCTTCCTGTTTTCAAGAATTTTATTTTATTTTGTTCTCAAGTGAGTTATTTACAATTATTTTTTCAATTAGTTTTTCTGCTTTATGATTTTTATCTTTTTCTGAGATCTTAATCATATGCATGTTATAATGTTTTATACTTGCTTGTGCAGATTATGAATTCTTTTGCTTTTCTCTGATAAATATTGTTTCTTTTGTTTTAGTTGATAATTATTATGTTAGGTGAATATGAACTTTAACTCTGTTGCTGGAGAATCAGATCTGAGCTGAAAGCTCGAATTTTTTGGTTTGAGTGAGCTGCTCTAAGTCTGATCTGCACATATAAGATTAAGGGATCCATGGCGGGGGGCGGGGGCAGAAAGAACCCCTCTGCAGCTCTCAGTGGGTGCACTTTCAACACCTTAAAGATTGTAGTTTTCCAGCAGAAGCTACCATTGCTCTACCGGTGCTGTTCTTGTGGTACTCATTCCCAAGGGAAAACAGAAAATCATTCCCTGGGCCATTTTCCAGGCCTGTGCCCCAACAAAGTCAGTTTGCTATTCTTCCCTCTCCTGTAATTTCAGGGAGTTACTTTTTGTATTTTGCCCATATTTTTTAGTTGTTTTCAGTAGAGGGGATTCAGACAGTAGGCTATTAGTATTATTCTTAGAAGCAGAAATTAATGCACATAATTCAAATAATAATCTTTATCATTAAAGCAAGATCAGTGACATGGAGTACATTCTAGAATATTTGTTTTGGTTTGTTCTAGTCTGGTTTTCTTTGCATGTTAACAGATGGTCCTCTTTAGAGTTCAAACCCTATACTGAGCTACTACAACTATAATTTTATTCACAGATAGAATGATATTCTGATGAAGCACAGTTGTACTGGAAGATATAGCCACAGATAATGGTTTCTATGTGTTCACGGATTCTCAAAATTCCACAAGTTCATTAATATACTTTAAGGAGAACACTAATGAAAAAAATGAATCATTTGGTGGAGGATCCCTGTTTCATACTCATAGACTCATAAATGTCTCTGTGATAAAGAAATACCTGTAATTTTACTTTAAGCAAGCAGGAAAGTTAATCTTGACCTGAAGATGGATAGGCAGAGGTAACTACTTGAAAAGTGTTGAAATCTCTATTTTTTCAAGCTTTTAATTATACATATGGACCTCTTTTGTTGGAAAATTTGCTGACTGTCTTGCTGATGACTGCTTTATGTTAAAGCTTATCAAAAACACTGAGGGAAATGTCATAAATAAAACTAATTCTTAAGTCATGTAAATTGCTTATTAAAATCATATTGCCTATGAAAACACATTCATCATGTGATATTTAGAAAGGATAGCAAAATCATGTCTTCATGATGATATGTACCTTAAAATTATTGCTCTTTCTGATTTTCTATGTCTTGTTTACTTACTTTTGTCTCTGTGTTTTGAAAGTCCGCAGTTAAATCAAAGCACAAACCTCGAAACATGGTAAACAAAAAGAGGTAATATAGACATTTTTCCAAATGTCTTTTGTATTTAATATAGTTGGAAAAAAAGTGAAAACGGGTAAGTAATTAGACAAAAACATCCAACAGGCATTTTTCTACCATAGCTTTTCTAGAAAAAATAATTCCCTTTAAAAGATAAAATGAACCGTTTATAGAAACAATAACTAAAAATCGTCAAACATTTAAAATACCTCTACTTTTAATTAATGAATTTCAAAATCAGAACCAGTTAAAAGGTTAATAATGCTCAGGACTTGTGAGAGTTTGGAGACTGGAATCTTCAGAATGCTATAGATCTTGATGAAACGTTTTATAGTATAATTTGATAATTTTACTGCTAGTGATTTATTCTATGTGTAGAATTCTATTTGTACTTGTAAACATAAGCACAATGTCTGCATCTTTGTTTCTGGTAGTAAAAAAAAAAATGTCAAAATAATTAGCAGAGGAATGGGCATTAGTGATGGCACCTTCCCACAATGAAAAACAATGCAGCTTTCAAAAAATAGAGCCACGTACATATATATGCTGATATTGAAAAATCTCTAAGATTTATTTTTAATTAAAAAGGGGGGCAACTAAACCTACAATAGTAACATTTGAATAATAAAAAATTCTGTGTATGTGTGTGTGTGTTAGCAACAGAGTGCATGTGCATTAATTAGGTTGTGACAGAGCTCTTTTCCAACCCTTAAAATACTCATGACTTTTTAATTTCTCAAAAGTTTTCATGATGAGAAGAATGAAATCTGACAGGGTAGCTGAGGGAATAACAGGGAGTATACTTCTCATTTAAATCATTAAACAGCATTAATATCAGATAATAGAAAAAAATTAACAACCTTGAAGATAAATTTTAAGAACAATAGTCAACTGGGGAATAGAATTAAATACGTAGACCTGAAATCATTTATTAAGACATCAGAAACACCGTAAAAAAATCAGACCTTCCACTATAGAAGCTGAAAAAAAACCCAACCTGTCTCCCTCTTAAAATAGATGAAAGGTAATAACAGCATTAAGAGCTAAAAATAACGAAATAAAAACAAAAAAAGAAACCATAAAAATCTAGCATTTGAAAAAGATGAATAAATATGATAATCTTTTTGTGGCCAATATGAGAGAAAGAGAGCAAGCAAGCATATACAATTGATAACATTATAAACAAAGACAAAGAAGCCACAGATGGAAATTAAAACAGAAATATAAGAAAATATAAAAACTAATTAAATATCACTCAATGAATACATCAGCTTTAAGTCAAAACTTTGTATCTTGAAATTGCATCAGCAGCACTAGTCTTATTTACTTCCTTTGTTGTATATAGTTCTATTGTTCATAAAATTTTAAACATCAGGATTACACAGACAGTGATTGGGTCATATTGGTTCTAGCCAATCTGTCTGAATAATAACTTACTCATTAGTAAATTTTTGTTAAGTGTTAGTTGATAGAATATGTGAATGTATTAATGGAATTATGCTAAGCCTGAAAGTTAATAAAACAGAAATCATATGTATCTATCCACTAGGCATAAGAACATCAGATCAAACTTTGATGTAAATATTTGGCCAAGAAATATGGATGGTGGAATTAACACACACTGAAAGAGTCTTGTGGATGATTGCTTTTTGATAATAGTTCATGTTGTTTGTCTTATATGTACAATATCAAAATAATTTGAGTGAGCATTTAGAGGTTATCTGCTTCTTCAAATTATATTTTTGCAAAACTGGCTATCATATCCATAACACTGATGATGTGTCTAGTGCTTCTTACCCAGCACAAAACGAACAAGGTGATATGGAACACTATAGTTCTTTATATAATTCTATTCACATCTGATTATGATGGGAATAAAATCACAAATGAAAAATGTTTAAAGGGAAAGCATTCCAATCATCATACCACTCTTTCCTACAGTTATAGCCTCACCTTAAAAGAGGAATAGGGAAGATATCTCCTGTAGTAACTTCATGAAAAATAATTATCTAAATCTCTGAAGTTTGTGAAATGAATGTGCATCCACTGAACCTCACTGCAGGAGAAACACTGTAAAAATGCATCTCTGAACAAGAAAAAATATGATAATAGGAATAAAAATGAAAATGTAAGGTAAAGAAACAGCACATCTCTGTCTACCAATATACTGTATGGAAAAAAAAATTGATAAGGAAAGAAAAGGTAGGAAAATAAACCTACAATAAAAAATGAGATAGTTACTATTTTCAATGATGTGAATTACATATTAGTCAAGTATCAGAGAATAAGCTTATTTTTACTATACTATAATAAAGCAGGATTGAGCTTAATGCCATATAATATAGAAATATAGTAATATGTGATAATGTACAATCGTGTGTCATTAGAACAGTTAAATTTTCCTTCTTTATTGACATTTTAGTATGATATTTTTATATTAAAGGCATAAAATATAATGTCTTAGTATATACACTCTCTGATGATTATCTTTGAGTCATCCAAATGTAATCATTTTCTTTTGCAAAACCTGTTTCTTACACAATGACCAAATTGAACATAACAAAGTATTCTACTGAATAATTAGCCACCAATTTGAAAAATACTATGGCTCTTCTCTTTTTTTCTATTTTCTTTTATGTAGTTATGTCAATTTTCTTAAGATAGGAATATCGATTCCTTTAAATGCAGGGATTTTTTAATGGCATAATAAGCAAATAAAGGCTCATTGATTTTTCCCAAATGTTATGCAAAAGAAACATGAACAGTCATTCAGTATGTATCCTTTTAAATTCAAAGACAGTATTGAAAATCAAAATGTTGAACATAATTTACTTTAAGACAGAAGTTGACATCCTAATCCTCTGTGAAAAGAAAGACAGAAAGAAAGGAAGGCGGGAAGGTAGGAAGGCAGGAAGGTAAGAAGGTAGGAAGGAAAAGAGAAAAAGAAGAGAAAGACAGAAAAAAAGAGTGGAGAAGGAGGAGAAGGCAAAGAAAGCGGGCTTGGAATACATTAAACTGAATGCATAGACCAGAATCAAAGATAAGACTCCAATAACACTGAAAAGACACAGAGAATTGAATCTGTTATAAATGATTTATGCTCTAGGATCATGAGGTTAAAAAGGCAAAAGCTTTAATGCTCACTCATGCGAGAATGTCAAGTCACTGGTCTAGATAAAGAATTTGACAATAATAAGATTTTAAAAGCAGATATTTTCTGTTAGCATTGTGTGCCATAATAAATAGAGGTCATAAAGCTTTGATCTAAACATATTCAGTGGGGATTAATACTGCAAGCAGATCATTCATCTGAACTTTGAGAATGTAATTACAGGCCAATTTAGTAAATGAATAATGGCATAAAGATTATTTGTGAGTCTCAGAGAAATGTATACCTCTTCTAAGACCTGTGATTTTTTTAAAATTTCACTCTCATTCTTTTTCCAGTACATAATGTTTTATTTCAAATTTTGATAAAACCATGTCTTCTTTGGGGTCAAATTTTATAATCACTTACATTAACTACAATGACAAATAGTTCCACCACAACCAGTAATAATACTTGCAAGATAATAATTGTCCTTCAGAACCTTTAATCCCTGTATCCTCAGAATGTTAGTGAGAACAATGAAATATAATTACAAATAAATTTGCTTTTAAGATAGATAACATTGAATTTGAGTGAATTGCTTATTTAAAATTGGTTTATCTTCTAGGAATCCACCTGTATAGAGATTGTTTGACTATGATATATAATAAATAATCCAACTCATTGAAACCTGTCAATTCAAAGGACAAGTCGAGTTTGTTTCACTGGCTGCGGGTGAACCATTCATCATAATTATTTGAGTCTATCTGTAACATATAATGAAAATATCTCACATGCATTGAGTATAAAAACAAAATTAAAATTTCCCTTTGAGTTCCAATATTTTCTTCAACAGAAATATACGGACATAATATAAAAAATTGTGCATTTATAACTGACTTTTCCTCAACATCTCTTAATTACTCCACTGCACTTTGATGACTTTAATACTTTCATTGCTGGCCGGGCGCGGTGGCTCAAGCCTGTAATCCCAGCACTTTGGGAGGCCGAGACGGGCGGATCACGAGGTCAGGAGATCGAGACCATCCTGGCTGACACAGTGAAACCCCGTCTCTACTAAAAAATACAAAAAAAACTAGCCGAGCGAGGTGGCGGGCGCCTGTAGTCCCAGCTACTCGGGAGGCTGAGGCAGGAGAATGGCGTGAACCCGGGAGGCGGAGCTTGCAGTGAGCCAAGATCACGCCACTGCACTCCAGCCTGGGCGGCAGAGCGAGACTCTGTCTCAAAAAAAAAAAAAAAAAAAAAAAAAAAAAATACTTTCATTGCATTTCAATATAGAGTTGTTCAACATATTGATATATAATACTATTTAAAGAAATTACACAGAAAATGTTAAATGCTCCAGAAGTACCTTTTTGGCAATGGTTCAAAGTTTAGCCTATTATTTTATTTCCATTAGACAGTGGTAGGCAGGAGAGATATCATTCCTAGAATGCATATATGTATGTAAGTATGCTTTTGTATGTGTATATATGAAATTCTAGGGAATTTTGACTTTGCATGATACAAGAAGAAAGTAATATCCACGGGGGGCGGAGCAAGATGGCCGAATAGGAACAGCTCCAGTCTCCAACTCCCAGCGCGAGCGACACAGAAGACCAGTGATTTCTGCATTTTCAACTGAGGTACTGGGTTCATCTCACTGGGGAGTGCCGGACGATCGGTGCTGGTCAGCTGCTGCAGCCCGACCAGGGAGAGCTGAAGCAGGGCGAGGCATTGCCTCACCTGGGAAGCGCAAGGGGGAAGGGAATCCCTTTTCCTAGCCAGGGGAACTGAGACACACAACACCTGGAAAATCGGGTAACTCCCACCCCAATACTGCGCTTTAAGCAAACAGGCACACCAGGAGATCATATCCCACACCTGGCCGGGAGGGTCCCACACCCACGGAGCCTCCCTCATTGCTAGCACAGCAGTCTGTGATCTACAGGCAAGGCAGCAGCGAGGCTGGGGGAGGGGCGCCCGCCATTGCTGAGGCTTAAGTAGGTAAACAAAGCTGCTGGGAAGCTGGAGCTGGGTGGAGCTCACAGCAGCTCAAGGAAACCTGCCTGTCTCTGTAGACTCCACCTCTGGGGACAGGGCAATAACAAACACAGCCGAAACCTCTGCAGATGCAAACGACTCTGTCTGACAGCTTTGAAGAGAGCAGTGGATCTCCCAACACGGAGGTTGAGATCTGAGAAGGGACAGACTCCCTGCTCAAGTGGGTCCCTGACCTCTGAGTAGCCTAACTGGGAGACATCCCCCACTAGGGGCAGTCTGACACCCCACACCTCACAGGGTGGAGTACACCCCTGAGAGGAAGCTTCCAAAGCAAGAATCAGACAGGTACACTCGCTGTTCAGAAATATTCTATCTTCTGCAGCCTCTGCTGCTGATACCCAGGCAAACAGGATCTGGAGTGGAACTCAAGCAATCTCCAACAGACCTACAGCTGAGGGTCCTGACTGTTAGAAGGAAAACTATCAAACAGGAAGGACACCTACACCAAAACCCCATCAGTACATCACCATCATCAAAGACCAGAGGCAGATAAAACCACAAAGATGGGGAAAAAGCAGGGCAGAAAAGCTGGAAATTCAAAAAATAAGAGCGCATCTCTCCCAGCAAAGGAGCGCAGCTCATCGCCAGCAACGGATCAAAGCTGGACGGAGAATGACTTTGACGAGATGAGAGAAGAAGGCTTCAGTCCATCAAATTTCTCAGAGCTAAAGGAGGAATTACGTTCCCAGCGCAAAGAAACTAAAAATCTTGAAAAAAAAGTGGAAGAATTGATGGCTAGAGTAATTAATGCAGAGAAGGTCATAAACGAAATGAAAGAGATGAAAACCATGACACGAGAAATACGTGACAAATGCACAAGCTTCAGTAACCGACTCGATCAACTGGAAGAAAGAGTATCTGCGATTGAGGATCAAATGAATGAAATGAAGCGAGAAGAGAAACCAAAAGAAAAAAGAAGAAAAAGAAATGAACAAAGCCTGCAAGAAGTATGGGATTATGTAAAAAGACCAAATCTACGTCTGATTGGGGTGCGTGAAAGTGAGGGGGAAAATGGAACCAAGTTGGAAAACACTCTTCAGGATATCATCCAGGAGAACTTCCCCAACCTAGTAGGGCAGGCCAACATTCAAATCCAGGAAATACAGAGAACACCACAAAGATACTCCTCGAGAAGAGCAACTCCAAGACACATAATTGCCAGATTCACCAAAGTTGAAATGAAGGAAAAAATCTTAAGGGCAGCCAGAGAGAAAGGTCGGGTTACCCACAAAGGGAAGCCCATCAGACTAACAGCAGATCTCTCGGCAGAAACTCTCCAAGCCAGAAGAGAGTGGGGGCCAATATTCAACATTCTTAAAGAAAAGAATTTTAAACCCAGAATTTCATATCCAGCCAAACTAAGTTTCATAAGTGAAGGAGAAATAAAATCCTTTACAGATAAGCAAATGCTTAGAGATTTTGTCACCACTAGACCTGCCTTACAAGAGACCCTGAAGGAAGCACTAAACATGGAAAGGAACAACCGGTACCAGCCATTGCCAAAACATGCCAAAATGTAAAGACCATCGAGGCTAGGAAGAAACTGCATCAACTAACGAGCAAAATAACCAGTTAATATCATAATGGCAGGATCAAGTTCACACATAACAATCTTAACCTTAAATGTAAATGGACTAAATGCTCCAATTAAAAGACACAGACTGGCAAACTGGATCAAGAGTCAAGACCCATCAGTCTGCTGTATTCAGGAGACCCATCTCACACGCAGAGACATACATAGGCTCAAAATAAAGGGATGGAGGAAGATTTACCAAGCAAATGGAGAACAAAAAAAAGCGGGGGTTGCAAAACTAGTCTCTGATAAAACAGACGTTAAACCATCAAAGATCAAAAGAGACAACAAAGGCCATTACAGAATGGTAAAGGGATCAATTCAACAGGAAGAGCTAACTATCCTAAATATATATGCACCCAATACAGGAGCACCCAGATTCATCAAGCCAGTCCTTAGAGACTTACAAAGAGACTTAGACTCCCATACAATAATAATGGGAGACTTCAACACTCCACTGTCAACATTAGACAGATCAACGAGACAGAAAGTTAACAAGGATATCCAGGAATCGAACTCATCTCTGCAGCAAGCAGACCTAATAGACATCTATAGAACTCTCCACCCCAAATCAACAGAATATACATTCTTCTCAGCACCACATCGTACTTACTCCAAAATCGACCACGTATTTGGAAGTAAAGCACTCCTCAGCAAATGTACAAGAACAGAAATTATAACAAACTGTCTCTCAGACCACAGTGCAATCAAACTAGAACTCAGGACTAAGAAACTCAATCAAAACCGCTCAACTACATGGAAACTGAACAACCTGCTCCTGAATGACTTCTGGGTACATAACGAAATGAAGGCAGAAATAAAGATGTTCTTTGAAACCAATGAGAACAAAGATACAACATACCAGAATCTCTGGGACACATTTAAAGCAGTGTGTAGAGGGAAATTTATAGCACTAAATGCCCACAAGAGAAAGCAGGAAAGATCTAAAATTGACACTCTAACATCGCAATTAAAAGAACTAGAGAAGCAAGAGCAAACACATTCGAAAGCTAGCAGAAGGCTAGAAATAACTAAGATCAGAGCAGAACTGAAGGAGATAGAGACACAAAAAACTCCAAAAAATCAATGAATCCAGGAGTTGGTTTTTTGAAAAGATCAACAAAATTGACAGACCACTAGCAAGACTAATAAAGAAGAAAAGAGAGAAGAATCAAATCGACGCAATTAAAAATGATAAAGGGGATATCACCACCGACCCCAAAGAAATACAAACTACCATCAGAGAATACTATAAACACCTCTACGCAAATAAACTGGAAAATCTAGAAGAAATGGATAAATTCCTGGACACTTACACTCTTCCAAGACTAAACCAGGAAGAAGTTGAATCCCTGAATAGACCAATAGCAGGCTCTGAAATTGAGGCAATAATTAATAGCCTACCAACCAAAAAAAGTCCAGGACCAGATGGATTCACAGCTGAATTCTACCAGAGGTACAAGGAGGAGTTGGTACCATTCCTTCTGAAACTATTCCAATCAATAGAAAAAGAGGGAATCCTCCCTAACTCATTTTATGAGGCCAACATCATCCTGATACGAAAGCCTGGCAGAGACACAACAAAAAAAGAGAATTTTAGACCAATATCCCTGATGAACATCGATGCAAAAATCCTCAAAAAAATACTGGCAAACCGGATTCAGCAACACATCAAAAAGCTTATCCACCATGATCAAGTGGGCTTCATCCCTGGGATGCAAGGCTGGTTCAACATTCGCAAATCAATAAACATAATCCAGCATATAAACAGAACCAAAGACAAGAACCACATGATTATCTCAATAGATGCAGAAAAGGCTTTTGACAAAATTCAACAGCCCTGCATGCTAAAAACGCTCAATAAATTCGGTATTGATGGAATGTACCTCAAAATAATAAAAGCTATTTATGACAAACCCACAGCCAATATCATACTGAATGGGCAAAAACTGGAAAAACTCCCTTTGAAAACTGGCACAAGACAGGGATGCCCTCTCTCACCACTCCTATTCAACATAGTGTTGGAAGTTCTGGCTAGGGCAATTAGGCAAGAGAAAGAAATCAAGGGTATTCAGTTAGGAAAAGAAGAAGTCAAACTGTCCCTGTTTGCAGATGACATGATTGTATATTTAGAAAACCCCATTGTCTCAGCCCAAAATCTCCTTAAGCTGATAAGCAACTTCAGCAAAGTCTCAGGATACAAAATTAATGTGTAAAAATCACAAGCATTCTTATACACCAGTAACAGACAAACAGAGAGCCAAAGCAGGAATGAACTTCCACTCACAATTGCTTCAAAGATAATAAAATACCTAGGAATCCAACTTATAAGGGATGTAAAGGACCTCTTCAAGGAGAACTACAAACCACTCCTCAGTGAAATCAAAGAGGACACAAACAAATGGAAGAACATACCATGCTCATGGATAGGAAGAATCAATATCGTGAAAATGGCCATACTGCCCAAGGTAATTTATAGATTCAATGCCATCCCCATCAAGCTACCAATGAGTTTCTTCACAGAATTGGAAAAAACTGCTTTAAAGTTCATATGGAACCAAAAAAGAGCCCGCATCTCCAAGACAATCCTAAGTCAAAAGAACAAAGCTGGAGGCATCACGCTACCTGACTTCAAACTATACTACAAGGCTACAGTAACCAAAACAGCATGGTCCTGGTACCAAAACAGAGATATAGACCAATGGAACAGAACAGAGTCCTCAGTAATAATACCACACATCTACCGCCATCTGATCTTTGACAAACCTGAGAGAAACAAGAAATGGGGAAAGGATTCCCTATTTAATAAATGGTGCTGGGAAAATTGGCTAGCCATAAGTAGAAAGCTGAAACTGGATCCTTTCTTTACTCCTTATACGAAAATTAATTCAAGATGGATTAGAGACTTAAATGTTAGACCTAATACCATAAAAATCCTAGAGGAAAACCTAGGTAGTACCATTCAGGACATAGGCATGGGCAAAGACTTCATGTCTAAAACACCAAAAGCAACGGCAGCAAAAGCCAAAATTGACAAATGGGATCTCATTAAACTAAAGAGCTTCTGCAGAGCAAAAGAAACTACCATCAGAGTGAACAGGCAACCTACAGAATGGGAGAAAATGTTTGCAATCTACTCATCTGACAAAGGGCTAATATCCAGAACCTACAAAGAACTGAAACAAATTTACAAGAAAAAAACAAACAACCCCATCAAAAAGTGGGCAAAGGATATGAACAGACATTTCTCAAAAGAAGACATTCATACAGCCAACAGGCACATGAAAAAATGCTCATCATCACTGGCCATCAGAGAAATGCAAATCAAAACCACAATGAGATACCATCTCACACCAGTTAGAATGGCGATCATTAAAAAGTCAGGAAACAACAGGTGCTGGAGAGGATGTGGAGAAATAGGAACACTTTTACACTGTTGGTGGGATTGTAAACTAGTTCAACCATTATGGAAAACAGTATGGCGATTCCTCAAGGATCTAGAACTAGATGTACCATATGACCCAGCCATCCCATTACTGGGTATATACCCAAAGGATTATAAATTATGCTGCTATAAAGACACATGAACACGTATGTTTATTGCAGCAGTATTCACAATAGCAAAGACTTGGAATCAACCCAAATGTCCATCAGTGACAGATTGGATTAAGAAAATGTGGCACATATACACCATGGAATACTATGCAGCCATCAAAAAGGATGAGTTTGTGTCCTTTGTAGGGACATGGATGCAGCTGGAAACCATCATTCTTAGCAAACTATCACAAGAACAGAAAACCAAACACCGCATGTTCTCACTCATAGGTGGGAACTGAACAATGAGATCACTTGGACTCAGGAAGGGGAACATCACACACAGGGGCCTATCATGGGGAGGGGGGAGGGGGGAGGGATTGCATTGGGAGTTATACCTGATGTAAATGACGAGTTGATGGGTGCAGCACACCAACATGGCACAAGTATACATATGTAACAAACCTGCACGTTATGCACATGTACCCTACAACTTAAAGTATAATAATAAATAAATAAATAAATAAATAAATAAATAAATAAAAAGAAAGTAATATCCACACTAACAATATTCAAAAATAAATTATAGTAAGATTTTAACACAAATGCAATACTCAAAATTGTTTCCAAAATATATAAAATTTTCTTTTTTAAAAACATCATACAGTGTGGACGCGGTGGCTCACGTCTATAATCCCAGGCTTTGGGAGGCCGAGGGAGGAGGATCATGAGGTCAAGAGATCAAGACCATCCTGGCCAACATGGTGAAACAACGTCTCTACTAAATATACAAAAAATTAGCTGGGCGTGGTGGTGCGCACCTATAGTCCCAGCTACTTGGGAGGCTGAGGCAAGAGAATCACTTGAACCAGGGGGGTCAGAAGTTATAGTAAGCCAAGATTGCGCCACTGTACTCCAGCATGGCAACAGAGCAAGACTCTGTCTCAAAAAAAAAAAACAAAAAACAAAAAACAAAAAAACAAAAAAAAACCAAACAAACAATCGTCAATATTTTACAATTTTAAAGGCAATGTAACATTATTATTGTTTTACTATACTGCTACCTAATTAAATACTCTCTTTCAGTGGCTCATATTGGCTGTTTCCATTTCTTTTACCTATTATAATTCAACCTTGAATAACTTGAAGGCTCTGGCAATTATCATGAATATGTGAGGTTTTTTTTTTTTTTTTTTTTTTTGGCGGCGGGGGACGGAGTCTCTCTCTCGCCAAGCTGCAGTGCAGTGGCACGATTTCGGCTCACTGAAACCTCTGACTCCCCGGTTTAAGTGATTCTCCTGCGTCAGCCTCCTGAGGAGCTAGTATTACAGGCATACCCCACCACGTCCAGCTAATTTTTGTATTTTCAGAAGATCGGGGGTTTCACCATGTTGGCCGGGATCGTCTCCATCTCCTGACCTTGTGATCCGCCCGCCTTGGCCTCCCAAAGTGCTGGGATTACAGGCGTGAGCCACGGCGCCTGGCCATGAATATGTTTTATAGTAATAAAATCAATTTAAGCTTTCACCAGAAGTGGTAAGAGAGATTTTCATAGTGACCATGCTGACAATTAATTTCCTTCTATTTCCTAATTTTGATAATAAAGAACTTTTCACAATAAGGAAAATATATTGTGATTATTTTAATTGACAGTTCTGTAATTATTTAATGAGATAAACATTTTCTCACACACATATTAACAATTTTATTTCATATTTTGAAAACTGCTTGCATCCTTTGCCAAATTGCTTTCTAGTTGGTTGTTTTGTTTTTATCTTGGTATACTTTCAAATCAAGTGGTAAATTAAAATTTAATAAAATAGGTAATTAATGTTATATATGTCTTAAGTATACCTCAAATATTGTCTTTAATTTAAATTCAATTATATAACATTTTATGAATCTAAGCATATCATTACCTCTAATCCTCTAATCTAATTCATTAGAGGTAAACCATTATATGAATATTTTTGTGACCATGAATTGTTCAGAAAGACCTGGCCCATACTTCTATTTACTTTTTACAATAGATTACTATTAATTTACTTATTTTAGCTCTTTATTACTTCAATTTTCCCCTCTGACTCCAATGTTTGGCTGCTTCAAATTCCCCCTAGAGATCTGTAAACCATTTCATTTTGGAGAACAGATTATTAATCTGTCATCTATCAATTATACCACTATTGTTTAATTCCAGCTATCATTAGCTAATATGGTTTTACCAGTCAAAGCTTATTTTAAAAATATTCTTCTGTCTTGACCCCTTTTGTGCCCCAAAATCAGTCACTTTAACTTCTCACTTTAATTTCCTAAGTTTAATGGCCAGGCTACATCAGTGATACTCAAACATTAACAAGAAGCATCCCAATCACCTGGAGTGCTTGCTAAAACATGTTTCTGGGCCCAAACTCTAGAGTTTCAGATTGAGTAAGTCCAGGATGAGTGTGTCTCAAAATGTGCATTTCTACCAAGTCCTTAGATAAGAGTAATACATTGCTAAGAAATTCTCAGGGGCTGGCACATGAAAGGACAATTTTTTAAAAAAACCATTGGACTGAGTGACCTCTTCCAAACTGAAAATCCTTTCCTGGTAAAAAAAAAAATAAGTGGTTAGTATAAGTGTGCAAACAGTTGGGCAAGCCATCAAATATTTCTATTTTATCAAAAATTAAAATTGACTTTCAACTTTGAGAACCTACCACTATAAGCTTCCTATTACAACCATCAAGATTGGAGCAAGATTCTGGGATCCTTGAACAATAAAGACTCTCTGGTCATCACTCTTGCATGCTTTTAATAGCTGAAACACCAGCACTCATAGTCTGCTTCTGTGCCAAGTTTAGACAATGGACTTTTTGTTAAGATTGGAAACCACAGACTTGGGTTGAAACTCTGTAGTGTACCACTTCAGTATTCCATTTCCTCAAAGGCAAATCACACAATTAGTGAGCTGCCAGGAAGCAAAGCGCAGGACAAATGGCCCTCTAGAGTTGATATATATTTTCTTCTCTCATCAAATCCCCATTCTCATCAACTTACTTAGAATTATTAAAACAAGACAGCAAACTGTGACATAAACTAGCCCAAAGGGAAGAAAACAACTCCTGCTACTCATTTCAATTGGTCAAGAAAATAAGAAAGTAAAAGGAAAATATATAACGCATATCTTAAGAAGATTTCTTAATACTATTTGGAGTATTTTTCTACTTCTCAAATTTGCCATAATTAACAGAGCAAGTTGAACTTCCTGACTATATTTTTGTATTAAACTATCCTCTGCCTTTTATCTTCTGTTTCCTATAATGCCTTTTTTTTCTGTCTTTTTCCTCTGGATTCTGAAGGACATCCACTGCCACTTAGTTCACATGACCAAAAAGCTCTATGTTGTGATTGTAATAATTTACACTCCAAACATCACTGTGTAAGAATTCTAGTTGCTCCAAATTATCACAACACTTGGTGAGGTGGTCTCTCATTGTGTTTCATTGGATTTTGTTTATTTTCATTTGCAATTATGTGTCTAAGCATAGTAGAGAAAGAGACAGGGAGAGAACTGCAAAACGTGGTGACTTTTTCTACTGCTTTAACTGGAGTCCCACCTTTGTCTTACACTGACCTGTGTGCTGTAACGTAGAGAATTCTCACAAAGATATTCTGGTCCATGTTTTGTTGATACACTCATGTCTATGAGGGAAGAAGAGCCTAAAACTTCCTAGTCCACAGTCTTGCTTACCCCACCTTTCTCTCTTTGTTGTTCTGATTTAGATTTTTCCTATTCCAAATGATGTTGAGCAATTTCTCATATGCTTCTCATGCAATTTTATACCATCTTTTCTGAAGCGTAAGTCCACGTCTCTGGCTCCTTCCATCTTCTTTGCCTATTTATTTTTTCCTTTGGCTTGTGTGCTTTATCATTGATTTAGAAATTCGTTAAGAAATTATGTATTTAATTGTCTATTATAATTATCTCTTCTGGCTTTCTTTTATTCTGAGGTAAGGGAGTGTTTTTATAAAAAGAAGTTCCTAAATTTGGGGAAGCCCAATTCATCAATAATTTTCTATATAATTTTTTAATCTAACATTTTAAAAAACCTTGTAAATGTTATCAGGAAAAAATCTTCTTTAATATATTCTAGAAATCTTATTAATCTATAATATTTTCATAACCTTCAGAACTGATTTTTGTACATTGTATAATAGTGATATAATTTATATTTTCTATATCGATAGTGATGTACCCAATAAATAGTCAACAAATAGACCTTTCTTTACTGGTCTGTGTTACTCCTTTGCTCTAAATTAAGTGGCATCTTATGCATATGGGTCTCTTTCTAGCATCTCTATATTTTTTATTGGACTGTTTATCTGTGTACCAACATTATATTCCCACAATTATAGATTCCTATATGTAAGCTTTGAAATCTGTAAAAGTGTGACCTGTAATTAAAATCTTGAAGTGTGTGTGTGTCTTCTCAACAATTTTAATTTTTGTGTAAATTCTTAAATCAGCTTTGTTGATTCCCACAAAAATATATTGAATCTTAATTAGTATTCAATTGATCCTTTTTGTTCTTCATCAAATTTGCCATATTTCTATAAATGTTATAAATATTTTCAAGAACATATTTTAATATTGCTAGGTTCTTTTGAGTTTTGGTCTTATATTTCAAATATTTTGCATTTTTTGTTTATTTGCATTTATTTCTCTTTTTATTATCTAATCTCTTAAAATTAACACTTGTCACATTAGTTTATAGCTCTTTTCTAATATTTGCATTTTATACTATAACTCCAACCATAGGGTTTGCTACAACCTTGTTTATTTTGTTATGTAATATTTATATTATCCTTTTGCTCAAATTTGTTTTGATCCATGGACTTTTCATTTTTTTACAATTTTAGAATCTAGATACAATTTCTAATAATTTTTCATCTCTAAGTTAATATTATTCAATACATAATCCTGGATATGGTACATTTGGCCAATATTAAGGATGTACCTGAAAAACTTGTATCATTATTGAATGCCAATAAAATTCATTTTTAAGTGCATCATTGATTTATTTGTGCATGCTTATTCTATTAGTTATTGGCAGAGTATTTTTAAGTTCCCTACTATGATTATGGATGTGATTATTTATTATTTACTTCTCTATTGTGTGTGTTCATATTATTAGATGCATACATACTTGAAATTATTGTATCTTACTGGTAGATGGAACTTTTTATCTTAATACACTTGATTTTGTATCTTCAGTGTTGGGTCTTGTTTGATAAGTCGATTATGTGTTTCAATTTCTATTTATTATTTTTGCTTTGGGCAATGAAACCACCCTTGCAAAAATCATAACTGAGGAAATTATGACAGTGAAAGAGATCTGACCTAACTGACTCGATCTTGCTTCTAACCTCCAAACTGTCCTTGTTCATTCCTGGGTGTAGGCCAAACTAACTTTGGGAGGAACTTGGTTTATAGTATAACTTTGAAACAAAGGCAGTAACAGCCCTTTCCCAAAACAAAATCCCCCCTTGCCTGGGACTAAACAGGCTTCAGGACTTAACAAATTAGCCACAAGATTAAAAATTATACTTTATGAGTCACTGTTGTAAAACCTGAGATCAGCTCTTGAGATATTTTGCCGACCCTGCATTGCAATGTACCAGTTGACACCACCCAAATTGATAAGCTGGCTCATCTGGTCCTGTGACCCCCACCCAGGAACTGACTTAGTACAAGAGGACAGCTTCAACTCCATCAGCACTTTCCGGAGCCCTACCCACCAAATTATCCTTAAAAACCCCAAGCCCCAAACTTTTGGGGAGGTTGAGTAATAACTCCATTTCCCACGTAGTATGGCCAGCCTCATATCAGTCACACTCTTTACTGTTATGCAATGGTCTCAGTGAGTTGATTTTATATGTGCAATGAGCAGGAAGAATCTGATGGGCAGTTACCATAACATTCTCTTGTTTTCTCTTATTTTATTTCTCACTAAAGGATAAAAATTCGATATTTAAAATATAATTAATTTTAACTCTCAGGGATTTCTAATTTTATTTCTGACAAATGGCCAGGAGCACTAATAATAATAGACTATTTTAATATAATAGTAAGGATTAAGATTTTCCGCTGAACTTCAGTCTAATTAAGAGTGATACAATTTATTTTACATATATTTTACACGTTCAGAATCTCAATTCAAAGTGTGAATGGTTTGCAGCTAGGGACAAACAACATAAAAAATGTCACAGACTGATGGCTTAAACAACAGAAACTTATTGTGTCACAGTTTGTAGGCTAGAAGCCCAAGATCAAGATTCAGGGCAGTTTGCTTTCTGATGAGGTCTCCCTTCCTGACTTGTAAATGGCTGTCTTCTTGCTATGTCCTCACGTGGATTTTTCTCCATATCTGCTTGTGGAGCAAGCCAGAGATCTGATTTTCCTTCCTTTTATAAGGACACCAATTCTATTGGATTAGGACTCTACCTTTATGACCTCATTTAACCTTAACTACCTCCTTAGAGGCCCTATCCTTAAGCAGAGTCATACTGGGGGCTTTAGACTTTAACACATGAATTTTCAGGGGAGGACACAAAGATTCAGTCTACAGCAGTCTGTCCTTCTCCACAACCTACCCCAAAATTATATCTTTTTCTCATTTAAAATATGCTTACTCTAACACAGCCCCCAAAGTTATAACTTATTCCATCATCAAGTCTAAATTTTGAAGTCCAAAGTCTCATCTAAACATAATCTAAATTGAGGGAAAATTCATCTCAGCTGTGAACCTGTGAAACCAGAAAAGTTATATGCTTCCAAATTACAGTGGTTGGAAATGCCTAGAATAGATAAATATTTCCATTCCAAAAGGGAGAAATCAGAAAAGAAATGGTGATTCATCACAAGAAAGCCCGAAACCAAGCAAGGCAAATTCCATTAGACATTAAGCTCAAGAATAATCCTCGTTTGTTTAATGCTCTACTATCCAAGTCCACTGGGATGGCAATATTACTCTTGTGGCTTTGTGGGATGCTTTTACTTTTTCAGCTTGGTAGGATATCCCAGCTCCCACGTCCGCATTGTTCTCTATGGTGAGGAGTGACTAGCCTGCTGAAATCTAGAAGGAAGCATCCTTTTTCCCTACTCCTATCCCATCCCTTCAAACTCACACTTCCCATACCCATTTTCTCCAGCCTGCGGTGGGAGGGGCAGCCTTGATGATCTCTGAATAGCTACAGGGCCATTCTTCCCTTTTCTTAATGGAGAAGACACTTGTAGTCATCCTTCATTCCATTCTAATTTTTCGGTTTCCTTTAGTCTTAGCTGGCAGTGTTTCTGCTAGTACCATCCCTTTACTCCTAATTTATCCTGAGATGGCTGATTAAATCCATAGATCACATCCATACTAACTGCCTTATCAAATGGTTGTTCAGCCATGCCCTTGGTGCTCTCTCCAAACGTGCTTCTTCATTTTTTACAATATGGATAGGCTGTGAATTTTCCAAATCTTAAATTCTGGTTCATTTTTCCTTAACAATTTCTTCATCAACCCATCTTTCTTCTCTCACATTTTACTGTAAACAATTAGGAGGACTCAAGTCACACCTTCAATGCTTTGCTTAGGAATCTTCTCTGCTAAACAGTTTTTTCACTCACAAGTTCACTTTCCATTAAACACTAGAACACAGTTTAACAAAGTTCTTTGCCACTTTCTAAAAAGGATCATCTATTTATCAGTCTTTAGTAACCTGTTCCTCATTTTTGTAAGACTTCACAAGAATCAGCTTTCATATTCATATTTATACCAACATTCTATTCATAAGGATATAGGTATTCTCTAAGATGATAAAGATTTTCTTTATAATTCCCCTCTTTTCTTCCTGAGTCCTCACCAGAATCACCGTTAAGGTCTATATTTCTAACAGTAATCTGTTTTTTAAAAACTAGGCTATTTCTAGCATGCACCTCAAAACTCTTTCAACCCATCACCCAATTCCAGAGCTGCTTTCACACTTCTAGGTATTTGTTATGGCAGATTGTTATTGCATCCCACTTTTGGTACCTAAATCTGTACTAGTTTGCTAGGTAACACAATACCACAGACCTGGTGGCTTAAACAACAGAAATGTATTTACTCACTGTTCTGGAGGCCAGAAGTCCAAGATGTATGTTCCAGATGTTTTGGTTTCTGGGGAGGACTTTCTTTCTGGCTTGTGGACAGTTCTCGCTTTGTACTTGCATGGCCTTTCCTCATTGCATGAATCTTCAGAGAGGAAGAGCTTTGATCTCTCTTCCTCTTAGAAGAACACCAATTCTATTGTATTAGGGCCTCACCCTTCTGACCTTATTTAACCTTAATTACTTCCTTATAGGCCCTGTCTCCAAATATAGTCATATTAAACACTAGTATTTTAATATATGAATTTTGGGGGAACTCAAAAATTCAGTCCATGATAATCAGGGTTGCCACCCCTTCACATTCTCACATTACTTTTTCTTATTGTAACACCAAGAGACTGTCACAATTTGCACATCTTCGGGGCATCCCAGCCTCCTGTGCAAGAATTAGCTAGTATTCCTGATATAAAACTCAGCATAAATGCCAATATTATCATTAAGCCTTTCATTCTTCTTCTGAATCTTGGCACACCCCGTGTAAGTATGCACACACACACATCTCTGTTTTGAATCAGAAAAGAGTTCTCAAACATTAGAGTTTATCAGAGATAAATTAAAGTAGTTTTTGCTGAAATTATGCATCCTCAAATAAAGGTAAGATATTAAAGTAATTCCCTGTTGAAATCTTAACCTACACTGGCTTGTGATAGTTCTTTCTCCTAGCAAAGCTAAGCATTGTACATGAAATAATTTAGTATAAACAAGAAAGAAAGGCCAGTGGTAAAGAATATGATTTTAGGCCGGGCGCGGTGGCTCAAGCCTGTAATCCCAGCACTTTGGGAGGCCGAGACGGGCGGATCACGAGGTCAGGAGATCAAGACCATCCTGGCGAACACGGTGAAACCCCGTCTCTACTAAAGAAATACAAAAAACTAGCCGGGCGAGGTGGCGGGCGCCTGTAGTCCCAGCTACTCTGGAGGCTGAGGCCGTAGAATGGCGTGAACCCGGGAGGCGGAGCTTGCAGTGAGCTGAGATCCGGCCACTGCACTCCAGCCTGGGCGACAGAGCGAGACTCCGTCTCAAAAAAAAAAAGAATATGATTTTAAAATGTATCTCTCATATATTATTAAGAGTAGGAACTAGAAACAAATTAACTGGGTTTTAATTTTAGCTCTGCTGTTTACCAACTGTGAGAGGTTAGGCAAATTACTTAATCTATTTGTAGCTAATTTTCCTTTTGTAAGTGAGTATAACAATCCTACTTCCTAGAGATGTCATGATACGTTATGAATATTAAATAAATCAAAATATGTAAAACCATTAGAACAATGTCTGGTACATAAAACATAAGTGTATACAATTATTATTATGTTTAGCATGCTATTATTATTAGCATTATAATTATTATTTGGTTGATCAGAATAATCTAAGGGCACCTCTTCAGATGTTAGAAACATTCTAGTTTAATCATTAGTAAGATTCAAGTATTACTGCTTACTTTTTCTTAATGTTATTGAAATAATATAGCCTATTTTGCTCTTTATTGAGTGTGTACATTGATATGCTCTTTCATATATGTCTATTAATCTCTTCAGAATGTATTGATTTTTGTAGTTCAGGTTGAAGTGTATTTTGAGATTACTAATAATAACTTAATATCCCATTGTTAGACAAGATACTCTTTCTTTTATGGAAATAAACTTAAAATATTTATCTTAATTTATTTATTTTTTACATTAAAGCTTCATTATCAAGATCTCAGAACAATGCATGTGATCAAATTAAAAGACAAAGCCACAGAAAAGTTTTCCAGCCATGAGTGAAAATAAGGCTATAGAATACCAGGTTATATTAAATAACAGATACCCTTGTTGAATGATTATATGGACTTTTAAAAATACCACAGAGACCCCACAAATATATAAAATACATGTCAATAAAAAAATTAAATACATAAATAAAAAAAATCAAAGAGGCAAAAAAGGATAAAAAATAGAATGCAAAACACTTGACTACCACTCTCCACCTAAATATGAGAACAACTCATTCTCTTTAATCTATTATGAATTGAATGTTCTTTCTGTTGACAAAAGACTTAAAGCAATTTGGAACTTGTGATATACGCTTTGATTTCTGAAAAAGAAAACATTTAAAAAGCAAGTTCCCCAAAATATGCTATTAATAAATAGTCATATGGAAAACAGATAAAATGACTAAGACTAAAATGATGAAAAGGCAGAAAACGCATTTACAAGTACCTGTTCACAATAACATTGAGTTAGATTTTACATCATTAACAAGTTAATATATATCAAGGTATTTTCAAATTCCTTAACACTTTTTACACCTGAAAATTAAATTTTAAAATAGTATGCCTTTCTATTGAAAATAATAGAGAAAAAAATTTTGTTACTCTCTCTTGATCAAAAGTACATTATTGAGTTAAATAAAAATTGTGAGAACATGTGACATATATTAGGTTTTGTGTTTGTTGTGGGAATTAAAAAACTATAAACATAAATTAATTAATATCTCCTGTCTTCTTTAATGTTATTTCATATCATTGGAAAATATATTTAATGTGTAATAGCTAAGAGCCATAAAATAATGAATTTACTGTGAAAATAAAATATTTCAGAATATAAAATATAATAATCATACTTTCTATAGTGCATACATTTATATATACTTATGATTTTGATCTTAACACTATTGATAACAAACTAGATATTTGACAGATTGTGAAATATATTGATAATTTGGGGTATGGAATGTTATATTTTATTTTTGCATTTTATATTAACTGATTACATCATTCTTGAAATTGGTCATGTTACCATCTTCATTTTACATATTAAAAAATTATCTCCGTGGGGATTAAATAACTTGCTCAATGTCACACCGGGTCCTGTCTTTAATGTCTGCTAATAACCATGTTACTTCAACTCATGGAGATAATATATTCATTTCTAATGTAATTCCCAGATCAATATTTCCTTTTTTTTTTTTTATTTTTTATTTTTTGAGACAAGGTCTCACTCTGTTGCCCAGGCTGGAGTGCAGTGGTGCAGTCATGGACTCACAGTCCACTACAGCCCTGACCTCCTGGCTCAAGCAGCTCCCTCCCTCTGCCTCCCAAATAGCTGGGACTACAAGGGCTCCCTGTGTTGCCCAGGCTGGTCTCGAACTCCTGTGCTCAAGTGAACCTCCCAAATCAGCCTCCCAAACTGCTGGTATTACAGGTGTGAGCCACTACGCCCAGACCAATATTTCTTATAATAACAACTGTCCCATCTCTGAATTTATTAGTCATTAAAGTAATTAAGACAAAAATGAAAAATATATTTTATATAGTCTACTTTTTCATGTATTTATTTTTTGAGATATAAGTCACATACTATAAAATATTCTTTTTAAAGTATACAATTCAGTGATTTTTAATATAGTCACAAAGTAGTGCAAACATTACCACAGCTAATTCCAGAAAATTTCCATCACCCTAAATGTAAGCCCTGTATACATTAGCAGTCATTCCTCATTGTCCCCCACACAGACCTAAGACACTGGCAAAAACTAATCTCCATTCTGTGTCTATCAATTTGCCTATTCTGGGCATTTCATATAAATGGAATCATAACATATGTGGCTTTTTAAAATTTTTTCACTTAACGTTTTCAAATTCATCCATTGTAACATGTCTCAGAACTTCATTCCTTTTAATTGCAAATAATATTCCTTTGTATGGATATATATCATTTTATTTATCACTTCATCAGTTAATAAAGACATGAATAGTCTCCAACTTTTGTACAAGTTCTTGTACATACTATTTCAGTTCAGTGTATGTCTTAGAGTAGAAATGCTGGCCATATAACTCTATGTTTAATATTTTGAGAAATATCCAAACTGTTTTCCAAAGTGGCTGCACCACTTTTCATTCTCACCAACAATAAGGAGGTTTCCATATTCTCCACATCCTTGTCATCATGTCTTTTTTATTTTTGCCATCCTGGTGGGTGTTTAGTTATATCTCATTATGGTTTTGATTTTCCTTATGGATAATGATGCTGAGCATCTTTTCATATGTTTATTGGCTATTTGTATATTTTTGGAGAAATATCTGTTCAGATCCTCTGTCTAAACTTTTTTAAAAAACATTATCGAGTTGTTAAGATTGTATATATAATGGATACAAATTTCTTATTTGATATATAATCTAAAAACACTGTCTCCCATTCTGTGTTTCTAGGTAATGTGGATTGCAGTTAAATCTTCTAATTTTCATGAATTCTATTTTTTCTTGCGCTTTTGGCATTATATCTAAAGTCATAAATATGAAATCCTGTATTGTTCTTTAAGTTTTATAGTATTAACTGATACATCTAGTTCTTTGATCAATTTTCAGTTCATTTTTGTATATGATGTGAAAATAAAAAATATATTCTTTTGCATATGGCTATCCAAATGTTCCAGCACCATTTGTTAAAAGACAACTCTTTTCCCATTGAATGACTTTAGCACTCTTGTTAGAAAGCAATTAATTAAAGATGTTTGGGTTAATTTTTGGATTTTCAATTGTATTCTACTGATCTATACATCTATCAGTATGTCTTTTTTACTGTAGCTGTGCAGTAAATTTTTAAAGCTGCAAGTGTGAGCCTTCCAAATTTGTTCTTTTTTAATACTGCTTTGGGCATTCTAAGTCCTTTGCATTTATTTCAATATTAATTTTAGGATTAGCTTGTCTATTTCTGCAAAAGACGAAAGTTGAGCTTTTGATAAAAATAGCATTAAGCCTATAGACCAATTTCTTCCCGTCCATGTATATGTGATATATTTTCATTTGTTTAGTATTCCATTGGTCTCTTTCAAGAATGTTTTGTAGTTGTCAATGTACAAGTGTTCCATGTCTTTGGTTAAATTTGTTCCTATGCGTTCTATTTTTTGATAGTACTATAAGTGGAATTCTTTTAATTTCAATTTTAGATCATTCATTGCTAGCTTGTAAAAATACATTCCATTTATGTATGTTCATCTTTTATCCTGCCACCTTGCTGAACATATTTATCAGCTCTAATAGGTTTTTGGTTTGTTTTTTTTTTTTGGTCTGTTTTTTTCTTTAGGTTTTTCTTTTGTTAACTGAAAAAAAAATCAGACTTTTAAAATACTTCAAAGAGGTTTATTCTGAGCCAATATGAGTAACCAAAGACTGGAGAAACAGTCTCCAGAGGGCCTGAGAAAGTATACCCGAGGCAGTAGAATTAAAGTGTGGTTTTATACATTTTAAGAAGGCAAGAATTACATGCAAATTCATAAATCAATATGAAGGTATAACTTGCTTTGACTCAAAAAGGTGGGATATCTTGACGTGAGTGCTTACAGGCTATAGGTATATTCTGAAATTCTTCAATGTGTAATCAGTTAAAGGTGTAATGATTTGTCTAAAAATTTGGAATCAGCAGAAAGAAATGTTTTAAGTTAAGGTAAGGAGGTCTGTTAACCAATTCACTGCGTCAGAGTGACCTGAAGGGGTGTATGATTTAATCCTTGTCTAACGTGGCCTTTGGTCATATTTATAATTTGGTATTTCATTGTCATAAAAAATTTATTTTGTTAGTTTGATGATCTATATTTCAATATTAATGCTGGTCAGTTGTGTCTAAACTTCAAAAGAGAGGGAATGTAACAGTGTGTGTCCAGCCTCCCTTCCTGTCTTGGCTGGGAATCCATTTTTAAATTTTTTCTGGGGTCCCCTTGGGCAAAATGGGTTCTGTTCAGTCAGTGGGGGTTAGAGTTTTATTTTTAGTTTACATTATAGAATAACATCATATGGAAATAGATAGTTTACATCTTCATTTATAATTTCTACTTTTTTTCTTTTTCTTATCACGTAAGACATTTAAAAATGACATTTCTTAGTCTTTTTCATCTAGATAGGTCCAAATAACATGTTGAGCTGATGGATCATATTGAAAATAATTTTAACATGTAAGCCATTTTGTAAACTGTTGATATAGGAGTTAAAGATAAATTATTTGGGCAGATAGTGAGGGTAAGGAAGTACTTAGTAAGGCTTTTATTTTAATAAAAAGCAGCCCCCAAACCATTTCTTTTCTAACAGAATGCAGCCTGAAAAGTCGAGCTTCAAGCATACATAACCAAGCTGGAAGCTTGCAGAGATGAATGCTGGCAGCTATACTAAAAGCCAGGTACACTCAACAAGGCGATTTCTCGCTCCCTTCTCTTTGCCCGCGAAGCGTACAGTAAAGAGAAGACAAGTGAAAAGTCCATTTGTAAAATAAGATTAGGGCAGGGTTTACACCACCCTTTACACAAAGAAGGATTACATAGCCTTCTTTGTGTGCTATGTAAACGTCACAACAGGTCAAAGCAATCTGTGGGCCCTATGTAAAATAGACACCACCTCCTCATGCCTGCCTATAAAATCTGCTGCAGTTCGCTGCAGGCTGGCTTTTCCCTTTCAAGAGGGAGCGAGCTGCTCACTTCTCTTTTCTTCTGCCTATTAAACTTTCCAGTCCTTAACACACCCACAAGTGTCCGTGTCCTTAATCTTCTTGACATGAGATGATGAACCCCAGATACTTACCCCAGACAACATCACTTTATCTGTGGGCTCACTCAGGATCAGAACCAGAATGGAAGGTATAATCACTGGAGTGGTAAGAATGGGAGCGAACCTCAAATCTGTCCTTTAATTTTGAGGCTCTCAGCCTCCATTTTGGAATGAAAGCAAAGTAAATTCCAAATACTGGGCCCCCTTCAGCCATTTAAAAATGATTAGCATGGCTGCCAGCCTTACAAGACTCGGGGGACAAGCTTGCTGGGGAGAACATGGAGAATTCCCCAGTACCCACAGGTTGCTGGGTGTATTGGCCATGTTTGAACCAGTTTCCTTTCATGGAGGACCTAGCCATCACGTGGGACTGGAAAAGGTCCTGGAGCAACTGAGGATTTCTGGCCAGGGCTACCCCTTGATGTTATCCAAAGGCTTCTGGACTGACCCCAGCCTTTGACCGCCAATGGGGTGTTGGCAACAGGATCTCCAATGTTCCTATCATAATTTGCTCCTTTTCTGTCCACAACTGCCATGTCTTCTATCCTTTCTCTATATGGAATGCCATGGGAGTTTTCCACTTCAGGGGTAATCTTATTAGGCGAGATCAGGAAATTCCATAGTAACCAGAGATATAGCTCAGAGGAATGCTGTTGTAATTTTCTAGAAACAGCAGGCCTGGGCACCACAGTGGCATCTCACTCTCCACCCTTGGTCTGGAGAGCATACAGCATGTCAAGGTTACTCTCTGACCTTGGTCTGAAGGGCACATGGCATTTCCAGATCACTCTCTGCCCTTGGTCTGGAAAGCACATGGCATGTCAAGTTCACTCTGACCTTGGTCTGGAAATCACATGGCATTTCAAGGTCAATAGCGCCACCTAGTGGAATAAAAATCATCTCCATGAGGCTCATTGTCAGTCCTTTACTGTAACACTGCAGCTTCTCAATTCTCCCTTTTGTGCCCCAATACTGTAAAACAGGCTCTATGCCCCTTCTGTGACCGGCAAGCCTCTGCCTTCAACAATTAGGAGGAAAATGTCCTCCAGAACTAAATTTTAGTTCTGATACTGTCCCTCAGCAGGAAAACTGCCATTAGGTCCGTATATTCCTTTAAGGCACCTATTCTGTCTCCAATTAAAACAGTACTTACTTAGTAAGGGGATTTTAAGTCCAGAAGTTAACCGGAAACATTCTGTAAGGGGAAACACCTTAGCATAGGCCATAATAGCAAGATACAGAATTAAATCTAGTACCCTCCCCCTCTGGAGCCTTGCCCAAAGACAACTATTAAATAGTCTTTCCCAAGATCCATTTTTCAGGGAGGCACATAGATCACACAAGTCTAGGAAGTCAAAGTAGAATCACAGGCGGAGAACTTGCTGCCTGGTTATGCATGACTAATCTCATCATGTAGTTTCTCTGGTTCCATAGCTTGAAGAGTCATGCCCATAACCATGGGCAGCACATTTAACAAGATGCTGGGATCCAGGAACTAAGGAGAGAAAACAGTAGGGGGAACACTCCCACTGTCTTCCTTTCCCCTCCTGGGACATACCAAAAGAAAGGAGACTACAGGGACTCCTTTTTCTTGCTTCTCTTTCTAAATGGGTAACAGACCATCTTCAGTTTGCACCCCTCTGGAGTGCCTCCTGAAGCACAAGGACTCCTTTGACCCTGAGACTTTGAAGAAAAAGCAGTTCATTCTCTTTTTCACAAGGGCCTGGCCTTCTTACTAGACCTTTGCAAGCATTGCAAAATCAACCTAGCTCTTCTAGTAGCCATATCAGGCAGGCCTATAGAGAATGATTCCCCAAAGTTAGAGAAGCAACTTCCAGGGGAATAATATGAGGATCCCCCTTATTCAGCAAACCTCAAGCTCCCTTCTCATTACAGGACCTCAGGCAAATAAAGGGAGACATAGGCCAATTTTCTGACAATACTGATAGGTATATAGAAGCTTTCCACAATTTAACTTAGGTGTATAACCTCTCATGAAGGAATGTTATGCCATTCCTAAGCCAAATCCTAACGGCAGCTGAAAAACAGGCAACTCTGTAGGAAGCAGGGCATTTCAGAGATGAGCAATATGTCTCTTATAGTAGGTCAAAAAGGAAGAGAAAATAAGGAAAGTGAAGAAATAGAAAAATCATAATTCCCAATAGAAATAGAGGCAGAAACTGTTGACAGCCCTAAATTGAAACCTTCAAATGCAACTTCCAGATGCCCTGGCCCTGCCTGCCCCCATCCACATTGTCAGCTTCAGTTCTACCACCCAAACCCCAGATTTTTCTATGGTATTTTTACTTCCTTCTTTCACAGTTAAAAATGGCTTCTATCTCTTCTTTTATAATGTTATTCCAGCCTGGGACAAGTTAATTTCCCCAAGACTTAAAATGCTTGGCTTAGAGTTGAGCGTGGGGGAAAGGAACCCAGAAGCCTCACATGCTGGCAAAAGAGTAAAAGGTTTTTTTTTTTTACCAGTCGAGCTTTTGGCTTTTCTCTCTGTGAGAACTGCTAAAAGGGATAATAAGAATTATTGTTTATATTCTCTGTGAAGTTTTAATTAATGAAAAATGATTTGTGAGATTGGTCTTAAGCTATAGCCAATCTGATGTACTTTGTTTGTCTTTCTTTATGGTTCTTTAAAAAGAAATGGGGGGAGGTAACTTAGGTTAGAATGCAGGCCCAGGACCCCATAAGCCTGCTGCTCAAGCCAGCTCAACAAAATGTTCAGTGACAAACTTGACTACAGCCCTCCATCTTGTTTAATGTCTTTGGGAACATGACCTGTAACCATGTGGCCATAGATTGTCTTAGTCTGTGCCATTTTACAGTGGTGGTGATCTGGACGGGGTCAGCTGATCCATCAAGGGCAGGATTTACAAAATACCTTAAGCACTGATCTTGAGGGCAGTTTAGGGAGGGTCAAAAATCTTGTAGCCTTCAGCTGCGTGATTCCTCAGCTATGGTTTCTAACCTTGTGCCTAGTTTCTTGGTCTGGTCCCTGGGAAAGAGAGATATATATCTTTAGAAGGGGCCACTATCATCTCTGTTTTGGACTCTAAACTGCAAACCAAGCTTCTCTCAGCATTTGTTCAGCCTATGGCCAGGGCTGGGCAGGGACAGCTTGGGGACTGGAAGCAAGATGTAGGTGGTTGGGTTGGATGTCTTTCACTGTTTCAGTCATGGTTTTGAAATGGCATTTTCAAAAGCTGCTTACAGTCCCTTTGAAAAACACCTCCTACACTCGTGGCTAAGTCATGACCTAATTAAGGCTTGTTGTAACGTTCAAAAGCCAAAACTCTTAACTGCTTGGCATGGCTAAAGTTAAGTAACAAGGGATTAAAATATATTTTTTAAAATAGTGCTCAGCTTAATTAAAAATTATATCCAAGTTATAGGTATATTTAAAAGGCTTTTTTTTTTTCTTCTTGGATCTTGTTTTTCTGGAAAAAGGTTATCATTTTTTCTTTTCTTTTCAGTCAACTTAAGTATTTTTCTCCATTTCTTTGTCTTGCCACTCCTCACACACACAAGAGCGTCCCTAAGACAACTTCTGGTAGCCTGGAACTCCTTGGGAAAAAAAGAGGAGGTGCCACATACCCTGTTTTGAGAAAAAAAATCTCCGTTTTCCTCATGAAACCCAAGGAATTAAAAGTGAATGCATGTCTCTCAAAATCAAGGCCCCATTGTGTTTTGCATTGTTTTCTCTGACAGCATTGAGTTTTGGGGGTATCAAATGACTTTGCATTGGGAGAGAGCTTTCGTGTGTAATAACCATGTAGGAAATATACTTTGAATGATGGCTAATAGTAGTGATGGATGGATACTTAACCCTTTGCACATTAGAATCAGAGAAGCATGCTATTGGCCACCTGAAAGATACGAAAACATCCTCACCCCCATTAAGAGATGAGGAGACTCCCATGAGGGAGAATGGGCTGGTTATAAAATGGGCTGATTGGCTCTGGTTTTCCTTGAAATCAAATGTATGGTAGAAGCACTCCACCATCTTCTCTTATATTATCTCCCTCCTTTGAGGGATCCAAGATCCAGTATAAAATGGCACCCTTAATTTTGGGGATCTGTGTTTGTCTTCAGCTGTGCCTGCTTATTAGACCTTAAAAATGCTTGCTTTCCTGGCCCTGTTTCTCCAAGCTCTACCCTGAAGCTAGTAATCCAATTAAGAAAGTAGCAAATAAAACATCTTGCAAGTGCTGAATCTTTTGCCTGTCTGTGTATATATGTGCGTTGTGTGTAATGTCTATAAAAAGAGCTCTAATTATTGAGATAAAGAAAAATAAGCTCTTAAAATATTTTTAAAGAAAAAATAAAAGCCGTAATGCCTTTTAGTTCACATGACTTTAATCTTTAAGACATAAAAATAGTCTTAAGGATTATTGGTAAAATACAAGTGTCATCAAAATGTAAACAGGTGATATCATTTAAGAAAGATACTAGGTTTGCTAAGTGTGTCAAGGTTGTAAAGTGCCTGTTTCACAACTTGGTAAGGCCTCAGGACTTATGAAATTAACCGCTATGCTGAAAAAAAGTCAGACTTTGTGCCTAGTACATAATCAAAACAATGTACCAGGTTTCACACTAAAGTTAAAATTTGCTAAAAGTTACCATCATAACACGTAATTTAAACTACTAAAAATAAATTTACATGCAAAGTGTGTAAAATCAGTGGAGTGTATTTTCTAGTAAAAGATTATGAGAAGGCTTGGAAATGTAAAATTGTGCCTAGTCATAAATTAGTGTCTTAAATTAGATAAGAAAGCTGAAGGTTTAAGCAAGTTATATAAAGATTGTAAAAATTAATCTGGCAAAAATCCCATGTGTAAACATTAACTAAATTCAAAAGAGTATTATTTGGTCTTTTCATGAATAGAGCATTGAAATAAAAGCACAACAAGATTGTCTTAAGATACAAACCTGCTCTTTAACAAAACGGTTATAAAAGGTTTATAAAGATTTCAGCTCATGGTCAAATTGATTAAAACTAAATGGAATTGTCTATAAGGTTTAATTAAAAACTTGGGTTAACATTAATAAACTAATGCAAGGGTAAAATTTCTCTTTGAGCAGAATTTTCATGTACTAGTAAAGACTAATGAACAGTTTTTGCCTTTTGGGTCGTTTTGGCAAAATGAATAATTTATGGTAATCTGGAATTCTATTTCATGACATCAAGTATTTTAAACTGTTAACATTTAACAGCCTTCTCAAAATCAAACTTCAAGTTTCAAAATTGTCTTTCCTAATGCCTGGCTTTCTGGAGGGTTCAGATGGCCCTTGAAGCATCCACAGGATTATTTGACATGTTTAGTC
Organism: Macaca fascicularis; assembly: GCF_037993035.2. Classification (NCBI taxonomy): domain Eukaryota; kingdom Metazoa; phylum Chordata; class Mammalia; order Primates; family Cercopithecidae; genus Macaca; species Macaca fascicularis. Next base: position 90,258,861 of record NC_088386.1, read on the forward strand.
ACATGGGATTGTCAAAATGATGTTCAATCTTCTTTAAGTTATATTTTGGTAAATAATACTAACATGTTCCAAAATTGTATGGTATTTCTAAAATTCTAATGCCTGGGTATATGCTATCAATCATAATTAAGGTTGTTATGTGAAGTTATTGTAAACCACGAAGATAACAAAACTTCTTTGTCAGTCATGTTTTTAATTGCAACTACCCTGAAAATATTGTCATTGACAGACAATTGTCTTGCTTTGTTCTTTCTCAAAAAATGGTTTATAATCAAGCTATAGAACGTTAACAGGTGTTCTCAAATGCAGGGTTTTAATAGTTTAGATGACTGTCGCTTTGTAATAGAAAAAAATGTAAAAGACTCACGAAGAGCTAAAGTGTTCATAAAGACCAAGCAAAACAAGAGTTTTGACTAAAATCAGAAAGCTAAAGCAACCATCTTGACTTTTGCTTGAAATATTGCTGATCCTTGTTTTGTTTTTCAGAGTCAAGGAAACTACTTTGAACTATTTAAGTCTTTAATAATTAAATAGAGTATACTCCTGTGAACAAAATTTGGAGCTTCTTTGTTTCTCTCTGCCTGGTTCCTCTAGAATTTGGAAACTGTGAGTATTCTTAACATGTGGCAATATAGTTATTTGCATCAGTGTAATAAAAATCTATTTTTCTTTTGCAGAAGGACATAATTGTAAAACCAAACCAAAACAAAACAAAACAAAAAAACTGGTTGTTTTACCAAGATCTTGACTCGAAGAATATGTTTCCCTTTAAAGAATAAAGTTTGACTTGTAGAGCCAATAAAAGCCCCTTGGGGAAGACTGGCCTCATACCTTATCTACACAGCCCCCTTACAGGGTTCCTGACCTGTGTTCAGTAAAGAATGTCACTTTCTAACAGGTCCAGGAGCTCCAAGTTTATTTTGGGAACTTAAGAGAAAAGGATCAAACAACTCACAGGTATTTGAGGATACAAACCCATGGTTTGGCTCAGCTTTAAAAAGTCTTACATAAAATTCCATGTGAAATAGAGTTCCATCAAAGCCAATCCAAAAGGCCTATGTAGAAATAATTATTCTTGCTGCACTTTATGTAAATAACCAGGCCAAGTGTAAAACTAAAGTTTATTCTACAAACAACAGAGTCCTATCATAACTTGTTTTTACCAAAAAATGAGGACTGGAAAATAAATATGCTCCAAAGCTTATTATAAATTTGTCATTAAATTCTAGTCTCATTTGTTGTTTTTAAATTTTTTTGCCTACAATTTAGACTGAACTTGCTTATTCCTGTGAATCAAGTAATGATCTCCTGCAGCTCAGAAGAAACAAACTGGGATGGTTAAAGTAAAAATCTGAATCAATATGCTAGTTCTGGGCAATTATCCTGCAATTGCTGTCAGGTGATGAAAGTGAGTAGGGAGCCCATAACTTGGAGGTTTCATTGTTTGGGAAAATAAAACCAAGGAACTGCATAGACCTCCAAATGAAAATTCTATATCTTGGCAAGTAAAATTTTGGATGAAAATAATCTATTACATCACTTTTGCAGGAATTGCTATACTCTATGATTTGAAGTAAAGCTATGCATGGTAGCCCCTTCTAACTGAAATATTGGGCAGAGTTTCCATTGCTGTAGTATTTGCTTAATTATTATTCTTTTAGCAGGGGTAATAATTACCAATAAAAAGGAAGTGTTAAAATTTTACTATCACTGAGTCTGTTAGGACTTTTTATTGGGTTTGATAATATGTTGCTTCTCAGCTATGCAAGGAAGGTTATAAAGAAAAGAAATTGTGTGTAAGAAAGGATCTTGTATGGTAAATTCTTGCCCTAAAAAAATTAAATGGTTGTTTAAAGATAGTGATGTATAGGACAAGTCAGAAAGTTTAAGCATATCATAGATGGTCTGTGAAAGTCATGAAAGGATTAATAATTGCAGGAAAAATTTAGCCAAGATTAACACTAAAGTTAGTCTAACCACTCGATCTAATGTTGCTTACCCTAAAAACAATGTTTCTTTTATATACACATTTCAACAGAATCTGGTGGAGACAAACCAGTATTACAACCCATCAGAAAGGCTGACAGCAATCAAACTCCAAATGGTACTGCAGACAGAACCATGCATGGACATGCCTTTCTTCTGAGGACCCTTAGATCTACCCCAGGAGGAGGCCTAGCTGCTGTTCCACATATGACTCCCCTTTTCAGCAGGAAGTGGCCAGAAAGAGTCATAGTCCAACATCCCCTAACAACAGTTAGGATTACCACTCCTAAGGTAGAAATTATATAGAATTTCAAAATAAATGATTTAGGCAGATAGTGAGGGTAAGGAAGTCCTCAGTAAGGCTTTTATTTTCATAAAAAGCGCCCCCAAACCATTTCTTTTCTAACAGAAAGGAGCCTCAAAAGTCAAGCTGCAAGCATAGGTAAGGAAGCTGGAAGCTTGCACAGATGAATGCCGGCAGCTATACTAAAAGCTCCAGGTACACCCAGCGTGGTGATTTCCCCTCCTTTCTCTTTGCTAGCCACGTGTACAGTAAGGAGCAGACAAGATGGTGCTGGCCAAGTATAAAGCCCATTTGCATAATAAGATTAGGGTGGAGAAACCAGCCTTACCTGCATACTATGTAAACATCACACCTGGTCAAACCAGTCTGTGGGCTTTACGTAAATCAGACACCACCTCCTCAATCCTGGCTATAAAATACGCCATGGTCCGCCACAGGCCAACTTTTTCCTTTCAGATAGCTCTCTCTTGCCAGAGAGAGAGCTCCTCACCTCTCTCCTTTCTTCTGCGTATTAATCTTTCCAGTCACCACCCACACACGTGTGTCCATGTCCTTAATCATCATGGCATGAGACAACAAACCCTGGGTATTTGCCCCAGACAACAATGCTACTTCACTGTCACACAAAAAATCTCCCGTATGCAATATTTCTCTTTCTTCTTTTTTATGGAGACAGTGTTGGTCTTCAAAAAAGATAGCTGAGTTATAATGGAAGGTGCCAGTATCTCTCTGTCACTTCTTGTAGCAATCCTGTCTACAAGGAACGTTGGATTTTCATTAGTAAGTACTAACCTGTTTATGTGTCACTAAACTGTGGTTTTGGCATTGTTCGTTGATACAGATAGCGAGAGTGGCAGGAAGCAGACAAATGCCTAGGCAGATAGGGGTGGATCCCTGGTGAAACCCCACCTCTAAATCGAAGAAATTTAAAGCCTGAAAGCCAAGATACAAGTTAAATCCTTGGCAGACTGCAAACTTCCCATTTGGTGTGCTTTTCTCTGCTTAATCCCCACCCTTCACCAACTTCATATATACCTACCCTTTCCTAAATGGTTTTCTACACTGTTGTGCCCACCTTTGAGTGGTGTCTTCACTTTAAACTTTTTTGCACACTTACAAACCAATCAGGATGCACTCCCCATTCTGAATCCATAAAAGATCTGGACCCAGCCACATGGGGGACTTTTCCACCTTCTGTTAGGGGGACCACCCCCACATCCTCTCTCTGCTGAAAGCTGTTTCATCACTCAAAAAACTTCTTCTCTGCCCTCCTTACCCTTCAATGTCCAATGTATCCTCATTCTTCTTGGTTGCAGTACAAGAGCTCAGAAACTGCTGAATGTGGGTACAATATATAACACAGGTGAGCTGGGGCACACCAGCATGGCCTGGGGCCTGGACGAGGCATTGCTGGCCAGAGGTCCCTGGCTTGCAAAATGATGGAGAAGAAAAATCCTACATCAGTAGCATTTTTACTAAAATCCAGCTTTATTTTAACAATTTTCTAAGTCGAGCTTGTCAACCCATGGCATGTGGGATGTATGTACCTCAGGACGGCTTTGAGCGCAGCCCAACACAAAATCATAAACTTTCTTCAAACATTATGAGTTTTGTTGTTGTTGTTCTTGTTGTTGTTGTTGCTAGCTCATCAGCTATTGTTAGTTTATTTTACGTGTGTCCCAAGACAATTCTTATTCTTCTAGTGTGGCTTAGGGAAGCCAAGATTGAACAACCCTGGTCTAAATGCACTGAAGCAAATAAAAAATTCAGCCTCTCCCTAAGTTGTCTAATCCCTATGTGTATGTTTTTATGCTTGATGGCACCCTACAGATTGCTGAGGCTGTATTTAGCTTTTCTCTTTCTTTTTCTTTTGTGTGGTTCAAAGTGTGTAATTTCAACTGTTCTGATTTCAACAAGTTCACTGATTCTTTCTTCTCCTAGCCCAAATCTGCTAATAAGTCTCTTTAGTAAATACGTTATTAGATGTGTCAACTAGTATTTATTTCTATTTGGATATTTTTAATGATTTCTATATTTTTATATGTTCTATTTGGTGAGACATCATACTTCTACTTTCCTTTTGTTCTTCAGACATAGTTGCTTTTATTTCTTTGATGCATTTATAACTGTTGATTCAAAATAATTGTCTTGTAAGCAGGGCCATGGTGACATGTGCCTGTGTTCACGCCTACTCATGAGGTTGCAGCAGGAGGATTTCTTGATCCCAGGAATTCAACATTAACCTGGGCAACATAGCTAGACCCTGTCTCAAAAACAAAACAAAATAAAATACTTGTCCTGGAAGTCCGATGTCTATACTTCCTTAGGGAAAGTTTCTATTGACATTTCCCGCTCCCCCAATATTGACCATACATTCTTTTCTTTATATGTCTCATAATTTTTTTGAGAATTAAAAATTTTACAACAGTGTGATAACTGTGGAAATCAGATTCTCCCCACTCTCTAGGTTTCTTCTCATTACTATTATTGTTTTTGGTTTTGCTGCTGCTACATGTTTGTTTGTTTAATTTCCTGAACAACTTTTCTAATGTCTGTATGCTTTGTCATGTGTAATCACTAAAGTCTCTACTCAATTTCGCTAATGTGATCATCTAATAATTAGAGAAAGATTTTTCAAAAATGCAGTGGACAAAGAAGTCTCCCAGATTTGAGGATGGGTTTAGGTGTGTATTTTGACATGCTTTCAATATGTAGACAGGCAGTTTACTTCTCTCCTTAGTCTTCACTTAATGTTTGTGCAGAGTCTAAAAGTCAATCAGAGATGAGAGATAAGGGCCTTCTCAGGTACATGCATGCCTCACAGATGTTGCAGGTTAAATTCAAGACCACTGTAATAAAGAGAGTATCTTAATAAAGTGAAGTACACAAAGTTTTTGGTTTCCTTGTGCATATAAAAGTTATATTTACACTATACTGTAGTCTATTAAATATGCAATAATATTACATCTAAAATATATACATACTTTAATTAAAAATATTGCTTCAAAATGCTAATGATCATCTAAGCCTTCAGTGAGTCATAATATTTCTGCTAGTGGAGTGTGTTGCCTCAGTGTTGATGGCTGCTGACTGATCAAGGTGGTGGCTGCTAAAGGTTGGGGTGGTTGGCACAATTTCTTAAAATAAGACAATGAAGTTTGCCTCTTAGGTTGACTCTTTCATGAAAGATTTTTCTGTATTATGCAAAGCCGCTCTATATCATTTTACCCACAGTAGAATTTCTTTCAGAATTGGAGTCAATCCTCTCAAGCATTGCCACTGCTTTATCAGCTAAGTTTATGTAATATTGTAAATTCTTTGTTGTCTTTTCAGCAATGTTTACAGCATCTTCACGAGAAGTAGTTTCCTATCTCCAGAAATCACTTTCTTTGCTCATCTATATGAAGCAACTTCCCATCCATTTAAGTTTTATCATTAGATTGCAGTAATTCAGCCACATCTTCAAGCTGAACTTCTAATTATATTTGCCTTGCTATTTCTACTTCATCTTGATTTACTTTTTCTCCTGAAGTCTTGAACTACTCAGTCATCCATGAAGGTTAAAATCAACTTCTTAGAAGGGTCTTTTAATATTGATATTTTAACCTCCTCCTATGAATTATGAATGTTCTTTATTGTTTTTATTTTATTTTTCTTTTCTTTTCTTTCTTTTTTTTCTTTTTTTTTTTTTTTGAGACAGTGTTTCACTCTGTTTCCTAGGCTGGAGTGAAGTGGTGCATTCTCAACTCACTACAAACTCCACCTCCTGGGTTCAAGTGATTCTGGTGCCTCAGCCTCCTGACAGCTGGGACTACAGGTGTACACCAACATACTTGGTTAATTTTTTGTATTTTAGTAGAGATGGGGTTCACCACATTGGCCAGACCTGTCTTGAACTCCTGGCCTCGGGTGATCCACCCACCTCAGCCTCCCAAAGTGCTGTGATTATAGGCATGAGCCACCATGCCAAGCCAAATTATCAATGTTCTTAATAGAATATAGAATGATCATTCCTTTCCAGAAGGTTTTCAATTTAATTTACCCAGATTAATCACAGGAATCATTACCTATGGCATCTACAGCCTTATAAATTTTATTTCTTAAATAATACGACTTGAAAATTGAAATTACTCCTTGATCTATGGACTGCAGAATCTATATTAGCAGGTGTTTATGTTTTTATGCAACCTATTTCTATACATTAATCCTTTTATACATCATCATTGCTCTTCAGGGACCAGCAGCATTGCCAATGAGCCATAATATTTTAAAAGAAGTCTATTTTTCTGAGCAGTAGGTCTCAACAATGAAATTAAAATGTTCAGTAAACCATGCTGTAAAAAATATGTGCTGTAATCCAGGCTATGTTGTTTCATTCTGAGAGCACAGGCAGAGTCAAGTTAGTATAATTCTTACGGGTCGTAGGATTTTCGGAAGGATAGATGAGCACTGGCTTCAACTTAAAGTCACCAGGTGTGTTAGCCACTAATAAGAGAGTCATTCTCTCCATATTGCCTTCTCCATCTGGAAAGTTTTAGATGGCATCTTCTAATAGAAGGCTGTTTCCTCTACATTAAACATCTGCTGTTTATTGCAGCCAGATTCACCAATCACCTTAGCTAGATCTTCTGGACAACTTGCTGCAGCTTTTACATCAGCATTTAGTGTCTTCACTTTGCAGTTTGGTTACAGAGACAGCTTCTTTCCTTAAGCCCTTATGAAACAACATCTGATAGCTTCAAGCTTTTCTCCTGAAGCTTCCTCACCTTTCTTAGCCTTCATAGAATTGGAGAGAGAGTCAGGGCCTTGCTCTGGTTTAGGCTTTGGCTTCAGGGGATATTGTGACTGGTTTAATCTTCAATGTAGATTAGTAAAGCTTTCTCCATATCAGCAATAAGTCTATTTAATTTTCTTATCATTGGTATATTCACTGAAGTAGCACCTTTACTTTCCTTCGAGAACTTTTCCTTGATATTCATAAGTTGACTCTTTGGTCCCAGAGGCCTAGCCTTCAACCTGCCTTAGCTTTTGACATGCCTGCTTCACTAAGCTTAATCATTTCTGGCTTTTGATTTAAAGTGAGAAACATGTGACTCTTCCTTTCACTTGAGCAATTAGAGGTCACTGTAGGGTTATTAACTGGGCTAATTTCAGTATAGTTATGTCTCAGGGAGTAGATAGACCCAAGAAGAGGGAGATGAGAGAATGGCGGAGGAATCAGAACATACATTTGTTAATTAAGTCATCTTGTATGACCATGATTTGTAGTGCCCTTAAACAATTACAGTAGAAATGTCAAAGATCCCTGAACACAAATTCCCACAACAGATATAATAACAATGATGAAAATTTTGAAATATTATGGTAATTTCCAAAATGTAACACAGAGACACAATGTAAGTACATGCTGCTGAAATAATGGTATCCATAGATTTGGTCAATGAAGGGCTGCCACAAATCTCTAATTTAAAAATACAATATCTGTAAAGTGCAAGAATGCGAGGCACAGTAAAATGAGGTATGTGTATATTTCCTGGACATGTGTACAGCATATGCATGTGTGTAGTCTTCTTGATTCCCAGAAATACGTCAGTTTTTCAGTGTTTTCTATGGATATCTCTACCCTAGCTTTTCCATTTAACTGTTTTGTTCACCTTGTTTGTGCCCCACCTGTCACTGCTGCCTCAGCCATCTGCCATGTTGAACAACTACATTGAGTGTTTTTACCAAGGCCCCTGGAAAAGTTAGTTCACAATGGGTGGTCTGAAAGGCTTTGGGAGAAGCTCCAACACCATTCGGCTCCCTTTACTGGCTGCTAGACTGCTGATATTTACTAGTTAATTTACTGTGCGAACGTTGATTTTCCATGCTTCTGTAAAGCTGGTGAGAGGGGGATGGTAAAAGTGCAAGTTAAAGTTCAGTGAAGTTCATTGCTCTTATAAATATTCAAATATTCAGCAGTTTTTTAAATAAGTGCTCCCCCTGATTGTTGCAAGCTTTTGATTAATTTCCACAGTTCTGAGAACATTTGTTTTTGAAATTTTTGCCGTTTTCTTCATTGCTTTTATGGAAGAGAGGATTTTCAGAGATTCTTACTCCAACATTTATCCTGATATCACTTGTATTTCTTGATATTTTAATAATTCCATTAATCCTGATACATCAACAAAAATATTGAATCTAATTTTTTTCAACTTTTTTTTAAGTTCCAAGGTACATGCACAGCATGTGCAGGTTTGTTACATGGGTACATTTGTGTTATGGTGGTTTGCTGCAAAGATCAACCCATTATCTAGGTATCAAGCCCAGTATTCATTAGCTATACTTCCTGATGCTTTCCCTACCCCTGTCCCCCTGACAGGTCCCAGTGTGTTTTGTTCCCCTTCATGTGTCCATGTGTTTGTATCGCTCAGCTCCCACTTATAAGTGAGAACATGTGGTGTTTAGTTTTCTGTTCCTGTGTTAGTTTGCTGAGGATAACGGCTTTCAGCTCCATCCATGGAATGTATTTTTGAAAGAGTTTATGGAAAGAGTCAGATAAAAAACGAATAGATCTATACGTAAGATTTTGCTTACTAAATTAAATGAAATCTCTGTCATTTGTTAAATGATGACTATGAACCACGAATAGTTATTCTATTCATCTTCACTTATGAATTCTTTATGTTCTCACAAAAGCCAAACGAAGTAACTGCCATTATTTACCTAGTTTTGTAGATGACAAAATTGAGGCAAAGGTTGGTAATGACCACAACTGAGCTTAGAGAACAAGCAGTTGAGCCAGGATTTCAACCCATGTCATCTGTCTCTGAAGACTATGCTCTTATTCAATACCTACTTATAATGTAGTAGCTTCATTTATATGCTATGTTATGAAGACTTTTTAGAATTTTCTTATTCATTATTAAAACTGAAATTGTGAAGCACACTGGCTTTTAAAAGAGGTTTGAAAATGTTTCTTCATTTTCCTATGAAATGCCTAGCAATCATTTGAACTTTGTACCTCTCTGAAGGTTGTATTCCTCCCTCTCTATTGCTTTTAAACATATTTTAAGATATTGTCTTTATTATTAATGTCCTGAAATTTTATTAATATAGCACTAGGTGTGAAACCTTTACTCATTCCCGCTCACCATTTGACAGGTCATTTCCTCAGGTCTGGGGAACTTTCTGTTAGTAGTTATTTTAAAATTATCTCTCTAGTCTCTTCCATAATGGGACTCCTATTATATAGAAGTTAGAACTTCTTAATCTATCTTTATTATTTATTTTTTCATATCATCTGATTCCTATATTCACTTATCATTGTAATGAGTTTGTTGAAAAATCATAATGATTTATTTAAGAAGTCTGTGTAACAGCTTTCATCCACTGCTCATCTGTATTGTATGTATAATTATCTGTTTGTTCATTCATTTGCTTCAAAGAATGATCTACATTCCTAAGCTCTTAATTTAGTTGATATCCATAAACCAATGGAAGTCAACCACGCTCTTGCCTTAAGCACGTGATATCCTGTTTTATAATTTTGATTTTAAGCATCATATGTAATTTTAAAAATTATCATGATTACTCCATTCGATTTAATCAGGTTTCAGTGTTTTCAATAATTGAGCTCGTTGGCTTTTTTTATGATGTTACTTTCCCCATTTATTTGATTTTATGCAGTCAGTTTCATATTGCGATTGCTTCTTAGACATTGCTATTTCTGTTTGGGAATCCAGCTTCTGAGAAAAGGCAGAAGTCATCGTATTGTAATTTTTTGCTGCACTATTTATAGCAAAAGCAGGAAATGAGAAGAATCTGCCTTTTTGTGTGGTATAATGGCTAGTTTTCTGAGGATAGTGCTGTTTTTCTCTTAGGTTTTTCTTTGTCTGTAATGAAACTGACATTTGTGTTTTAAAAGTAGAGGTCATTTATTGTTGGGAGACAATTCTCCATGAATCTCTCACTTTCTACACATCTAAGCATTAACAGCTCATTTGCTCCATGACTATCTTTTCAGGAACATTTGTATAGGCAGACATCCCTGTGAAAATGGATAAATAACTCCCCCTGCAGAAAATTAATTTACATTCCTAGGCAGTGAACACCAGACATACTCTGCACCTGATACCTCTCAGGGCAATAAGGATAGACAAACCACTTGTCCCTCCTTGGGGAGATTTGCTTACAACTCAGGGTCTCAGAGAATCATAATGTCTTTCTCCATAGAAGGAAATTCCCATGTTTGCCAGCAAACCTGGTAAGAGAACAGTTTCTCTGTTTCCGAGTTCCTCTTCTGTAAATATTTCTACTCTATATGCAGTCAACACCTGACACTCATTGAGCCACCTTCTGGGAACTGGGGCTAGGAGATAAGCACCAACATGTTACTATTTCTGTAATTATTATCGATATCTATTTGAACTCAATGTCTTACCAGCTGAACAATGAGAGTGTGGCAAGCCAGAGTAATAGTTTCCACCTTGCTGATGCTTAGGAGATGCTTAACCCCTTTATTTTGTAGTATCTCCTCTACAATCCTACAGTAATCAAAACAGCATGGTACTGATACATGAATAGACATATAGACCAATGGAACAGAATAGAGAACCCAGAAATAAGGCTACACTCCTACAACTATCTGATCTTCAACAAACGTGACAAAAACAAGCAACGGGGAAAGGATTCCCTATTGAATAAATGGTTCTGAGATAACTGGCTAGTCATATGCAGAATGAAACTGGACCTCTTCCTTACACAATCCACAAAAGTCAACTCAAGATAAACTAAAGCTCTAAATGTAAAACCCAAAGCTATAAATATCCTAGAAGATAGCCTAGGCAATACCATTCAGGACATAGGCACAGGCAAAAATTTCACGATGAAGATGCCGAAAGACAAATGGAATGTAATCAACCTAAAAAGCTTCTGCACAGCAAAAGAAACTATCAACAGGGTAAGCAGACAACCTACTGAATGGAAAAAAGAAATGCAAACTATGCATCCAACAATGGTCTAATATCCTGCATCTTTAAGAAACTTAAACAAATTTACAAGAAATAAATAACTGTATTAAAAAGTGGGCAAAGGACATGAACAAATGCTTTAAAAGAAGACATACATGTGGCCAAGAATCATATTAAAAAAGCTCAAAATCAGTGATCATTAGAGACATGCCAATCAAAACTACAATGAGATATCAAGATCATGCCAGTAAGAATGACTATTATTAAAAAGTAAAAAAATAATGGATGCTGGTAAGGTTGTGGAGGAAAAGGATCGCTTATACATTGTTGGTGGGATTATAAATTAGTTCAACCATTGTGGAAGACAGTACGGTGATTTCTCAGAGACCTAAAGATAGAAATGCAATTCAACCCAGCAATCTCATTACTGGGCATATCTCTGAAGGGGATATAAACCTTTCTATTACAAAGACACATGCATGTGTTCATAGCAGTACTATTCACAATAACAAAGACATAAAATCAACCTAACTACTCATCAATGATAGACTGGATTAAAAAATGTGGTACATATACACCATGGAATACTATGCAGCCAAAACAATACCAAGATCATGTCTTTGCAGGGACATAGATGGAGCTAGTAGCCATTTTTCTTAGCAAACTAACACAGGAACAGAAAAACAAATACCACATGTTCTCACTTATAAGCGGGAGCTAAATAATGAGAATCCATGAAACATAGAGAAGAACAACACACACTGGGGCTTATCGAGGGTGGAGGTTGGGAGAAGGGAAAGAATCAGGAAAAATAACTAATAGCTTATTTTAATAGGCCTAATACCTAGGTGATTAAATAATCTACACAACAAACCTCCATGACACAAGTTTACCTATGTAACAAACCTGAACATACAGCTGAACATACAGCCCTGAAATTAAAGTTAAAAAAAAAAGAAAAAAACAAGTTTGTTGATCTATGGTTGAGATGCATTTGCAAATAGCAGAAGCCTATTTACAGTTAACTGGATAACTGGAGTATGTTCAAATACATATCTTCTTTCTGTCATACAAAACAAACAAACATTACATTTGTTGCCTAATTGAGAAACATGTAAAAATCACTGAGTGTGAATAAGAACATCATACGACTTAATGAGCATGGAAAATAAGCAATTTTACAACTACAGAAAATGCTAGTTTTGAGGTCTTTTAGGCTTTACAAGATACGATAATTTCTTTCATAATTCTGAGGTCTGTATGTTTACACTCTTTTCTTTAAGTATATATATTTTTTGACTGGCTTGTTGGAGGGCATGGTTCCCCTTAGTCTGTCTCTTATTTCTCCCAGAGAGCAAATTAAAAACATGTTATATAGTGTAATCACATAAAAACAACTTCATAACTCAGAGTCCAAGAAATAAACATAAAAATCAAATTGCAGTTCACACACACACACACACATATATACATATGTGTGTATATAATACATATTATATATACATGTATGTGTGTGTGTGCACGTGCATGTAATATATAACACAAAAGCCCAATTTGGTTTGAATGAGTTTTTTTAATACTGTTTTTAACTTTTTAAATGTTTCTGTTTATATGTTGCTTTAAGTAATGGAAATGTAAAACTTGTTAGGAGATATGTTCTTATTTTATCATATTTTTTTCTTATTGGCCTTTTATATATTACCACACACTTCCCTATTACTTTACACCCCAGTCCATGAAGAAGCAGACTGTCTGTGAAGCAATGCTTTGATAAAAAAGAAACCATCCAGCCAAGGCATATCCCTTAGCATCTGGCTTGGGAAAATAGAAGACATAGTCTAAGCATTTCTGCACATCTGTATGAAAGATAGTGGAGTTAGTATCATTTGTTTGTTTCCTTTTTACAGTTTAAAAAATAAAAGCTGGTGCATTTGAAGCTTACAATAATGATAGCAAATATTCCAAAGGCTTTCATATGCAAAATATTTTAATTGCTGAAGAGCTAGAATACATTTTGGCTCACTTGCATTAACATTTCTCTTCTTGGGACTTTTGGTTCATTTTTCACAAAGTTTGCATTATTAGTGCTTTGACAACTTTTGCATAAGATTTCTTTCTCTTGATCCCCTGAACAGTAGATAGACAAAAAAACAAGCTCACACTGAAATTGAATTTCATAATTAGTCTTCAGGCTGTAAGAATGTTCTTAGAAGTTTTACATAATAACTGATAAATCAGCAAATCAAATCTATTCCATTTTGAAGTGTCAGGCTTTTAAATTCTTAGGAAATAGTCTTGTGATATGAAACCTGAAGAGATTTGAAGATATAATTAATAGAGCATTTTCCCCAGAAAAAAAAATATTTCTAATATTTATTGGAGCATCAATTACTAGCAACTTCAATGCTGGTGATATCTAGTATTTGTGTTTCTCTTCTTTTCCAGGGAGTTAAAACTAAGCAACTTTCACAGCCTCATTTATAATTTTAGATGAGGCCATGAGACATATTCCTGGCTAATACAAGGTAAGCTGAAACACGTATGTAACACAAAGGAATAGCCCATTAAAAAAATCCTCTGTGATATTCGTTCTATCTTTCCACAACTCCCAGTCTGAGAAAGAGGGACCAATAGGGGAATTCTGGGACTGCAGGGCATGACAAAGCCACAAGCTGGAAGGTGCAACAACTCCTGCATTTCCTTGCATATTATAGAGTGAAAAATAAATGTATATATTAAACCCACTTAGATTTTGGGTTTGATAGCAACTATCCTATTGATAGCAATTATGCAGACTCCATTTCTTTGATTATTCTGGCTATTCTTGGCTCTTTAAATGTTCATAAAAATTTGGAATCAGTTGATAAATTACCACACACACATACACATTTGTGCATACACACACAGGAAACACCTTATAGAATTACAATTTCAAGTCTGTTGAATCTATTTACAGGTTAATTAGAGAAGAATTTATAACATCACATTATTCATACCTCCAACTTAAGACCATCAGATATTCCTTAATTAACTTGAACTTACTTTTTTTTTTTATCAAGAATACATTGTAGTTTTCTATGTAGGTGTGTTGTATATATTTTCAATAGATATATTCTACATATTTGATGATTTTGATATTTCCAAATGATATTTTTTGAAATTTCATTTTCTCATTTTTTATTGCTAATGTTTGGAAAAATCAGTTATTTTCATTTTTAATTTGTTGAGTTATAACAACACATATAGCAAAGTATAGTAATCTTAAACGTACAGCTTGTTGAAATATTGTGTATATATGTGGGAATGTAATCAGCACAGAAATCAAAATAAAGAACATTTCCAGAAGCCAGGGGGCTCTCATATGCACTTTTCCAGTAAATAACCATTTCTGCATGAGGTGACCCTTATTCTAACTTCTATCATCTTATATTATCTTATACTATCTACACAGGTTTTTATGTGTATAAATAAGAATGTACAGTCTGTCACTCCTTGTTTCTTGTTTTTTTGTGTTCAATATAATGTTTGAAATTCATCTATATTATTGTCTGTAAAATATTTCATTCATATTCCTGGTTGTGTTATACACAATTACATGAATATATATCTCAACTTAGTGATTCATTCTCTTGTTAATGAACATTTACAGAGGTTGTTTCCAGTTTTTGCCTATCAGGAAAAATATTTTTAAAGTAATAAGCATTCATTTGCCTCTGTGATATACCTAATAATAAAGTTTCTACTTTGTCAGAGATACTTGTGTTCAACTTTGGCGGGTGTCATAAAACAGGTTTTAATAGCGTTTATGCCAGTGTTCACTCCTTGTAGCAATCTATGAGAGGCTTGGTGACTCCGCATCCTTGCCTACATTACATATTGGAAGGTTCTCTTTTAATTCTTTTTTTTTTTTTCACTTAGCCATTCCAGTTGGTATGATATGGATTTACTGTGAATTTAACTTCCATTTTCCTGTTGATTAATGATGCTGAGTGCATATGTATATGCCTAACAGTATTTGGATATCCTTTTTCATGAAGTCTCAAGCTTTGGTAAAATTTGTACTAATTTTTTAAGGGTTTTTTTTTTTTTGTATATTGGAGGCTGGATTTACCTTTTGCTCCCTTATTAATGAATTCTGATGAGCAGATATTTTAGTAAAGTCTGTTTTGTCAAATTTTCTTTCATAATTGTATATGTCTCCTTTTAAAGAAACATTTTTCTACCTCATAATCATGAAGACAATTTCATGTTTTCTTCCTGGAAATATATTGTTTTACCCCTCATATATATGTCTATTATTCATCTTGAGTTAGTTTTCATGTACGGTGTTTCATGGGGAACAAAGTCTATTTTTTCCATATGGATATATGAGTTGATACGAACATTTTTCAAAAGGCCATCCCTTACCCACTAAATTACATTAGTGTCCTTATCTTAAATCAAGTGACCACATACGTGTTTATCTGAAAGCAATTTCCTTTCTTTCTATTGGTCTAATTGTACATTTCTTTGTTGTTACCATACTACCTTAATTATTGTAACTTAATAGAAACTCAGAGTTCTCATTATGCATGCTTCAACTTCATTTTTTTAAAATAGTGTTGGCTATGCTGGGTTTGAGTTTTGATAATTTTTTAGAATCATCTTATAATTTTATGCAAACAAAATCTTCAGAGTTTTGATTGGTATTGCCTAAAATCCATAAGTCAACACGAAAAGCTCTGTCTTAACATTTAGTCTTTCAGTCCATAAGCGTGGCCTACTTCTCTGCTTCAGCAGATCTTCCGAATTTATTTTTCTGTTTTGAGGTCCTTGGAGTTTGATATTTTTTCATGTTTCATAATATTGTTGTTTCCTAAATGGTATATTTTTTGCTAGTTTATAAAAATACATGGCTTGTTTCATATTTAACTCATATCTGGTGACCTTGTAAAATTCACTCATTAACTCCAGTAGTTTATTAACTATTCCTTGTTTTCTACTTCCACATTTATTTTATCTGAGAATAATGACAGCAGTTTTCCTTTCTTTTCAATCATTATATTTCTGTTTGAGGGGACTTTTATACCAGATAGGATATCCAACACAATGTTAAAAAGAAGTGGCCAATAATTATAGTCTCATTACACACTACTCTAGTCTCCTTAGGAAGACAGCATTCAATATTTCACCATTAAATATTGTTTGCTGTAGGCTATTTTGTAAATATTCGTTGTCAGAATAAAAAAAAAAACATACTTCTAAGTTTGCTGAGTTTTTTTAAGAAAATCATAAATGTGTCTCAATTTTATCAAAATTTTTACAACAATTGATATCATAAGCCTTATTCAGATGTAATATTAACAAATAATGATTGAATTGTGAATATTAAATGAACTTGCATAATTGGAATAAAACTCATTTTGTCATTATAAATTATTCTTTTTACATATCACTGGTTTGTTAATATTTTATTTAGGGTTTTTCATCTACGATAATGAGGAGCCTTTAATTTTACTTTTTGCAACTTTCAGTTTATGTTATTGAGATTATGCTGTGCTTATGAAGCAGTTTAAAGTGTTTCTTCTTTTTCCATTATACGAAGTTTTTATGTAAGTTTAATATTGTCTCACATATTTTGAAGAATTCAGTTGGGAAAACAACTGGGTTGAAAGTTTTCTCTTTTCTGAAATTTTTCACTGCTGGTTAAATATCTTTAATAGACACAGAGCTATTGAGACTTTTTACTCATTATTTGATTAGCTTTTGCGGATTTTCCATAAGTCAAGCTAATCTAAATTTTTTAGTAGTGTTATATTGTTCATAATATACTTTTTGCTTTCTTTATTTTTTCAATATTTATAGTTTCAGTAGTCACAGCCCTCTTTAATTTGCAACATCATTGGTAATTTGCTCTCAATTTCCCTCTCTCTTCTTTTACTGATTAATTGATTGTTTGTATTGCTCTTAAATTATCCATTTATTAATATTTTCAAAATGATAATTTTTCAAATTGCCAATTTTATTTTTATGTCATTTTAAAATTTATTGATTCTGCCATTTTATTAGTTTATTTCTAGTATTTTCTCTGAGTGCGGTATGCTGTTCTTTAAGTTCTTGAAATAAATGCTTATATAATTGGTTATAGCCCCTCTTCTATTTACTGCATCCCAGAAGTTTTGAGATGCCATATTTTGCTTGTATACAGTTTCAAAATATTTTGTATTTCCATTATATTTTTATTTTTAATAAATTGGTTATTTAGAAATATACTGCATAATGTTCATATACTGGGGCATTTTCTTGTTATCTTTTAAAAGTTGATATCTAGCTACATTCCATTGTGCTAGAAAAGTTATTTATATACATTATTTGAAATTTGTTGATTTTGCTTAACAACACAAGTCTTTGCAGTTATTGTTCTATATATACTCTATAAAAAGTTGTTTTTTGTAGTTGCTATACATAGTGCTTTGTATGGCAGTTAGAGAAGTTTTTCTCATTGTGCAGCTCACATATTCTGTAAATTTACTAACATTTGGTTTGGTTATTTGGTCAGTTCCTGAGAGAAATTAGTTTAAAAATCAAACAACCCCACCAAAAAGTGGACAAAGGATATTAACAGACACTTCTCAAAAGAAGACATTTATGCAGCCAACAGACACATGAAAAAATGCTCATCATCACTGGTCATCGGAGAAATGCAAATCAAAACCGCAATGAGATACCATCTCACACCAGTTAGAATGGCAATCATTAAAAAGTCAGGAAACAGGTGCTAGAGAGGATGTGGAGAAATAGGAATGCTTTTACACTGTTGGTGGGACTGTAAACTAGTTCAACCATTGTGGAAGACAGTGTGGTGATTCCTCAACGATCTAAAACTAGAAATACCATTTGACCCAGCAATCCCATTACTGGGTATATACCCAAGGGATTATAAATCATGTTACTATAAAGACACATGCACACGTATGTTTTCTGTGGCACTATTCACAATTTCAAAGACTTGGAACCAACCCAAATGTCCATCAGTGACAGACTGGATTAAGAAAATGTGGCACATATACATCATGGAATACTATGCAGCCATAAAAAAGGATGAGTTCGTGTCCTTTGTAGTGACATGGAGAAGCTGGAAACCATCATTCTGAGCAAACTATCCCAAGGACAGAATACCAAATACTGCATGTTCTCACTCATAGGTGGGAACTGAACAATGAGAACACTTGGACACAGGGTGGTGAACATCACACCCTGGGGTCTGTAATGGGGTGGGGGGATGGGGGAGGGATAGCATTAGGAGAAATACCTAATGTAAATGAGTTAATGGGTGCAGCACACCAACACAGCACATGTATACATATGTAACAAACCTGCACATTGGGCACATGTATCCTAGAACTTAAAGTATAATAATAATAATAATAAACTCCATATATAATTATAAATTTGTTAATATGTCCATGAATTGTCAGCTTATTTATTAAATATTTTGAGTTCATATAATTAGGTACATAAACATTTAGGCTTGCTTTACTATCCTATTAAATTGACTATTTTATGTAGACTAAACAGCTTTCCTTATAACTAGCAATGCTATAACCAAAAGAGTATTTTGTCTGATATAATACAATGGCTTCACTTAGTTGATATTTTCATGTAATAGCTATTTTTATCTTTTTGATGTCAACTTTTATGTGTCTATATCTTTTATATGTTTATTTTCTAATTAGCAATCTTGCTCTTATAAGTAGCATTCCTGGTCTTTGGATGTGTGTGGTGGAGGGAGGAGATCATTTATATTAATTAAATGTAATTCCTAATAACTCAATATTTTTCTGCTTGTTTTATCTCTTTATCCAGTTTTTTTCTTATCTTGTCTTCCTTAAATTTATCTATGGTTTGTCCTTAGTAAGTTTTATACCCATTATTTTGTTATGTATTAATTTTCTTTCCTTTAATGTTTACCCTAAATTTTGCAACATGAATCCTAAAATTAATATAATGTATTTTAATTTATAATCATTCTAAATAATGTAATACTTTGTGACATTTCAACCCATTTAATCTCTCTAGGCTTCATGCTATTATTACCTTATAATTTACTTATCTCTATATATTATTCCCACAAAAAGTAATTATTATGGTTTTGAATAATTAGTATTCATTTATGTTTATGTTCATGTGTACTCCTTCTGGAGTCTTAAATTCTTCATTACTTGGTTTTCATCTGAGATAATTTTTTCTCTCCTTAGGTAATTTATTTTATTTTTTATGTACCAGTGGGCAACAAAAATTGTCTCTGTTTTTTATCTAAAAATATCTATATTTCACCTTAATTTTTTGATGGTAATTCTTTCTTAGTATAGAATTCTAAGTTGGCAGGGGTTTTTGTTTTATTTTTTGTTTTATGAGGCACTTTAGATGCTGTTTATTTTTCAAATTTCTTTAAAGTATATATATAAAATTGTAT
Organism: Macaca fascicularis; assembly: GCF_037993035.2. Taxonomy (NCBI): domain Eukaryota; kingdom Metazoa; phylum Chordata; class Mammalia; order Primates; family Cercopithecidae; genus Macaca; species Macaca fascicularis. Next base: position 90,278,557 of record NC_088386.1, read on the forward strand.
GTATTTATCATGTACATGGTGTTTTAAAGTATATATACATTGTGGAATGGTTAAATCTAGTTAATTAAAAATGTATTACCTCACATTGTTGTTTGATAAGGCAACAAAATACATAAGGAACTCAAAAAACTTAATAGCAAGAAAACAGATAACCCATTTAAAAAGTGGACAAAAGACCTGAATAGACATTTCTCAAAAGAAGATAAATAATAACTATCAAATGTATGACAAATCAACAGGGAAATGCAGATCAAAATCACAATGAGGTATCACCTCACTATGGTGAGAATGGCAAATATTAGAACATCTATTATGGAATACAGTATGGAAATACCTACAAAAAAATAAAAATACACATAGGTGTAATCTGGCAGTTCTTTTCTTTCATGCCTTTGTAGAAGTTGTTTTGTTATCCTCTGGCTTTTGAAGATCACATATCATATGTACTTGCTCATTTAAAGATCAAACATCTCCCACCATTCTTAGTCTTCTGACTGCTTTTAAGATGTTCTGTGTGAAGTTTTCAGTAGATTTTCTATCATGTACTAGGCATGATTCATTTTGTATTCTTTATGATTGGAGTCCATAGATCTTCAAATTTTGGTCTAATTTCTCAGCTATGAAAAATTACTATTTTTTCAACAATTACTTGTGCTCCATTTTTATTCTATTCAGTTGAAACTTCAATGACATATAAGTGATTTTTTTGTTATTATTTAATTTTTTTGTCTTGTTTCACTGTGCTAAATATAACTTTTATGCTCTTTAATGTATGTCTGTTCTCTGTGAATCCATTTGGACATTTTATAATTGACTAATTTTCCCTCTTTCTACATCTAATCTGTTATTAAAGCAACCTATTAAATTCTTTATTCCCATCCCTTTTTTATTTAATAGATTTTAGCTTTATGGTAAATTTGCTCAGTTTTTTTCTGTTTTATTGTATTTATCATTTTTGTTTTAGTTTTAGTTATTATTATTTTTGAGAGACAGTCCCACTCTGTAACCCAGGATGGAGCGCTGTGGCGCCATCTTGGCTCACTGTAACCTCCTACTCCCAGGCTCAGGTGATTCTCCCACTCCTGGGCTCAAGCAATTTGCCCACTTTTGCTTTCCAAAGTGCTGGAATTATAGGGGTGCATCACCACACCCGGCCTGTCATATTTATTTTTAAGGTACCTACAATAAAAGTCCAATATGTGGATCACTTGTGGCTCTCTATTATCTATATTTTCTCTTTAAAAAAAATTCTTTAGTATTTTTTGAATGTGTAATAATTTTTAAAATTGTGGATATTGTTTATGAAAAATTACAGTAACCACAGCTGATATCATCTGCACCAAAAAAAAAAAAAAAGATTTAATTTGCTTTTGCCAAATGGAATTATATGTTATATAGAGTTGAAAAGAATATGAATATATCTCAGGATTTAAATATTCATAGCTTATTTTATTTACTTTGGAAAGATCTAGCATGTTTTCTAGCATGTAAGTTTTCTTCCAGTCCTCATGGTCAGATTATATTACGATGAAATGCTGGTGATCAGAAGCACAGATGCCGTAACTGTTGTGCTCACAATAATATCTTAGTAGAACCGATGAGCATAGAAAATTGATAATCAACTACTTAGTAAAAGTTAGATAATACTTTTAATAGCTAAAATGTTTTAACTTGTGAAAAATCATGTTTTTGTCTGAAACTAGTGATAAAGCCAAGTAACATATAAATATATAAGAATATCTGCAAGCCACAGGGATATTATGGCATGCAACATGAATTTACACAAATGAGAAATAACTGAAACTGATTATCATAATTTTTAAGTAGTCAGATAATGTTTATACAATACTGAAGCTATTTATGTCCTTAAAATTTTCTCTATATATTCATATTTTCTTTATCTTTTATATTTCTAAACACATTTTTTTGAAAATTGTAACATGCAAACATGGCTAGCAGGTGAGAAGCAGAAAACCAAAACTGAGGTTAAAAAAATAGAGAGTTACTTAAAATAAAAAAAGAAGGGGGGCAATAAAAGTCATACAGATTTAGTAATTGGCCTCAAGCCTATTTTAATAAAATAAGTTTAAGTTAATATGTTCAAGATTTCTTAAGCAGACAGATTTCTTAAGCAGACTGAGATCTAGCCTGGTTGTAACAGTTTTCTTGATGTTCTTGAGCACATGAGTTATTTATACTGAATATGTGTTTCTTTGTAAGTCTTAAATAATACATAGCTTTCAAAGAGTATTAATCTTAAATGTTATACAAATGAGTTTTAAGTTTTGCTGCAACAGTTTAAATCTGTTCATATAATAAATATAAATTTCTTTATTGGGTGAAACTTTTATGCTTATTTAGTGCTAACAGAGCTGCCACTATGCAAAATTTCTCTACTTTCTCAGTGAAGAAATGACTTTATATCATACTTAAATAGACAAAGTCTCCAAAATACTTGCAAAGGTAAATTTGAAGGAAAGACTATAGAGAAAAAAAGTTAATTTTCAATATTTTGGTTATATAACTCAACTAACAATATTTTTAGACATAAAATTCCCTTGTATTTTGTTTTTACTAGTTTTGTTTTCACATTTTTTGAATGATTTATTTGCTGATTTGGGAAAAATTAAATAAACAAGACTTTCCATTAACCCATAAAGTGAAATGCTTACCTTTTATAATCCTGGGTTATTGTAAAAACATTATTAAATGATTCTCTAATTTTGAAATGTATAACCCAGTTGAATGATTCATTTATAAGTTGAATTAATTATTCAATTTATTTACAATATTAATCATCAAGCATTTATTAAACACCTACTTTTTCCATATGTTCAGAAAATATTCTGTAAAGTTTTAATCTTATGTTAGAACTATTATTTTAAGTATAGTAATCAGAGTAGAGAAAACCCAATAATACTAAAAGTAATGTATGTGTTTGAGACTCATGAAAATGACAACATGGTTTATTAAAGGAGATACAACCTGAATACTGGCATTAAACTATTTCTACTTCATTACATATTACCTTAAATATTAATGTATTTTAAGATACTTAATTGAACTTTTTTCCTCTTTACCCTCCATCTTCAATCTTTTTTTCCATAGAGGTAAGCTAATCATTTGTGTTTCTTTCCTAAAGGAAGTTTGTGTTACAAGGCTTCAATCCATGGGACCTATGTTTCTGATTTACATGTTTCTATATCCTAAATTTACTAACACAAATTAACAAAGCTTTTATTCATTACCTACAGGAATTAATGAAAAAAAGTCAGAGATTTGAAAGAATTTCCCTTCACTGGGACTAGGTTACAGGTTTGCTATACCTCTCTCACTGAAGGCAGTGGCAAGGCCAGGGACAAGTGGACCCAGGGCCCCTGGCTCCTGCATTCCCAGACTGCATGAGCCTTTCTTATTTATGGTGGAGAAGACAGCTACGGAGCTTCTAAGGAACATGCGCTTGGAAAACAGGGTAAGAATAGTATCCATAATGGAGGGGATATTTGTTTCCTTTTCTTCATTATTCAGACATTTGTTAAGTCATACTGATTTTTGTGAAAACTGAAAATAGGCATTCAACTGTGCACAGCTATAAATTATCACACTTTTAGTCATTTCCTTTAGAAGTAGTTTGCAAAAGCTAACCTTTTTATACTTTTCATATTGAACTCTGGCTTACAAAATTACTTTCTAAATTGCTAAAGATTCAAAAGTGATTGATAAAGAATTCCTGCTCAAGGCTTCAGATTGATTCTCTGAACCTATAATGTTGTTTCCATAATATTATGCCTTAGCTACAATCAGATATAGTCATTAACTGCATGCCATTGTCCCAAAGAAGTACAATTCAGGCCTTTCTCATTACACTTACTCTCTACTACACTTAAATTTTATTTACTCATCACCTATGCAACGTTGCTTGGGTTTGACAAAAACTGCATTATTCATGTTGATAAAATAATCATGTTGTTAAAAAAATACTCTATATTATGCCTCCCAAGATAACCCTGATTACTAAATTTTATCAGGTGAAAGACATGTAACCAGTTTCTTTTATTTAATAAAACAAAGGTAAATTTAAAACATTAATTTTATTGTGCCTATTGTTGCCTTTGCAAATATGCTGAATCTGTTTGAAACTGTTCTCCTACCCTGATGAAATCTCGAGAAGGTCCCATAGCTTTGCTAGGTACTTCATTTAAGCCCTGACCAGACACTAAAAACAAAATAGACTTGCTTTTTCCCAAGGTCAATTGATACATATAACCTAACAAAATTGAACCACGAAGAAACAGAAAACCTCAATATACCCAAAGGAGTACTGAGATTGAATCAATAACACAAGTTTCACAACAAAGAAAAGCACAAGACCAGGTGGCTTCATTGTTGAATTCTACCAACCTTTAAAAGAAGAACTAACAGAAATTCTTCTCAAACTATTCAAAACATTGAAGCAGAAGAAATTCTTCCTAACTCATTCTACAAGGCCAACATCACACTGATACCAAAACCAGACAAAGACACAACAAAAAATAAAACTGCAGGCCCACATTCCTGATTAACATATATGTAAAAATCCTCAATCAAACAAGAGCAAACTGAATTCAACCCCACATTAGAAAGATAATAGACTTTATCAAGTGGGATTTATCCCAGGGATGCAAGGATAATTCAACATATGCAAATCAATAAATATATTATACTGAATCAAGCATTTGATTATCTCAATAGATGCAGAAATAGCATTTGATAGAATTCGATATCCCTACATGATAAAACATTCAATAAATTAGGTAGGGAAAGAACATACCTCAACACAATAAAGACCATATATGACAAATCCACAGTTAACATCGCATTGAACGGATAAAAGCTGAAAACTTTTACTTTATGATCAGGAAAAGGCCAAAACAGCATGGTACTGGCACAAAACAGCAATTCCATTATTGGATATATACCCAAAGGAATATAAATCACTCCACCATAAAGACACATGCACATGTATGTTCACTGCAGCACCAGTCACAATAGCAAAGACACTGAATCAACTTAAAGGTCCATCAAGGTATACTGGACAAAGAAAATGACATGCATATATACCATGGAAGAATATACAGCCATAAAAAAGAAGAAGATTATGTCCTTTGGCCGGGCGCGGTGGCTCAAGCCTGTAATCCCAGCACTTTGGGAGGCCGAGGCGGGTGGATCACGAGGTCAGGAGATCGAGACTATCCTGGCTAACATGGTGAAACCCCGTCTCTACTAAAAATACAAAAAACTAGCCGGGCGTGGTGGCGGGCGCCTGTAGTCTCAGCTATTTGGGAGGCTGAGGCGGGAGAATGGCGTGAACCCGGGAGGCGGAGTTTGCAGTGAGCCGAGATCACGCCACTGCACTCCAGCCTGGGAGACACAGCGAGACTCCGTCTCAAAAAAAAAAAAAAAACAAAAACAAAAAGATTATGTCCTTTGCAGCAACATACATAAAGCTGGAGGCCATTATCCTAAGCAAACTAATGCAGGAACAGAAAACCAAATACTGCATGTTCTCACTTATAAATAGGAGTTAAACAACAAGAACGCATGGACAGAAAGAGGGGAACAACAGGCATCAGGGCCTACTTGAGGGTGAAGGATAGGAGGAGGAAAAGGATCAACAAACTACTTATTGTGTAATATTCTTATTACCTAGGTGACGAAATAATCTGTATACCAAATGCCCATGACACACAGTTTACCTATATAACAAACCTGCGCATACACCCCTGAACCTAAAAAATAAGTTAAGAATAAAGAAACACAAAAAAGACACATAGACTAATGGAACTGAATGGAAAACTCAGAAACAAAGCCTCACACCTACAGTTGTCTGATCTTAAACAAGGCCAATGAAAGCAAGCAATAGTGTAAGGACTCTCTATTCAATAAGTGGTTCTGGAATAATTGGCTAGCCACATGCAGAAAAATAAAACTAGACACTTATCTTTCATCATATACAAGCATTAACTCTAGATGGATTAAAATATAAATCAAAGACCTCAAATAATTAAAATCCTAGAAGAAAACATCGAAAATGCCCTTCAACATTGGCCTTGGCAAAGAATTTTTGACTAAGTCCCCAAAACCAATTGCAAAAAAACAAAAATTGAGAAGTGGAACCTAATTAAACTAAAAAGCTTCTCCACAGCAAGAAACTATCAGCAGAGTAAACAGACAACCTACAGAATGAGATAAAATACTCACAAATAGAGGCCTAATATCCAGAATCTACAGGGAACTTAAACAAATCAACAAGCCAAAAACCAATAACCCTTTTAAAAATGGGCAAAGGACATGAACGGACACTTCTCAAAAGACATACAAATGGCCAAAACAACATGAAAAAATGTTCAACATCACTAATCATTAGAGAAATGCAAATCAAAACCACAATAAGATACCATTTCACAAAAGTCAGAATGGCTATTATTAAAAAGTCATAAAAAAACAGATGTTGGCAAAGCCGTAGAGAAAAAAGAATGGTTATACACAGTTGGTAGGAATGTAAATTAGCTCAGCCACTGTGGACAGCAGTTTGGAGGTTTTTCAATGAGCTTAAGACAGAATTACTATTCAACAGCAATCCTGTTACTGGGTATATATGCAAAGGAAAAATATATCATTATATTGTAAAAACACATGTACTCATATGTGCATCACAGCACAATTCACAATAGCAAAGACATGGAATCAACCTAGATTTCCAGCAATGGTAGATTAGATAAAGAAAATGTGGTACATATATACCATGAAATACTATGCAGCCATATAAAGGAAAAAATCATGCCCTTTGCAGTAGCATGAATGGATGGAGTGGGAGGACATAATCATAAGTGAATGAATGCAGGAACAGAAAACTGAATACTGCATGCTCTCAATCATAAGTGGGAGCTAAACATTGAACTCACATGGACATAAACAAGGAAATAATAGACACTGTGGACTACTAGGGGAGGAGGGTAAATAGGGGCCATAGTATCGATGGGTACCCAAAACTACCTATTGGATAATATATTCACTACATGGGTACAATATATCAATGTAAAAATTCTGCACATGTACCCCCTGTGTCTAAAAGTAAAGGTGAAATTTAAAATTAAAAAATACCAATAGAAAAATTAAAAGAGAGAAAAAAAGGTAAAGACAAGGTTCATCACACTTACTGAACACAGTACTGGAAATCCTACCTAGAGCAATTAGGCTAGAGAAAGATTAAAAAGGGCATCCCGGTTGGAAGACAGGAAGTCAAACTATCCCTCTTTGCAAATGACATTATCATATATATAAAAACCTAAAGACGTCACCACTGGAAAACAATAGATCACCCAGAAATATATCCGTGTATGAGCCTTGCTCACTGCTAGCGCAGCAGTCCGAGATTGAACTGTGAGGTGGCAGTCTGACTTGGAGAAAGGCATCCACCATTGCTGAGGCTTGAGTAGGTAAACAAAGCAGCCAGGAAGCTCGAACTGGGTAGAGCCCACTGCAGCTCAATGAGGCTTGCCTGCCTCTATAGGCTCCACCTCTGGGGGCAGGAAATAACTGAACAAAAGGCAGCAGAAACTTCTGCAGACTTAAACATCCCTGTCTGACATCTCTGAAGAGAGCAGTGGTTCTCCCAGAAATGGAGCTCTGAGAATAAACAGACTGACTATTCAAGTGGGTCCCTGACCCCCAAGTAGCCTAACTGGGAGAGACCTCCCAGTAGGGGCTGACTGACACCTCATACGGCCCGGTGCCTCTGAGACAAATCTTCCAGAGGAAGGATCAGGCAGCAATATTTGCTATTCTGCAATATTTGCTGTTCTGCAGCCTCCACTGGTGATACCCAGGCAAACAGGGTCTAGAGTGGACCTCCAGCAAACTCCAACAGACCTGCAACTGAGGGATCTGACTGCTAGAAGGAAAACTTACAAACAGAAAGGAATAGCATCAACATCAACAAAAAGGACATCCACACCAAAACCCCATCTGTAGGTCACCGTGATCAAAGACCAAAGGTAGATAAAACCACAAAGATGGGGAGAAACCAGAGCAGAAAAGCTGAGAATTCTAAAAACCAGAGTATCTCTTCTCCAAAGGATCACAGCTACTCACCAGCAACGGAACAAAGCTGGACAGAAAATGACTAACGAGTTGACAGAAGTAGGTTTCAGAAGGTCAGTAATAACAAACTTCTCTGAGTTAAAGGAGGATGTTCGAACCCACCACAAGGAAGCTAAAAAACTTGAAAAAAAGATTAGACAAATGGCTAACTAGAAAAATGACCTGATGGAACTGAAAACCATGGCACGAGAACTACGTGACGCAGGCATAAGCTTCAGTAGCCAATTCAATCAAGTGGAAGAAAGGGTATCAGTGATTGAAGATCAAATTAATGAAATGAAGCGAGAAGAGAAGTTTAGAGAAAAAAAGAGTAAAAAGAAATGAACAAAGCCTCCAAGAAATATGGGATTATGTGGAAAGACCAAATCTACATTTGACTGGTATACCTGAAAGTGACAGGGAGATTGGTACCAAGCTGGAAAACACTCTTCAGGATATTTTCCCGGAGAACTTCCCCAACCTAGGAAGACAGGCCAACATTCAAATTCAGGAAATACAGAGAACACCACAAAGATACTCCTCGAGAAGAGCAACCCCAAGACACATAATTGTCAGATTCACCAAGGTTGAAATGAAGAAAAAAATGTTAAGTGCAGCCAGAGAGAAAGGTCGGGTCACCAGCAAAGGGAAGCCCATCAGACTAACAGCAGATCTCTCAGCAGAAACCCTACAAGCCGAAAGAGAGTGGGGGCCAATATTCAACATTCTTAAAGAAAAGAATTTTAAACTCAGAATTTCATATCCAGCCAAACTAAGCTTCATAAGTGAAAGAGAAATAAAATCCTTTACAGACAAGCAAATGCTGAGAGATTTAGTCACCACCCGCTGCTTTACAAGAGCTCCTGAAGGAAGCACTAAACATGGAAAGGAACAACCAGTACCAGCCACTGAAAAAATATGCCAAATTATAAAGACCTTCAATGCTAGGAAGAAACTGCATCAACTAACGGGCAAAATAACCAGCTAACATCAAAATGACAGGGTCAAATTCACACATAACAATATTAACCTTAAATGTAAATGGGCTAAATGCCCCAATAAAAAGACACAGAATGGCAAATTGGATGAAGAGTCAAGACTCATCATGTGCTGTATGCAGGAGACCCATCTCACGTGCAAAGACACACATAGGTTCAAAATAAAGGGATGGAGGGAGACCTACAAAGCAAACGGAAAACAAACAAAAAAAGCAGGGGTTGCAATCCCAGTCTCTGATAAAACAGACTTTAAACCAACAAAGATCAAAAGAGACAAACAAGGCCATTACATAATGGTAAAGGAATCAAGGCAACAAGAAGAGCTAACTATCCTAAATATGCATGCACCCAATACAAGAGAACCCAGATTCATAAAGAAAGTCCTTAAAGACCTACAACGAGACTTAGACTTACACACAATAATAATGGGAGAATTTAACACCACACTGTCAACATTAGACAGATCAATGAGACAGAAGGTTAACAAGGATATCCAGGACTTGAACTCAGCTCTGTACCAAGTGGATCTAATAGACATCTCCAGAACTCTCCATAACAAATTAACAGAATATACATTCTTCTAAGCACCACATCACACTTATTCCAAAATTGACCAATAGTAGGAAGTAAAGCACTCCTCAGCAAAAGTGAAAGAAGAGAAATCACAACATACTGTCTCAGACCACAGTGCAATCAAATAAGAAACTCAGTCAGAACCACACAATTACATGGAAATTGAACAACCTGCTCCTAAATGACTAGTGGGTAAATAATGAAATGAAGACAGAAATAAAGATGTCCTTTGAAACCAATGAGAACAAAGAAACAACATACCAGAATCTCTGTGACACATTTAAAGCAGTGTAGAGGGAAATTTATAGCACTAAATGCCCATGAGAGAAAATAGGAAAGATCTAAAATCGAAACCCTAACATCACAATTATAAGCACTAGAGAAGCAAGAGCAAACACATTCAAAAGCTAGCAGAAGGCAAGAAATAACTAATATCAGAGCAGAACTGAAGGAGATGGAGACACAAAAAAACCCTTCAAAAAATCAATGAATCCAGGAACTGGTTTTTTGAAAAGATCAACAAAATTGACAGACCGCTAGCAAGACTAATAAAGAAGAAAAGAGAGAAGAATTAAATAGATGCAATAAAAAACGATAAAGGGGATATCACCACCGACCCCACAGAAATACAAACTACCATCAGAGAATACTATAAACACCTCTACATAAATAAACTAGAAAATCTAGAAGAAATGGATAAATTCCTGGAAACACACACCCTCCCAAAACTAAACCAGGAAGAAGTTGAATCCCTGAATAGAGCAATAACGGGTTCTGAAATTGAGGCATTAATAGCCTACCAAGCAAAAAAAGTCCAGGACCAAATGGATTCACAGCTGAATTCTACCAGAGGTACAAACAGGAGCTGGGACCATTCCTTCTGAAACTATTCCAATCAACAGAAAAAGAGGGAATCCTCCCTAACTCATTTATGAGGCCAGCATCATCCTGATACCAAAGCCTGGCAGAGACACAACAACAAAAAAAGAGAATTTTAGACCAATATCCCTGATGAACATCAATGCAAAAATCCTCAATAAAATACTGGCAAACTGAATCCAGCGGCACATCCAAAAACTTATCCACCTCGATCAAGTTGGCTGCATCCCTGGGATGCAAGGCTGGTTCAACATATGCAAATCAATAAATGCAATCCATCACATAAACAGAATCAACAACAAAAGCCAATGATTATCTCAATAGATGCAGAAAAGGCCTTTGACAAAATTCAACAGTCCTTCATGCTAAAAACTCTCAATAAACTAGGTATTGATGGAACATATCTCAAAATAATAAGAACTATTTATGACAAAGCCACAGCCAATATCATACTGAATAGGTAAAAACTGTAAACATTCCCCTTGAAAACTGGCACAAGACAAGGATGCCTTCTTGCACCACTCCTATTTAACATAGTGTTGGAATTTCTTTTCAGGGCAATCAGGCAAGAGAAAGAAATAAAGGGTACTCAATTAGGAAAAGAAGTCAAATTGTCCCTGTTTGCAGATGACATGATTGTATATTTAGAAAACCCAACATCTCAGCCTAAAATCTCCTTAAGCTGATAAGCAACTTCAGCAAAGTCTCAGGATACAAAATAAATGTGCAAAAATCACAAGCATTCCTATACAACAATAACAGACAAACAGACAGCCAAATTATGACTGAACTCCCACTCACAATTGCTTCAAAGAGCATAAAATAACTAGGAATCCAGCTTACAAGGGATGCGAAGGACCTCTTCAAGGAGAACTACAAACCACTGCTCAATGAAATAAAAGAGGACACAAACAAATGGAAGAATATTCCATGCTCATGATTTGGAAGAATCAATATCATGAAAATGGCCATACTGCTCAAGGTAATTTATAAATTCAATGCCATCTCCATCAAGCTTCCAATGACTTTCTTCACAAATTGGAAAAAACAACTTTAAAGTTCATATGCACCAAAAAAGAGCCTGCATTGCCAAGACAATCCTAATCAAAAAGAACAAAGCTGGGCATCACACTCCCTAACTTCAAACTATACCACAAGGCTACAGTAACCAAAACAGCATGGTACTGGTACCAAAACAGAGATATAGACCAATGGAACAGAATAGATGCCTCAGAAATAACAGCACACATCTACAACCATCTGATCTTTGACAACCCTGACATAAACAAGAAATGGGGAAAGGATTCCCTATTTAATAAATGGTGCTGGGAAAACTGGCTAGCCATATTTAGAAAGCTGAAACTGGATCCCTTCCTTACACCTTATACAAAAATTAATTCAAGATGGATTAAAGACTTAAATGTTAGACTTAAAATCATAAAAACCCTAGAAGAAAACCTAGGTAGTACCATTCAGGACACAGACATGGGCAAAGACTTCATGACTAAAACACCAAAAGCAATGGCAACGAAAGCCAAAATTGACAAATAGAATCTAATTAAACTAGGAGCTTCTGCACAGCAAAAGAAACTACCATCAGAGTGAACAGGCAACCTACAGAATGGGAGAAAATTTTCACAGTCTACCCATCTGACAAATATCCAGAATCTACACAGATCTTAAACAAATTTTACATGAAAAAATCAAACAACCCCATCAAAAAGTGGACAAAGGATATTAACAGACATTTCTCAAAAGAAGACATTTATGCAGCCAACAGACACATGAAAAAATGTTCATCATCACTGGTCATCAGAGAAATGTAAATGAAAACCACAATGAGATACCATCTCACACCAGTTACAATGGCGATCATTAAAAAGTCAGGAAACAACAGGTGCTGGAGAGGATGTGGAAAAATAGGAATGCTTTTACATTGTTGGTGGAAGTGTAAACTAGTTCAACAATTGTGGAAGACAGTGTGCAATTCCTCAAGGATCTAGAACTAGAAATACCATTTGACCCAGCAATCCCATTACTGGGTATATACCCAAAGGATTATAAATCGTGCTACTATAAAGACACATGCACACGTATATTTATTGTGGCACTATTTACAATAGCAAAGACTTGGAACCAACCCAACTGTCCATCAGTGATAGACTGGATTAAGAAAATGTGGCACATATACACCATGGAATACTATGCAGCCATAAAAAAGGATGAGTTCATGTCCTTTGCAGGGACATGGATGAAGCTGGAAACCATCATTCTGAGCAAACTATTGCAAGGACAGAAAACCAAACATGGCATGTTCTCACTCATAGGTGGGAATTGAACAATGAGAACACTTGGACACAGGGCAGGGAAGATCACACACCAGGGCCTATCATGGGGTAGGGGGTTAGGGGAGGGATAGCCTTAGGAGAAATACCTAACATAAATGATGAGTTAATGGGTGCAGCACACCAACATGGCACATGTATACTTATGTAACAAAACTGCATGTTGTGCACATGTACCCTAGAACTTAAGGTATAATAAAATAAATTAATTAATTAAAATAAATCTGTGTATTTACCACCAACTGATTTTTGATAAACGCACTGAGAACATACATTAAAGAAACAACAGTCCCTCATAAATTGTATTGTAAAACTAAATATTTATATGTGGAAGAATGAAACTAAACCCTTATCTTTTACCATATACAACAACCTACTCAAAATTGAATATTCAAAATTGATAGGAAGAATAAGTTCTAGTGCTCTATAGCATTGTAGGGTGACTACAGTTAACAATTTATTGTATATCATCAAATAGCTAAAAGAGAGGATTTTGAAAGTTCTCAACATAAAGAAATGATACATTTTTAAGGTAATAGATATACTAATTACCGTGACTTGCTCATTACAAATTTTATACATGTATCAAAATATTCTGTATTCTATAAATGTGTATAATTATCAAGCATCAACTACATTTTATTTTATTGTATTTTTCCATAACTTATTGGGGTACAGTTAGTATTTGGTTACATTAAGTTATTTAGTGGAGATTTGTGATAACCTGCAGTCATCACTTAAGCAATATACACTCTACCATATTTGTTGTCTTTTATCCCTTGCCCTCTTCCCAACCTTCCCCTTAAGTCCTCAAAGTCCATTGTATCATTCTTATGCATTTGTGTTCTCATAGCTTATCTCCCACATATCAGTGAGAACATACAATGTTCTGTTTTCCATTCCTGAGTTACTTCACTTAGAATAATGGTCTCTAATCTCATCCAGGTAATTACAAATGCTGTTAATTCATTCCTTTTTATAGCTGAGTAGTATTTCATCATACATATATACCAGAGTTTCTTTATCCACTTGTTGATTGATGGTTGGTTCCATGATTTTGCTGTTGTGAACTGAGCTGCTATAAACACCTGTGTGCAAGTATCTTTTTCAAATGATGACTTCTTTTCCTCTGTGTAAATACAAAGTAGTGGGATTGCTGGATTAAACTTTTAGTTCTTAAAGGAATCTCCACACTGTTTTCTATAGCAGCTGTACTAGTTTACATTCCCACCAGCAGTGTAGAAGTGTTCTCTGATTGCCGCATTCATGCCAACATCTACTTTTTTTGGTTCTCCGATTATGACTATTCTTACAGGAGTAAGTTGGTATCACATTTTTGATTTGCAATTCCGTGATCATTAGTGATGCTAAGCATTTTTTCAAATGTTTCTTGGCCATTTGTACCTCTTCTTTTGAGAATCGTCTATTCATGTCCTTACCTCACTTTTTAATGGGATTGCTTGTTTTTTTCTTACTGATTCATATTAGTTTGTTGCAGATTCTGGATATTAGTCCTTTTCCATATGTATAGATTGTGAAGATTTTCTCCCACTCTGTGGATTATCTGTTTACTCTGTTGACTGTCCCTTTTGCCATGCAAAAGCTCTTTAGTTTAATTAGGTACCAGGTATTTATCTTTGTTTTTATTGCAATTGTTTTTGGGTTTTTGGTCATGAAATCCTTGCCTAAGCCAATGTCTAGAAAGGTTTTTCTGATTTTATCTTCTAGAATTTTTATAGTTTCGGTTTTTTGGTTTAAGTCCTTAATCCATCTTGAGTTGATTTTTATACAAGGTGAGAGATGAAGATCCAGTTTCATTCTTCTACATGTAGCTAGTTAATTATCCCAGCACCATTTGTTGAAAAGGTTGTCCTTTCCCCACTTTGTTTTTGTTAAGCATCAACTAAATTTTTTTTTTTTAGTTCCCACAAAAAAATCACATGGGGAAACTCTTGCATTAAAGTATGACTTATGTTATTATGAATTTGAAAATTGGTTTGCTAAGACAGTTCTCTTTGTCATATTGTTTGTGTATAATAGGAAGACTTTATGGATCAGGCACATTAAGGTTTGTGCTTCAAGAGTGTCTTTCTTTTTGAATAATAGTGTGTTATTGACTGATGTGTGTGTCCTCCCCAAATTCATATGTTACAAACCTAACCATCAATGTGACTGTATTTGGAGATAGGGCCTATAAGGAGGCAAAGTTAAATGAGGTCATAGAGGTAGGGCTCTAATCTAATGGGACTGATGTCCTTATAAGAAGAGAAAGAGGCACCAGAGACACCCAGAGACAGAGGAAAGGGATCTCAGAGGAGGATGCTACCTGAGAGCCAAAGAGAGGCCTCAGGAGAAACTAATCTGCTTTGATTGTGAGCTGCCAGCCTCTAGAACTGTCAGAAATAAATTTCTGTTTTTTAAGCCACCAGGTCTGTGATAGCTTACTATGGTAGCCAAAGGAGGCTAATGCAGCATGTTATCATGGTTGCTATTAAAGAATTGAGAACAGGCTGGGCGCAGTGGCTGACATCTATAATCCCAGCACTTTGGGAAGCCGAGGTTGGTAGATCACCGGAGGTCAGGAGTTTGAGACCAGCCTGGCCAACATGGCAAAACCTCATCTCTACTAAAATACAAAAATTAGCCGGGCATTGTGGCAGGTGCCTGTAATCACAGCTACTTAGGAGGCTGAGGCAGGAGAATCACTTGAACCCATCAGGGGGAGGTTGCAGTGAACCAAGTTCGCGCCATTACACTTCAGACTGGGCAACAATAGATAAACTCTTGTCAAAAAAAAAAAAGAAAAAAGAAGAAGAATTGAGAACAGTGTTTGAATGTATAAAAGAGAAAATGTTCTCTTACTTTTGCACAATTTTATATAGATTTCAAAAATACATTATCTTGTCCTAGAAAGGTCATAAAGTGAGAAAAGTTATTTACATTGTTCAGACTATTTTTTCTAACAAGCCATTGGAATAAGATTGTTTCTGTCCTGAGTCCAGAAAACTTTTCACATACGAATTCCAATTTTCCATCACATCTTTGAATCCCTGCTCTAAAAGTAATCTAGTGATGCTTTGCAATAGTAGAAAGAATGGCTCTTTCTCACGTTTTGAAGTACCGTGTTTTAATGAATCCCACATTTGACACATTTATCTCTATTCATCAGCAATAAAACAGTGAACAGCCTAAATTTAGCTCTTGTCATCACAGTATGTATAATATTTCAGAAATAAATTTGCTATTAAAGGTGTTAGCAACTAATTCCATGGAAGAAAATGAAAAAATGTGCTGTTTTGGTCATTGTTCCAAGAGGACTTTGTTCAAATTCTGCTTCATTATTCTGAAACCATTTTAAAGACTTATTTTTTTTTTTTGGCTTGGGGAAATAATAAAGCTAGAAATAAATTGTGACTATTAACTATGGTTATCAGTAAAAATAATATTCATATATACAACAATCACACAGTGTAAGTGAGAAACTTACATATTTATAAATCAATAATATTTTGGTTCATCTATTATTGCAGCAAAATTTGGCTGGTCATCACTATTATACCATGTTATAATATACTGATATTAACCAAGAATTCCATGTTCTAAACTCTATATGATAAGGATGTCTTTTTAGAAATCTGTTCTTTCTTCTCTACATCCTGAAAATTCCATCCACTCGTAATATTATTTCTTTATAATATTGGAATTAACTAGTAATTTTGGAAGGAATGTTAGAGCATTGCAGCAGCCTAGAATCATACTGGTCATAAGACATTCAAATACTTTCCAATTTTAGAAGCTTATCTTAGAATTTGGAAGCTCATCATGATAGAAGATATGGATCATCTCTTATGGAGTATCTTCATCTTTATTATAAACACATAAATGCTGTTTTAATTCTGAGATCTCACTAAGTTTGGACTTCAGACATTGTATTATCTTTTAGTTTTTCAAATACACTGCCTTCAGCTTTAAGTGCCATATATGATTATATAGTGAATTTTACAGATTCTTCTATATACCTTCACCTCCCATCAATGTTTTTGCCAATTATTTCTAAAATTTCACTTTATTTGTTTTCACAAAAAATTGACAGATACCAAGTAATGTATAGCATTTATTTTATCTTATGTATAATGACCTTCAGGTTCTCTTCCAAAGCTTCTGGAATCTAAAATCCTACATACCTCCCTTGGGCACTGCCTCCCTACTCTGTCACTTTCACCTGAATGTAGGCGAGACATTGCTATGATCAATAAGCACAGCAACACTACACTCTCTTCAATTAGGTCAATCCTCTGAACACTGAGAAACTATTATATTAACAAGTCTTAAATTAAACATTGTAAAAAAAAAAAAAGCTACCACATATTGAGAGTGTGATACATACCTGACATTTAGCTAAGCCTTATAATGTATTATTTTACTTAATACTCAACAAGAAATGCATTGGGTACTATTAATGTGCCACGTTGTATATAGAAAAATATGGCCCCCAAAGAGTAAATAGTATGCCCAAAGTCATGTAAAACAGAATTGGGAGAGGCAAGTTAAATTTGCTTGCTTCTGAGTTTGTAACCTGTACCCTTACTCATTAATTTAGCCTGCCTCTCTCTCATAGTACTGACCCTATGTTAACATTCTTTCCTAATAGGCTATTCAGTTTCACGTTCTAATTGACTCTTGGCTAGGTACTCAACTGATCGGTTACACATCCTCAGATATATCTGAATTCCAGTGGTTAATAGAGTGTAAGCTCAAAAAAATTAAATTACTACTAAAATTTGTGCAGAATTTAGAGATGCCCTAAAGTAATTGGAAATATTCCACATGTCACCAAACTGGGGCACAGAGTTGATTGAAGAATATTTTAATAGGGCTAAATTTATTCAGTGAATTTTGGTGATAAATAATTTAAGCACACTGGATTTAGCAGCTTAAAATGTTATTTTTTTTTCCCCTAGGATTTTAGATATTCTAGAAACTCCATGTAAGCAGACACAATTAAAAACAAAATATATTTCACACTTGATAACTTGACATAATGAAGAGTTACAAACTATTTCATTTCTTTTAGATCTGGATTTTAAATATTTACCATCAAATTATTAAAACCCATCACACAGACACACACACACACACACACACACACACACACCCCTATATATCTCCCAAAATACATATAAACAAAAATGTAAAAATAACCTATAATAACACAGTATAGAAATTTCAGTTAATTTACCTGTATTAACATTTATATTATTTAGATGATGAAGCTGAACCTAACCACAGTATTTTGTGGAATGATCTTTAAATACATTTTATTGTATTCCAGAAGCCTCTACATGCCTCTTCCTCATCATGACCTTCTTCATCCTTCCAGGAGCAATTTACTAATGCAACATTTATGGGCTTTACTTCTCTATTATTCTTAATCATTTTATTAGTATCTAAACAAGATTTGGACTTTGTTTAAATGTAATCAAATTGCATAAGTTGTGTTGTTTCTGATCTCTCTCTCTCTCTCTCTCAACATTATATCTGTAAGATTCTTCCATGTTTGTACTTATTTATGCAATACTTTTATTTCCATGACTGTAATTACAGCTTTCCATATCAGTATACCATTATTTGCTTATTCCTTCTATGGATATTAGAAGGGTTATTTCCAGCCTTGGGTTATTTAGGCTGGAAATAGGGTTTAGGGTTATTTCTAGCTTCGATATATGAGAAACAATGCTGTTGCTATCTCTTGCATGTTTATGGATACTCAAAAACTTTCATTCTTGTGGTATATATTCTCAAGTACGGAATTGTAAACCAATAGGATCTGCTTATCTTCTGCTTTACTAAATACTACCTAACATTTTCAGATTTTACATTATTTATTGGCATTATATAAGAGTTTTCATTGTTCCACATTTATCCATCATTTGTTCAGATTGCATAATTTCTACAAATCTCTTGGGTATATGATGGTATCTCATTGTGATTTAAATTTGCATCTACCTGATTCCTAACAAGGTTGAGAACATTTTCCTCTTTCTTAGACATTTGGGCTTGCTTTCTTACAAAGCAGCTTTTTAGATTCTTTAGCAATATCTTCATTTGTTTTGCTTATTGATTAATTATTATAATCTGAATATAAAATGTTTTTCTGTTGTATGAATTGCAAATATATTTTTCACGGTGTGATTTGCCTTTTTACTTCACCTGGTCTCAGTATAAAAGGCAACTAGGAATTCCATTGCAAAATGTTAAGGTTCTTCTTTGAAAAAAGAAAGAAGGAAGGAAGGAAGGAAGGAAGGAAGGAAGGAAGGAAGGAAGGAAGGAAGGAAGGAAGGAAGGAAGGAAGGGAGGGAGGGAGGGAAGGAGGGAGGAAGGAAAGAAAGAAATATTATACAAAAGCATACAAAATAAATAAAAGTATTAAAAGCATAAACTGCACAAAATAAGAACATATGTCCATATAACATTCTAAAAAAATATAAGCCACAAGCAGGGAGAAGATATTATAAAGCATATACCTGTTATATAGCTAATAAAATAAATATATATATATGTTACACACACGTGTGTGTAATATATATAGTTATTTTATATACATATATATGTGTTTTATGTGTGTGTGTGTGTGTGTGTGTGTGTGAACATAATCTTACAAATCAAAGAGAAAAAAAAACTAAAAGATTGACTGGGGACACTATCAAGAATGTAAATGGAAGATAAGACACAAATAATTTATAAACATGAAATTAAAACTTTAACCACAAACGCAATAAGAAATACAAAAGAGCACAGTGTCACTGGCATTTTTTTTTCCTTCCTGTTAGCCTTTTCTTTTAATATTCAATTGTATAAATGTAAGATGTACCATATAAAAGCAGAGATAAATGAATGAATCAATCAATCAGTTAAAAATATAAAATACATATAAAAATAAGTTAAAAGTGTGTAAAATATTATAACATAGGCCTTTTCACTTTGGATTTCTCCATAAAAATATCAGAGAAGGGGGTTGAAACTTTCCCAAATTATAACAAAAACTAGGAAATCAATATTCATCCAAAAGAAATAAACAGATTATTGGTATACTCAGTATTATAACACAGACATCCATAGAGTGAAATAGTAGTTCCAATTTGATGTATTATTACTCAATGGATTCTGAAAATAATACAACTTGGGCAGTTTCAGCAACACTCTATAGATGCTCAATAAAGTAGTATTAGCAATGAGCTGACTGCTGACTCAATTGTGACAGCATGTAAGGAAAACCATGAAATTTCAAAAATTACTTAGACGATGTTTCACAGAGAGTTTCAGTATCACTCAGTGGACACCAAAGCCAGAAAAACTAGGAGCCTTATTCTATCTTATTCCCAAGCTGGTAAAGCTTAGTGTACCAGCACTGTTGCTTTTGATATCCTATCAAGGACTATTGAGAGAAAATGATCCATTTTCACTGCAGACCAATCACTACTAGTAAGAACCAGGAATGCATTCTCATCACATTCTCATCAGATTTGATGATCTGATCATCAAAACTGTGTCATACAGATCAACTCCCACATAGACTGTGCCAATCTTCATAGTATAAGCCAAACAAAAAGGGAAAAATGGTAACACTACTATATTTTGATACTGGTATTAAGGTCTCTCTGTATGGGATACAGATAGTGAAAAATGCATTATTCATAATCTGATCATGAGAAAATAATGATATGCTTGCATTTTGGTTGAGCTCTCTAGTATATCTGAGTGCCATTAACGTCATGAAAGTGTATCAGTTAAGAAGCATTCAGGGAGAATATGTAGAGACATCATAAATAATAAATTTAAAACCCCTGGAAAAATTAATTAAGATCTTGAGGAACCAGGCAGTGGAATGCAGACTGTGACAAGTGAATCTAACTGTATTACAAATATATGGCCCAAGTTCGCTGAAAGATGTGGGGAAAAGGGTGATGATCTATATGAAATTGGAAAAATTGTGTTTTGACTAGATGATGTAAAACTAAAAACATACAACCAAAACCTGTATTTAAATAGTATTTTATTCTCACAAGGGTATGGGTTAGCAGTTCTTAAACTATATGTATACTAACATTGGACAAGTACATAAATAGTAGATAATGGGAACAATGGTTATACTGTCAGAAAAAGAAGTGAAAATATAGAAGTTGGGGTGGGGGTCTGCTAGAATGATGATGTGGTACTAAAGGTAGTATGAACTCATGTTTATTTTCATATTCATACATATTCATACAGATTTATGTAAAATAATTACAGTATGTTTATACCTTGGTTAGTAATCTACATATATTTCCTAGTTATGTCTTCTCAGATGGTCTAGAAACAGTGACTCCTCAATGGCAATTAGCATACGAATGCTCAGATCTTGATGTAGAAATACCATTCTCCAATAAAAGGAACCTTTCACACTGTTGGTGGGATTGTAAACTAGTTCAACCATTATGGAAAACAGCATGGCGATTCCTCAAGGATCTAGAACTAGATGTACCATATGACCCAGCCATCCCATTACTGGGGATATACCCAAAGGATTATAAATCATGCTGCTATAAAGACACATGCACAAGTATGTTTATTGCGGCACTATTCACAATAGCAAAGACTTGGAATCAACCCAAATGTCCATCAGTGACAGACTGGATTAAGAAAATGTGGCACATATACACCATGGAATACTATGCAGCCATAAAAAAGGATGAGTTTGTGTCCTTGGTAGGGACATGGATGCAGCTGGAAACCATCATTCTTAGCAAACTATCACAAGAACAGAAAACCAAACACCGCATGTTCTCACTCATAGGTGGGAACTGAACAATGAGATCACTTGGACTCGGGAAGGGGAACATCATACACCGGGGCCTATCATGGGGAGGGGGGAGTGGGGAGGGATTGCATTGGGAGTTATACCTGATGTAAATGACAAGTTGATGGGTGCTGACGAGTTGATGGGTGCAGGACAGCAACATGGCACAAGTATACATATGTAACAAACCTGCATGTTATGCACATGTACCCTAGAACTTAAAGTATAATAATAATAAAAAATAAATAAATAAATAAAAATACAAAAAAATAAAAATAAATAAATAAATAAATAAATAAATAAATAAATAAATAAAAGGAACCAAGGCTCCTTGGAGAAATGGATGATTCTAGGGGTTGGGCAAGAAAACAGAAGCTAAACCTGGCCTTTTTTAGGGCCAGAAAATAAAGACATGCTCACACACACACACACACACACACACACACACACACAGAAAATTGTGAGAGAAATTCAAAAGGACACAGGAAATAATCTGGAAAAGTTCTAAATGGGCAAAGGTAAAACAAACCATTCAAGCAACAAATAAATAATGATAATACTGGATTATAACTCAAGAAATTAAATATCTATTGATCCATACTCATACAAATTAAAAAGTGAACAAAAATTAATTTGAGAAGGGGCAAATCTATCTTATAGAACAATTCTAAATGATTGATTGATTGACTGACTGATAGATGATACATAGATAGTCCCCACTCCAGAAAGCAGAGCTTACTTCTTCCTCCTTGAATTAGTGGTGGATTTAATGATTCAATTCCAAAAAATAGTATATGAAAAATAAAAAAATAGTAACTTTACAGTTAAGAAACTTGGCAGATAGCAGCTTAACCAGTTGTCAAGATTAATATTACCAGTGATCTGTCATGTTGATTTAATATGCCCCATGATATGATGCAATGAAAATGGTACTTCATCTCCTTGGTATTCTTTCCCCAAATCCAATAACCTCAGACTAACCATGATAAAACATCAGACAAACCACCCCAATTTAAAGACATTCTACTAAGTACCTGACTAGTACTTGTCAAAGCTGTCAAGGTTATCAAAAACAAGAAAAACCTGATAAACTGTCACAGACAAGAAAAGATGAAGAAGATATGAGGACAAAATATAATATGGTAGCCTGGACTGGATACTAAACAGAAAATAAACATTAGCAGAAAAACCAATAGAATAGGAATAGAGCCTGTAATCACTAGTATTG
The DNA here is from genome assembly GCF_037993035.2 of Macaca fascicularis. NCBI lineage: Eukaryota > Metazoa > Chordata > Mammalia > Primates > Cercopithecidae > Macaca > Macaca fascicularis. The sequence goes on from NC_088386.1 coordinate 90,301,537, forward strand.
TACCAATATTAATTGCTTAGTTTTGACAAATAGACTGCAGTTATATTGTTAAAATTAGGGAAAGTTGAGCGGACGATATACAGGGATTCTACTATATTTTCAAGTGTTCCATAAATCTAAAATTATCTCATAAAGCATATTTACAAATTGTTTTTAAAATAACTAATATCATTAAACAAGTAATAAAATAAGTGCTAAGATCATAACTGAAGCCACCATGCACCAAAAACTGTGTGTGTTGTTAGAACATGTGTGCTAATACGTGGAAGACAAAGTTTTTGAGTTTCAATTAGTGTATGGCTCAGAGGAGATGTAAATGATATTAAATTCTCTAAGACCACACAATACTACATGATCACAAGGCATCTTATCCTCAGTGTCCATATCTGATAACTTTAAATCATTTTTGAACCCATGCCACAGTTAAGAAGGAAAAAAAAAAAAACATCTTCCATGTTACTGGAGTTTTGGACAAGACAGAGAAGGATGAAAGAATTAAATCTTCCATAATGAATTCAGCTGAGACAAAGCATAGCAGGGATTACATAGACTTCAACAGTATCAAAGAAGTTCAAAGTTCTCGTGGCCCCATAGAGACATCCTCAGGTCTCATCTTAAGTAAAGTTAATCATAAAGGAAAAGTCAACAAAGAGTAAGCCATGAGTTGATGCCCCGATAGAGACCTTTTTATTGTTTGCTTTGACTATGGATCAGCAATTCCAGGATAGAACTGCATCACTAAAGGATTCTAAAATGGGAATTGTCCTAAGGACTCCCCAGAACATAGAACCATGGGAAAGAAAATAAGAGTCATGGGGATGACTTAAGGACCCACAATTTTGCTACCAGTTTGAGTGAAATGAGCATAGAGCAGTCAAATAGAACCACGTGGTTCTCAGAAAAATCTTGCAGTCATTCAAGACATACTAGCAAGATGACCAGAGGAACATCTGAGCCATGACATCAAAGATATCAAACACAAAGTAATTATTGTCCTTTAAAAATATGAGTGTGCTCCAGAAGCAAAGTCCAACATTCTGTGAAGCAGAAACACCCACAATACTTACTGGTTGCAAGGGGCTCGCTCTCTCTTGCAATATGTAACAGCAAGAAAATACTGTCTCTAGTGTTTTACACTGAGAGCTACTTTGCAGGACACCTAAAAATACCACAGTCATGAGCCATATAGGGCCTTTTAATATATATGTGTATGCATTAGACACATAAGTGACAATAGCACTCTGTTTCCTTAGGAAACGTTGGGACAACAAATCCAAGACAGCCACATGAGGACAGGTGCAGAGAAAGGGGCCGGCCATAGCAATACTAACTCCTCATGGTATTTTCCATCTCAGGGAAGCTCCAGAAATGAGAGCAGGTAAAAACAAAATGACTGTTCTGTAAGTTTTGGCTAAAAGGACTAGGTAATTACATCCTAGATAGATGCAGTCTGTCACAGAGCTGAAGAATCCAATGGTGGAAAACATTTCAGAGAACTAAGAGGTTTGGGGAATGTCATCTAGGTTAATAATTTATAAGGTCTCAATTATTAGTGTATTTCCAGAGACTCAAAGACAGATGCCAGCTCTTGGGCTCTGCAGAATCTAAAGCTGAATTTTTCAGAATCAGGATGAATCCTGCCTTGAGGCTAATAACTGAGGGAGCCACTAACGGAGTGAAAAAATATCTGGGTTGACGTAGCTCCCTATAGGCCAAGCTGTGAAATCCACACAGTGATGACCCTGATGTGTCCACAGTGATATCATGCAAATACCCAGGCAGTGTGAAGACTCTGGAAGACAGTCTGTAGGCTGAGTCCAGAAGAATCAGAGAGCACCAGTAAATGATTGTTCATTGTTCCATCTTCTGGGATTAACATGCCTGAGGGTAAAGATACTTCCAAGTAACGACAAAAAAATTTCTGAAGGGAAAAATGACTGGGGATTTGGGCTTTGTTTTAATGAAAAAGAGACAAACTAGGGCATATTTAGCATAGCACATAGTGGAGTACCTACCAGTATCTCATGAGACACAAACTGACAAACTACCTAAATAATTTTCATAACCTTGCTTTAAAAATGTGTTTCTTCAGTATTTGTAAATGATGGATTAATTACAAATGGCAGACTATCTATCCCAAATCTATTATTTTTCCATTTTTGTTTTTAAACCTCTGATGTTCTCCAAATATTGAGCAGAGATGACTTTGTTTCAGAAAATATGAACCTGGTCCTCTGACTAAGTTCAAGAGGCAGCACCCTGGAAGTTGAGTCTTTTCAAGACAGCTTGCTAAAAGGTAAGAGAGTTTCAGAGAAAGGTTTTTTTTTTTTTTTCTTTTCTGCTTGATGAAACCATGCAGTTTCCTACATTTGAATTCAAAGTTCAAATGTTCAACACAATATTTGGAGCATCCCCTTTTAAACGTGAGGAATATGGCAAGAAAATTCATGAGATGTCAACCACGTTCCTTAAGTAGAACCACTGAATCAATTTGACACAACAGCAAATGCTAGCTTCCAAACTTTGTTAATTACGAAAATAAACCATTGTTTATTTAAGCTTCTTTTTATTAAGTATTACAGAGGAAAACATCTTAGGTAGGTGATAGATAGATGGATGCATGTAATGAACAAAGCTGTCAAAACAATTTTTTTTTTTTTTTTTTTTTTTTTTTTTTTGAGACGGAGTCTCACGCTGTTGCCCAGGCTGGAGTGCAGTGGCGCGATCTCGGCTTACTGCAAGCTCCGCCTCCCGGGTTCCCGCCATTCTCCTGCCTCAGCCTCCTGAGTAGCTGGGACTACAGGCGCCCGCCACCGCGCCCGGCTAATTTTTTGTATTTTTAGTAGAGACGGGGTTTCACTGTGGTCTCGATCTCCTGACCTTGTGATCCGCCCGCCTCGGCCTCCCAAAGTGCTGGGATTACAGGCTTGAGCCACCGCGCCCGGCCGTCAAAACAATTTTTAAAAGATGTAAACAGTTTCCCAATTCTAATTAGCCCATGGACACATATGGGATTTCATTTAATTCATGATTCATAATTTTATGGTATTTAATTTTCAAGTGCATTGGGATAAAACTCACCCCTCACATGTACACACAGACATCTGAGTGTATCGAGCATGTTATTAAGTAATCATAGAATATAATAAATCCATTCTGAATCCCTCTGAGCAAAATTGCAATTTAACTTGGCATTTTTCTCCCACTACTGGTTAATGTTTTATCTGTGGACTTAGGACGACTTATGATATTAAAACTACCAAATTCTTTATTGTATGGAAATAAAGAATTCCTTTGTAATGTCTATAATATTCTGCAGAAGACACAAAGCAGTGCTTCTATGTGATGGCTTATCATGTTTCAGTAGTAAATATATTTAGTTTTCACTTATAAAAGTTTTGCTTTCATAGGAATCCAACATAAATCCAAAGAGGTTTCTTCTGATGACCTCATGGCACAACAATAGGGTGTCTGATTCCAGACAGGTTTCTTCAGGAATCAATCCAAAAGATACACTCCAAAAATCATTCATTCATAATTACCTTCCTTTCAGCGATATATATCTTGTCTTACTAGCAGTTCTTTGTGCTGGGTCACTTTTTCCTGAGGAAACCTAAAAGTATCAATGAACTGTTTTTCATTAATGTTGAGGTTTTAAGTCTAGAATCTGGAATGCTTGGATTTATTCAAAGATACATTTTGTCCATCAAATTCCAGCTTTTTTCCTCCATCTTCCTAGTCATTTCTTATCTCATAAATTATCTAACTTCTTGATTAAACTTTTTAATACACTTTTGAGACAAAATATCTTGCTGTATCTGCCCGAGGGAATAGAAGTCAGTCTCCATATTATAGCTTGAATAAAATAATGTTTTTTTCCGGACCATGTGAATAATCTCAAAATATTAATTTCCATGTCTGACTAAACATTACCAATTTCCACAAAATCTTGCTGCCTCTATCACTCCTAAACTAGACCAAATGCCAAATTTGGTCAACCTTTTTTCTCCAGGCTTGTGACAGATATTGCAGGTCTCCTATTCAGAATTTCCTTCCCAGATTTCTAAATCTAAAACCCAAATCCAGTCATCTCAGATTTCTCCTCATATGCCTCACTAGTAAATCTGTATAGGCTGAATAAGCAGTCACTGCATGGCTTAATTTACCTAATACTGATATTACCAAATATCTTCATATGTTTTCTTGTTTGATTGCTTTTTTTTTCATGTTTTGCTTTGCTGGCTATATTGTATAAGTACCACTTAAAATACATTTCAGAAATGGGTGATAAACAATAAATTAAGAAATAAAGATAAAATTTGTTAAAGACAGCAAACGTATTAATAGCAGAATCTGGACTAGAATACATTCTGTTCTCAATTTGGTTATCTTTCCATTGAACTATATTTTTTCTTAAACCTTCAATAGGATTCATTTTATATTTTAAAATATTATTTTTAAATATTAATTCCATAAAAGAAACACAATTATTATTGTGTAAAAACAATATTAATTATGAAATAAGTATTATTATACTTTTTAGAAGTTATGTGATAATAGTAATAACTATTATTATTTTAGAGACCAAGTCTCACTGTGTTGCTCTGGCTTGAGTACAGCGGCTATTCACAAGCTCAATTCCACTACTGATCAGCACAGGAGTTTTGATGTGCTCTAGTCCCAACCTAGGTTGGTTCAGCTCTTCTTCAGCAAACTGGTGGTCCATCACTCTCAGGAGATCAACATGTTGATGCCAAACTTAGGGTAGACACCCTATGAGCCTAGCGCACTACAGCCCAGAACTCTTGGTCTCAAGCGATACTCCCACCTCAACCTCTGGAGTAGCTGGGACTACAGACATGTGCCATCATGGCCAGCTGTAATAATAATTATTTTTCTTTTAACGTGTCTGGAAAGGCAGAATTGTAATGTACTTGGGTGTGCATTCTGTGTAGAATCCCCTCCTCTTGAGGGTTGGCAGGACCTGTGAATATGATGAGATGGTCTTTCCTGTGATTAGGTCACCTTATATGACTAAGGTGAGGGAATTTTTTAGATGTAATTAACATCGTAAATCACTTCATTTTGTGTTAATCAAAATGAGGATTACTCTATGTGGGCCTACTTAATCTACTGAAAGTCTTTAGAATGTGAACTAGACCCTTTTTGAAGAAAGAGATTTTCCTGCTGGCTTTGAAGTAAGTCGTGGGACTCTAGGATCAAAGAGCAGCTTCCAGTGAGCAAGGAAGTAGACTTCAGTCATACAAGTACAAGGAACTGAATCCTGCCAGCAACATGAATGAGCTTGGAAGATGACTCTGAGCTTCAGCCCTGCCTACAATCACCTTGATTGCAACCTTGTGATACCGTAAGCAGGGAACCCAGACCAGCTGTGCCTGGACTAGAGACCCATTGTAACTGTGAAATAAGTAATGTATTTGTTTTAAGTCACTTGACCTATGATGATTTGTTATGCAACGATACAAATCTAATAGAGTATTCCTTTGAAAATATTCTACACGTATTTCACCAGGCTTTATTGTAGATTCTTTGGAGAAGTAGAGGAAAATATCACCCTTAATTTTTTTTTAAATTTTTTAGAAGTTGCCGTAATTGTCCACTGATTTCAAAATATCAACATTGCTCTCTGTGTCAAATTGACTTTATTATAAACTATTAATCTCACAGTTTGTTGGTAATTCATCTCAGATAGTGCTTTTAACCAATCTAGTCATGATTTTTTGTGTGCTACTACTCTCAAGAACTGTGAGGGTATGGAGTTTTACCTCACATATAAGCTAAGGGACTAGCCTTCCAAGGTTTTATACATGCTGGCAGAGAACAGAGACTCTTGCTTAAAAGATAATGGATTTTATTATTCATGACATGGCAAGAAGTATGAGCTTTATGTTCACCTCAGTTACCCTTGACAGTCAAAGTTCCAAAGCAGATGCAGAGTGTTCTGTGTGGATGGTGGGCACACAGTAGATGTACGCCCTAGCTGAAGAACAATCTGATATTAGATTAAGCTGTTAGAAAACTTGTTCAACTTCTCCTTTGGAGGCAGACATTATTTTATTATTTTTGAAGACCATAAATCTGCCTTCTGCTCCTAAGGGAGATGCTCTTTCTGTCTTCCAAAGCTGTTTGCTCTACAAACATTCATAAAAAAATAGTCCTAAGCAAAAGTTGGAATAACTCTGTTCAAAAGAGGTGCAGAAATGTGATAGGACATGGAGAATTATTTCCCATCAGCTACTAAGTTCTGTATTTGAAATTTTAAATTAATTTTTTATTTTACAGTGAAATTAAAATCCTTAGTTCATTTAGGAGAGCAATTGTATCTTTTGCATATATTCTTCTGCTTCTTTGAAATGCAACCCAATCATAGTAAAGCAATAAATTCATAAACTAATGTGACTATTTATATTTTAGGGGGAGAATCTTTCTCTTCTTTCAATATTCCCGCCTTGGCTCAAGAAGAATAGGATCCTGTTTCCTTCTCTATTGCTTCCCTCTCTGCTATCCACTTACTCTATCTGAAGAATGTCTGAACTAGTGGACACAGAATCTGCCCTGCAGGGTTGGTCAGACCCAGAAGCTACAGATATGTAACAATCTCTAGATTCATGGCAGGGAGCAGGAGGTTTTTAGATTGAAACAAGGTTCTAAACTAGAGGTTACCAGAAAAATCAGATTGTGGTAGTTATTTGGCATTCACTAGGACATCAATAGAGCAGATGCTTTGGTGTCCTCTTCCCGCACATGCCAGTCCAGCAGCACATAGGGCACATGATAATGCTTATCCTCAGAAAGGTTAGTGTAACCACCTCAGCTTCTCCCTAGGGAGCTGAATGTCATCTCAGTGAGTGGCTTCTCTTGACATCCAGTGAGTCTCGCAGGTACACCAGTGTTTTCCCAGCGAGTTGTGCAGGCACCTGCAAGTGTAGTTCCCTGCTTACCATCCCTAGCTCATAACATAATAGAAAACTCTGGGCATGCAGGAGCATGATCTCGGCTCACTGCAACCTCCAGCTCCCGAGGTAAAGCTATTCTCCTACCTCAGCCTCCCAAGTAGCTGGGATTACGCGCCACCATGCCTGGCTAATTTTTGTATTTTTAGTAGAGATGGGATTTCACCACGCTAGCCAGGCAGGTCTCAAACTACTGACCTCATGATCCGCCTGGCCTGGTCTCCCAAAGTGCTGGGATTACAAACGTGAGCTACCACGCCCGGCCACAATAGTAAACTTTTAATATTCAATATACCATGAACACTGTAACCTTCACCAATATTTCCATGTTTGAGGTGGAGGGTGGTTCTTTACTTTTTTTTTTTCCTTTGGGTGCTCTATCTCAATCATACAAGTAGTACCTGTTCACTGTTTTCTACCAGTGAATGGGAGAGTTTAACAGGAAAACGGGTTTGTAAGCACATATTAAGAAGTTATTGGAAGAAGTTTCTTTTCCCATATGATTCTGTCTCCATAGAGATACTCAGTCCTGAAAAGTAAATAGAAGCTTACTTTCAGATGGCTCATCCTTAACAGTTTTCTTTCAGTAAATGAAAAAGCTTAACACACACAAAAAAAGGAGTTTATAAGCACACATTCAGAAGAAGTGACTGGAAGAAATTTCTTTTGCTGCATGTGTCTATAGGCCTATAGAGAAATCCAGCCCTGAAAGGTAAATAGAAGCTTGCTTTCAGAACAACTTATCATTAACAGTTCTCTTTCAATAAATCGAAGGGTTTAAGATTTTGCAAGTACAATGTCCATTTTACTCAACTTATTTTTATTCTTCAGAATTTTCTTTATCCATTCATAGTTAATTTCTATTACTAGTTAATGTTTCTTTATATTAAACTTCCTTTGTATAAATTACTGTTCTTTCTCATCACTGATACAAAGTTCTATTACATTCATAAAATAGTTTGGGAAGGTGAGATTTTACTGATTTTCTATAAATCATGGTTAATTAGGGTTACAGAATTATATGGTTAATTATTTCAGCCATTCATAAGATCAGACATATAGTAGTTCTAAAGTTTTCTACATTTTTTAAAAGACCTGTTTTTTTAAATACATACCTTTGAATTCTCATTATTTCATATTGGGTAGTTTAACTTAATTATCCATAAAGACAGTGATTTTAATGATTAAGAGCTTTGGATTTTTTTTCTCTCAACCATAGGCAATTTAATGTCAACATATTAAAAAATTTCCATTAAAATAAACAAAATTCAAATGTTAAAAGAAAACTTTCTGCTGTTTTTCTTTTTATTTATTTATTTTTGTTTCTTATCTGGAATGGCATCTAGCTTTAGTAATCTCAGAACAAAAGCCAGAAGCTACCCATCAGTGAGGCTTTCTGCTGTTTTTAGGATGTTAATTTATTTTCTATTGATAAAGATAAATAAAGAATATTTTTTGGCGGGGTGCAGTGGCTCAACCCTGCAATCCCAGCACTTTGGGAGGCCGAGGCAGGAGGATCACCTGAGGTCAGGAGATCGAGACCCGTCTGGCCAACATGGCGAAACTCCATCTCTACTAAAAAATACAAAAATTAGCCAGGCATGGTGGCAGGCACCTGTAATCCCAGCTGCATGTAAGGCTGAGGCAGGAGAATTGCTTGAACCCAGGAGGTAGAGGTTACAGTGAGCTGAGATCACGCCAGTCTGGTTGACAGAGAGAGACTCCATCTCAAAAAAACAACAAAAACAAAACAAAACAACAACAACAGAAATAATATTTTTTGTATAATTTGTGTATTCAGCATCTCTGTAGAAGCAAGAAAACCAAACAAAACCAGACAACAAAAAGGAAATGAAACAAAATGAGACTAAACAAATTATAATTTAAGAGTCATTAAAATTTAGTTTCAAGAGAGCTTCTATTTTTACTCCTGATTTATATAATGAGTACTATGCTAAATTCACTTAAATCATGGCATTAATTTGTGAAACTGGACAAATTCAACCAGAAAATGTTACAATTCCTCAAAGCATATAAAAAAATTGTAACAAATTGTCATATATTTATTACATCCATTACTGTCTACATCTAAAATAAATTAACTTCTTATGTTTTACAAAGTAATTAGACAAAAAAATATGCAGTAGTGATTATTTCTAATGTTGTCAAGTAACATGAGAAGCACTAGAATCCATAACATGAAATTACTAATGAAGCATCTATTAATATTAATGTAGTCATTTGAGGAGAGAGCTTATAATAGAAGACTCACAGAACTTTTTCTCCTAGCTTAATTCCAGTACAAAAAAAAAAAAAAAAAAGTCTTTTTTTTTTTTAAAAAAAAGCTTGTAAAATACAAATGAAGTGAGGTTTGGAGCATTTTGAAGTTTGTCTTTCTTCTCACAAGTCAAGTGTTCATTTTTGTTGAAAAATAATCATTTGAGGGAAATTCATTTTATTCTTTTAGTTCAGTGAGTTGTAAATTCTGCTCTTTCTTGATTTCATGCAATAGGAAAGTATAAAGAATGACTTGCACCACAGATTTTATTGAGCATAAGAAAAAGCTAAGATTTGAACCAATTTAGAGATCACATCTACCTATATTCCATTGGGTTAAGAAAGAAATGAAATGTGGATTTATGGTCTTTCAAATCACTACTATGAAACATTAGCAGAACTAACTTTAAATCTATAACCAGGATTGTGTTAAATGGGAGATATATTTTTGTCCAAGGTTAACATATAACAAAGTCTAATTCCCTCATAATGCACGATTTTATATCAACATTTCTTTAAGTAGAGCCAGTCAAATGAAGGCTAGCAACAAGAAAAAGAAATAAAGCGAGGAACAGAAAAACGTCTAATCTAACTATCTAATCCAATGTTTTTCTAAATAGAAGAGTCAACTAAGGTCCAGAAAATTAAAGGACTTGTTAAATAGTTTATACCGATCTATATTAGATTCAACCTAGTACTCTGAAGATAGAGTCCTAGGTTCTTGAGATGGAGTCTCGCTCTGTTGCCCAGGCTGGAGTCCAGTGGTGTAATGTCAGCTCACTGCAACCTCCCCCACCACCCTGGGTTCAAGTGATTCCCCTACCTCAGTCTCCCAAGTAGCTGGGACTATAGGCACGTGCCACCACACCCGGCTAATTTTTTGTATTTTTAGTAAAGATGGGGTTTCACTATGTTAGCCAGGATGGTCTTGATCTCCTGACCTCATTATCCGCCTGCCTCAGCCTCCCGAAGTGCTGGGATTACAGGCGTGAGCCACCGCGCCCAGCCTGAATTTTCAATCAGAGCTTCAATCATTTAAATAATTCGAGTACATGAATTAAAAATATTAACCTAAATATCTGAGAAATAAGCATTTAAATTTGTATCTATCTTTGTTCAGGGGTATGCTAAAGCTACCTTTTTCTTCCTTATAGGAGCTGATTTTAAACTTTTCAGAATTTTGCAAGACAATTTCTAAAAATAATCATTAAAAATTAAATTACACAAGTTTACAATTAAATAAGTTACATAAAAAGATAAATACTTAAAACTCATTACTTTTTAGTCATGTTGCCATATTTTACTATTATTTATGGTCTTAACACTATTAGATCTTTTATATCTTGACAATGAAAATGCTAAATGATATATAATGGCACACATCTTCCATCTCGGTATTCAAAGCCATCATATTGGTAGCCAAAACCTGGCCACGATGGAAGTATATTTCCTTAGAAATCAATGAACACTGTAAATCAGGGCTTGATTTACTGTTTTACTAATTGCCTAGACAAAGTAAGATATGAAAACTACGATATTTCAGTTCAAACCTAAAAATGTGCCATGTTTATTGCTGCTACATTAAGAATTTTTCAAAAAATGAGGATATATTCTTCCATATTTCAAGAATTATTATCAGATTCAGACAAGAAATTGCTCAGATCATTAAAAAAGAGGTAGAGTTCTGACATGCATCCTCATCATCTCACTTTTATCTTATTATTCATGTAAAAGAAAATATCAGCCAACATGAATGTTGGAAGTACACTCACTTGTCAATTATAACCACAGTTAGGCTATAATTAAAAGAGTTCAGTAAAAATCAAGTAAATAAATCATTCTGTGAGAATAAATTGGATACATATAAGTTATAATAAAGAATATTGTGTATTTTATTGTTTGAATTTGCATGTCACACACACTTTACACCAGCAAAACTTATACTGAACTTATGTAGATATGGTTATGCACACGTTTCTTCCATTTATCTATATCTATGTCATTTACATCTACATTTAGCTCCCTATATCTTTATAAGGGGAATCAGGCAACAAATCTTTATAATCCTAAATGACCTTTAAATCCCCCCCAATTACTTTAACTTTAAAAGCATATTGTTATTGTTTTCATAATGTTATACAGTGACATTTTTCTCAAGAAAAGCAAAAATTGCTACAATGAATTTTATTTCCTTTAGTAAAGACCAAGAAAATAAAAAATGTTTCTATCTATTTCTCTCTGTCCTCTAGATTACATCCACTTCATTAATGAAAGTAATATTTACATTACTTCCTCTGTGATCTTTCTTCTCTTTCCATTACTTCAGAATTTTTCTTCATGATAACCATAATTTTCTGTCAAAACCATAAATATGATCCTGTAAATCCTTCCCCACCTCCTCTTTACAATAATGATGTCTCTTATTAATTTAAAAGAAAACTAAATAAAGCTAACAAAAACTTCTAACAATTTGCTATGACAGAATAATCCTGAGATTCACAAAATTTTCTGTTAAGAGCCAGATAATAAATATTGCAGGCTTTATAGGCCATACAGTTTAATATCACAACTACTCAAGCCTGCTGTTGTAGCATGAAAACAGCTGTAGACAATATATAAATCAATGAGTGTAATTTGTTAAAATACAACTTCATTTACAGAAACAAGCAGTGGAACAGATTTGCTGTAGGGTCATGGACTGCTGACTGCAGTACTAGATCATTGTAACCTGGTTCAATAACAGTTAACCATCTTCATCACCCAACAATTCTTTCCAAGTACACTAAGTACAGGAAATAATTATGTCCATTATGTCCAAATCTGCCATTCACTTTTTCATTTCATTGTTCTATGCCATCTCCTTTGCTTTAGTCATTCCTATTACTTTATACATTTGTTCATTGCTTTTTTTCTGCACCCGCAGCCATTCCCCTCAAGAATAAGAGATGGAAAAATGTGTGAAGTGTTTTATATGTTTCTGTCTTGAAATCTTGGTTGTTGAATAATTACTCCAGAAAAATAATTTAAAAGGGGGATTTGAATGTGAGTTGAGGGAAAATAACAACATCTGTTTGGAATACATTAGTTCTTTTTAGAAATCTTTGAGTCAGGTTTAAGTGTTTAGTAAGCAGCTACCTGATCCTAAGATCAAGAGAACTATCTTAAATAGACTTGAGTATTATCGTGATGTAAATGTTAAGAAGCCCATGGGAAGCTTCAACATATAAAGAACTTAGAAGTCATCCATTTCATTCTTAAAACAAGAAAAATCTGGACAAACTCAAAGTTAATGATGATTTTTAAAACTATCAGAGAACTGAGGTCACAAGTCTAACCACTACCCCAAAATCTGAGGAGACAGGTTGCTATGGGTTGAGTTGAACAAAAACATATGTTGAAATTCTCACCTGCACTACCTGATAATGTTACTTTATTTGGAAATAAACTGTTTATATAGTTAAGCTAAAATAAGGTCATTAGAATGAGTCCTAATCCAATGTGACTAGTGTCCTAATGAAAAAGAGGATTTGGATATACGGACAGACATACACAAAAGAAAGACCATGTAAAGACCCCCAGAGAGTGCCATCTACAAGCCAAGGAACAGCTAGGCTACCAAACTAAGAGAGAGGCACAAAACAGATTCTCCCTCACTGTCCCTCACAAGGAAGCGACCTAACCATGGGACTGGACATGATCACTCTAGAAAATTACATAGACAGATAAATGAGAAGCTGAAGGACAGGACTATATTTTTAAAAACCTAAACAATGGTTTTGGTTTAATTTCCTTTTTTTTTTTTTTTTTTTTGAGACAGAGTCTCACTCTGTCACCCATGCTGGAGTGTAGTGACGCGATCTCAACTCGCTGCAACTTCTGCCTTCTGGGTTCAAGCAATTCTCCTGCCTCAGCCTCCCAAGTAGCTGGGATTATAGGTGTGCGCCACTATGCGTGGCAAAGTTTTATATTTTTAGTAGAGATGGGGTTTCACCATATCGGCCAGGCTGGTATAAAACTCCTGACCTCAGGTGATCTGCCTGCCTCGGTCTCCCAAAGTGCTGGGATTATATGGATGAACCACTGAGCCCAGTCTCTAAGTTTTAATTTAATGTAAACCTGAAATTACTGACAGAGAAGACGTGGTTATTAGTCAGTAAGAAGTAGGAACTTGAAATCCTTTTACGTTGCACCAAATTGTCTCAGGTTTCTCATCGAAACCAATCTTTGCACTATGTTCTAAACTCAGACTACCAGATTGGTCAGAGAGGATAAACCCATTTTAAGTGTGACAGTTTATAGAATTTATTTGCAGTAAGTTTGGGCTTTTGGAATTTGAAGTATAGATGTTCACATATTTCACTGCTTAGAGAGGTACTATTTACTTATATCCTAGAACGCTGGAACTGTAAAAGGGGGATTACCAAATGGTATCTAACTGAAGGATATCATATATACAGATTTAAATTTATTAGTCTATGGAAAAAGAATTTCAATGCAAGATATAAAAAACAGGAAAATGTTAATATTTCAAAAATTAAATTAAATTTAATATAGCTGATAACAGGGATTTGAAGAAAAATAAATAAAAAACAAATGCTCCCAAAATGTGTAACAAAGGAGAGAACAGTATCAAATTATCACATAGCAGGAGCTCACTAATTTTTTCCTGATTGATGTGAACATACAAAAAAGTTACTTCCTTGATATATATATAATATTGATAGAGCTGAAATAAAATAATAAATAATTTAAACCAGGTATTTTTCTATTAAATATAATGATTTATGAACTAATGGTGATTATGAACCTAAAGGAATTAGGTTGAGAAAAACTAACATCTGTGTACCAGGACAAATATAATGGGTCTTAAAAGAAGCATGCTGGCAAATATCAGATTAAAAATGTACTATTTTTATGCTCAGTGGAATAAGACTTTCAGTCACAGAAACACGCTCAAGATTTGCAAGGTGTATGAATGGTTCTACAGGTGAATCATAGGTTTGTAATGTGATACCTTTCCATCAACACTGGGTTTAAAAAAATAGGAAAAGAAGCTTAAAAGTTACTAGACACTTGACAGATGCTTTCACAAATACTTTAAGAGTTTTAAGTAAAAGAAGCCAGCACTTCTCCATGACATTTTTGGCTTTTAGAAAGCTTTGTTGTCTGGGCATACTTTTCTAGGAACAAACAAAAGGAGCAGGAATTATGTAATTTTGGCCATGCTAATGGAATCCAAGCAAAAAGTAAAAGTTAGCTGTGAGCAATTGTGAATATATAATGATAAATAATGTTGAATTATTATACATCAGGGCTATAACTGGTAAGAGGTATCTTCAACACAACATTACAGTGTCATGTTCATATGTTCAGATGTTAAAATTTTTAGAAGTTGATTTAACATCACATCTGTTTTATGTAATTTTCAAGCCTTAAAACAACTTCAAAAATAAGTGCAAATATCAAGGTTATGGTCGAATTGAGAGTATGTTACAGTTGTACTGATTAATGCTAACACCAGCCTACCAAAAATTTAGACACACACTCAGGTTTTTAACGAAAAAAGTAATTTCTAAACTTGTTGTGTTTATAAACTTCCTGGAACAATGTCAACTGAGGACCCAACTCAGTTCTTCAAGCTTAGTTCATAAAGTGCTAATTATGTGTTTTCTTCAATTTCAATAAAGGTGGAAAATATTGGCAGTTGCCAGGTCTTGCAATTTTTTCTATTTTTATGCAGCATCACATATCGCGGAGTATTAGGTTAAAACTTACTTTTAATTTTTAAATTGTTGTGCTCTTATTGTAAATTTGAAGGCATGACATTTGGGGATAACATTTAAATAAAAACATTACTGTGAGCTGGGTGGGAATGCCTCCTGGGGCTTCTAGCACAGCAGATTTGCATCTGCCTGAACTTTGCAGGCCTGTGCAGCTCCATGTTCCACCAGGGTCTGCCCAGTGAACAGATCAGGTGGGTCTGTGTCTGTGACTCCACTCATGCCTGCTGCTCCTAGCTGGGCAGTATACGTTGGCTGGGACTTCCAACACAGCAGACTCCCCTCTGCCTGAACTCAGCAGTTGGGCACAGTTCCAGGTTCCTCTGGGAAGCACACAGATGGCGGATCAGGTGACTCCACCCACACCCGCTGCTCTAGATAGGCAGGACTCGCAGGCGTGGGTGATGCCTAAGTGTAGGGGTTCCACCTTCCGAACACTGAGAGGGGTGAGACACCCACGTTTGTGAGTCACAGAGGGACTGAATTATGCTTCCCTCTTCAGGGCCAGTCTGGAAATGGTGTGGTCTGTCTGCTAACCACAGCCCCTTCCCTAGGGAGCCCTGCAGCCCAGCACATCTAACGGAGAAAATATGAGTGGGGTGCCAGGGATTGGCAGGGGCTCCTCCGTTGCTCAGGAGCAGAATTGATAAGGGGGTCATCTGTCTCCTCTTGCACCACAGAGCACTACTGCCAATGCACCAAAATACAAAAGAGCCATGTGTCTGAGTAAGAGCCTATTTGGTGGCCAACACTCTTAAGCACCACCTGCTGGATCCAGGATAGTCTGTCCCTCTCAAAGTCCTTAACCTCAATCACATCTGCACAATCTCTTTTGCTGCGTAAGGTAACATATTCATAGGTTTCAGGGATTAGGATGTTGACATCTTCGGGGAGGAACATCATTCCGCCTTCCATAAAATATGTTTAAAACATTGTTAGTTTGAAAAAGATACGCATATGTTAAATGGCAGTACCTGGCAGAAAATAAGACCTAGTGTCTGGTAGGTCTACAGACACTAATAGTTTGTGTGTGTCTGTGTGTGTGGGGGTGGGGAGGGTGCGCACACGTGCCTTGGAGAAGGACAGAAAATTTGACAGAGATTTATACCTAATATATTAATTAAATAAAAAATTAATTAAATTCCTATGATTTTTTAATCTCACATTGTCACTGCTACCAATTTGAGGTTGCAATTAGAGAACAAATATATCATCTAAATTAATATAATTTTTTACTTCCCAAATTCTTTTTATTTTTACTGCAACCCATTCATTTAATGCAATTTCTTGTCAACAACATTTATGACCATAAATATGAAAATTTTGTTTGGTCCCACAAATGAACCAAAAGAAATATCAATAACCTATGATATCATGCTTGAAAGGATTTTTCCCTTCCTAATTGAAAACAAACAGAACCTAAGCTAAGTTAAATGAATGTGTAATCTTTCATTGCAAAACAAAGGTTATTAGTTGGTGCAAGTGTGTACATAGCTATAAACAGGAGAAACAAACAATTGATTACTTTAACTTCGGAAAAGTCTAAGCTTAACAATTTAAAATGTCAATAAGAAGTAAAGAACTTCATTTTAAATAGTTCAGAATATTTTTAAATGAATTTCTCGGCTTTTGCTTATGACTGTGGGCTTAGTAAAGAACGAGTATATCTGCTTTTGAAGGGTTCTTTATTTGATGTCTTCTAAAGGTTTTTTTAAGAACATAAAGTGTGTTCCTATTTAAATGAAACAAAGTAGTGAAGGAGTTTTAGCAAACCCTTGTCAAGAACAATATGTTCATGCTGTAATTCTTTTGAGAACCACCTTATTATTTGCTGTGACAAATTTCAGAGGCTATTAACTCCGGTTTTCACAAGGGTAACTTCATTTTCCTACAACTGAATACATTTATTTCTTAAATCTCAATTTTGCCACATGGTTAAAACATAATCCTAAATTAAGTTATTCATTTGGATGTGTTACTTTTTCTTTTTCCAGTGAAGACTGTCCTGTCTTTTTGTTCTTTCTCCTCATAATTACATACACATTTTAGGACTTTGCAAGCATCAGGTAGAAGTGAATAATACTTAGTTGTGTGGTCTGTGCTGTCATCCAATGCACCCTCTACTATCACAGCTTGCACTCCACCAGAGGGTTTAAGTGAGATGCTCTGAACTTGCCTCGGGTCCATTTCCTTAAACATTTCAGGCAACCACCTGTCCCTAAACTGCTACCCTTCCTGCAACATGGTGGTATGTTTCCACCTTCCAGGGTCCCAGCTGTAAAGCAGAACACACATTTCCTTTCTCCTCAGGTCCCTACATCATTCTGGAGATTTGTCAAATTCAAATAAGTATTTAGAGCTATAGGTATGGTCCAGAAATGTGACCGTGCCTGTCTGTCATCAATAATGACTAACCACTGACTGTCGTCAGTAGTAGTTAAATATAAAATTGAATAAGCTAATTAAACTAACACACTTCTAGAAACTGCAAAATTTAAAGTAGGTAGATTTGGTTCGTACAAAAGTATAATACCTAAATGGGTTTATTTAATCAAATTTAATATATAATTTAATATATTTATTTACATATAACTTATTGTTAAAAGTATCTGTGGCAGGAACACTGTCCAGAAATCTGTGACAGAGGGATACTACATTGTTAAAATGCAGGACTTGAACTCCTGTGATAAGTCTGGTTGGAACTGTCCTGCCTACAAACAGAATCTGATGAATCTCTCTTTGATTTCACCTTCTCTCTGACTTCCATGTCTCAGTGTCTAATATAGTGCCTAAAATACATTAGACACCATCAAATATTATATGAATAAATGATTTCATAAAGTGTAAATCCCCCAACAAATAAATGAATAAGTAAAAGAAACTAATTTATACTGTATTGCACATGTAGTGAAAAAAATTTTTTAAATGTAGAAAAAATAAAGGTGAAGAAGGAAAGTTTTCAAACAAAGAACTAAATATTTATTTTTGAATTATGAAGAGAAGGATGGAGATAAACAGTCTCCTTTTTGGAGTAGGTACAATTTAAGTTGAAGAAACTTAAATAAATAAGAAAATATATGGTTAATAACATATGAGCAAAATCAGGTTAACCAAGTTGAAGAAACTTAAATATAATTTTGCTGGACTTTGAAGAGAAGGATGAAGATTAATAGACTCCTTTTTGGAGTAGGTACAATTTAAGTTGGATTGTCAAAGAAATACAAAATATGATTGATAACCTATAGTCAAAATCAAATGTCTCAACATGCTGCAAACAGCAGGGGTTTACAACTCAGACAAGTCACAGAGGTGGTTTGAGATAAGCTTTCTGTTATAGATGCTTTGGTTTTGTTAGTCTCCTTTGCTGAGCAGTCTGCCCAAGTCTAACAAGGAAGTGAGATTTTTGTCAAGTCAGTTTTGCATTGATCTAACTCTAGCTGGAGTACTGAGTTCAGTCCTGGGCATTTCATTTGGGCAAACTGAAGCACATGCAGAAGAGAGTGAGCAAGAAGAAGAAAGGCTGGCAAACAATGAAAGATTAGAAAGTTTCAGGAGGTTGAAAAAAGCTTAATGGGGATTTGATAGCTGTTTTCAAATATTTGAAAAGTCATCATGCAGAGAAAGGATTACTGGAGTTGTTCTGTGCAGTGCCACAGGACACATAGTTGGTTAGTTCAGGAAAGCAGATTCCAGCTGAACATAAGATGAGGCTTTTCTACGATTAGAACTGATTTAAATGGAAGAAACTGTGCCACAAAATATTAAATGGGCTAGGCGAAGGCTCAAATGATCTATCAAATATTAAAGAGGAAATCTCTGCATTGAGTAAAAACTAGAGTAGATGAGCTCAGGTCACTTTGAGTTCTAAGATCCTACTTAGTCATTCTACGAAACTTCCCATAAGAAGATTATGATGAGCATGTGTTGACATTCAGTTCTTTCATTAAAATTGGCTCCAAGTATCCTTTACTTAATGGAAATAGAGAATGAATAAAAAAGCCAAAATGAGTCTCTTTACATAACTCTAGCCACCCTCACTAAATACATTTTTTATAAGAATCTTCAGATTCATAGTTCAAGGGAAACAAGTACACACAATAATCAGTATAAAAGAGGTAAAAGTTTCTTAAAAGCCCATACTACATTTAATGAAAATATAGGCTTCTTTGGGGAGTGTATGTCCACTGTCAGGAGTACATCCACTGTCACTGCTGCTAAAGTTCTCTGTAAAGAAATGACTCCTGATTAAGGGCATTTTCTGTCAATCCATCAGTAAAGCTCCATCTTCTCAAATTCATCCTCATCTGACAACTGCCATCCTCTGCCTTGAATTGACAGATAAATGAAATATAAATAATATTAACTTTTTAACATCAGTGTGAATTTATTCTAAGCATGCGAAACAATTTGACAAGGTACTAGTGATTCAAAATACTTGGTATAACTTTTTCTGATTTATTTATGACCTGATTTTTTTTTTTTAACAAATAAATAAATTAGGAGGTTTCTTAAAGGAGTTTCAGAGTGATGCATTTGGTCATTTAGTACAGTGTATACATATTTATTCCAGGCACTGTTATACATAATAAGGATATGATGAGAAAGAGTTAATTCCTTCCCTACCAAGTCTGAGAAGGTACAGAAAACAAACAATAAATAAATAAGTAAACAATGCACATTTTGAGATGGGTTATTAAGAAAATAAATATTACAAACCTTACAGTGAAACAGAAGGTGAAAGTGTAGGGTGGCAACTTAAAAAGACAAAATATCTGAGAAGATGAACGCTTACTCTTTACTATTGCCCTGCTATCTATTGACTTTTCCACTTTCTTTATATTCTAGAGTTGACCATTCACAGAACATTTGCTTATATTGATCACCTAAAAATTGTATAATTATATCAAACTATCACTACCACGTTGGGTAAAGGTCCAGTCCTCCACAAATAAACCCTAGGAAGTATTTGTGCATGCTTATAAATATGATTCAATGGAGAGACAGAGTAATAGATTAGGATTTGAAGGGAGAGAAATAATCGCCTTGGAAGATGAGAGAGGGTGAGATCTGTTGCAAATGTTGAGTGCCTTTTCTAAGAAGAGAGATTCTTCTGTGTTTGTAGCAAAAAAGATGTAGTAAAATAAATGAGTTGGCTATTTTGTGATGATGGGTTGATAAGAAATCACAGACCTGGTTTTTCTTTAGAATTTCACTATGGAATATGAAGTGAGAACATCAAGTGGGGGGAGGAGTGGGAACAAGGTGTTGGTTGTGAGGTTGGAAGAGACAGAACACTTACCCTGGAGAGCAGAAAAGCAGGCTTGCTAGGGAAGCTCGTTGGCCTACTTAGCAAGACTAAGGGGCTAATTTGGAGGTTTAAAATGTGAAAATACATCAGTGTTTTTGATTATAGGATTTTCTCCAGCTGTGTCTATCTGCTCAATCCAAATATTTCAATCCAACCCCAAGCACATTTAACAAAAGTTTTCATTGAATTTTGTTCACTTATTTTTAGTTTAGCATGTGAAACTTTGAATTGAAGGAATATTTCTCAAAAGCCTTTTCACCTAAAAGTCATATTTGAAAAAGATGATTGCTATTTTATAAACTTCCAAAACTTATCTTCCAACAAAATCCCATTTCTGATTGGGCTGATTGACAAATTTTAACCTTTTATAATGACATGATTTCAGATCTTCAGAAAAGTTGCAAGAATAGTTCAGAAGTCAAACTTACAAGAGCAAAATAATAAAGCAATAATACAAAGGCACTGCATATAATAATTATAAAAACTAGACAGTGTAAAAAAAATCATTTCAATTGGAAAGGGTATGAATTGCCAACATGTGGCTTATCGGCTAAGGGTACTATCCTGCCTTCACAGATACAGGCTTTGGGAATTGTCAATGGAAAATACAGTGATGGGGAAACCACAAACCTGGGGAACTTCAGGTGCCAGAGATCAGAGATCAAGACTGAGAATACAATTGGAAACTTAAAACACATATTCTAGTAGTGAGAAACCTGCAGAATAACAAAATCCAAATTATAAGCACAAGCTTTCCAAGTCCTTAACTGTTAGCTAAACAATGTATGTGTGAAGACATAAGGAGGTTTAACAAAAATAATTAGAAAAAAAGAAAAAGCAGTACAAGGCAAAGATAAATCTACTCTTGATATTTAGAGAGACAGGGTGCCAGATTCATTAATTTAATATTTTTCTGAACTGAGTGCATTCTTTATGCACAGCATGGGGATCTGAGCTGAAGCTGATACGCTTGAAGTATCTTGGTATAGAGTTGAAAAATGGCATAGCAGCTAGAAATTAATGGGGAATCCCTAAAAGCAAGGAAACTAGAAAACGAATGACCCCAGCAACAAATAATGGCAAACTTAAATGAAAAACAGCACCTATAATTTAATATAAATTATATAAGCATATATAAAAAATAGGATATAAAAATATGTACTAAGTATATAAAAATATACTTAGGATAAAC
This sequence comes from Macaca fascicularis, assembly GCF_037993035.2. Classification (NCBI taxonomy): domain Eukaryota; kingdom Metazoa; phylum Chordata; class Mammalia; order Primates; family Cercopithecidae; genus Macaca; species Macaca fascicularis. Next base: position 90,323,068 of record NC_088386.1, read on the forward strand.
ATAACAAAATATGTACAATTTTCATATGTTAATTACTATAAATGATTGATAATATTACAGAAACCTAAATAAATGAGAATATATGATGGTCATTAACTAGAAGACAATATTGTTAAAATGTTCTAATTCTCCCCAAACTAATATATACATTCAATAAAACCTAATCAAAATCCTACAAACTTCTATTTGGAAATTGAGATGCTGATTTTTTAAGTTCCATATGGAAAAGTGAAAGACCTAGAATAAACAAATTAACTTTAAGAAATAATACATTTAGTGAATTTGCACTACCTGATTTTAAGGCTTAGTATAAAGTTATAGCAATCAATGAAGTCTGAAATTAAAATAAGAATAGTTATATAGATAAACAGTGCAAAATAAAGAATCCAGAAATAGACAAACAAATATATATGTAGTAAATTTTTTTTTTTTTAAGATGGAGTCTTGCTCTGTTGCCCAGGCTGGAGTGCAGTGGTGCATCTCGGCTCACTGCAACCTCTGCCTCCTGGGTTCAAGCAATTCTCCTGCCTCAGCCTCCCGAATAGCTGGGATTATAGGCACACACCACCACGCCCGGCTAATTTTTATATTTTTAGTAGAGACAGGATTTCACCATGTTGTCCAGGCTGGTCTCCAACACCTGCCCACATGATCCACCCACCTTGGCCTCCCAAAGTGCTAGGATTACAGGCATGAGCCACCGCGCCTGGCCAAAATTATTTTTTATAATGGTGCAAAGGTAATTCAATAGAGAAAAGAGAGTTCAGTGGTGCTATAACAATTAAACAACCCTATGCAAAAACTGAATCCATTACTTCACGTCGTAGACAGAAATTAACTTGAAATGGAACATAACCATACATTTCTGAGTCACTTCTACAAAGCTACTAGAAGAAAACATGGAGAAAATCTTTGTAACCTATAGTCAAGCAAAAATTTCTTAGATAAGGTAAAAAGCACAAACATAAAAGAAAAAAATGAAATAAACTTCATTAAAACCTAAAGCCTGCTCTTCAAAAGACACTACTAAGAAAATAAAAAGACAAATTATAGACTTGGAAGCAATATTTGCATAACACTTGCATGATAAAGACTTTTACTCAGAATATATAAACTACTCTTAAAACTCAACAATAAAAAACATTCCAATTAATAAATGGCCAAAAGATTTGAACACTTTATCAAAGAAACTATATTGTTAGCAAATAAGCCTATGAGAAGATTCTCAAAAACCATTAATCTTTAGAAGAAAGCAAATTGAAATTGCAGTCAGTTGGCACTCCATGCCTACTAGAATGGTAACACACACATGCGCACACGCACACACATACACACACAATTCTTCACGTTACCAAGCTCTAGAGAGGCTTCAAAGCAAATAGAGCTCTCATATATTGGTAGTAAGAATGCAAATTAGCACAGACACTGAAAAATGTTTTCGAAGTGTCTAGTTAAATATAGACTTATGATTCTATGAAACCAAGAAAACCCACTTCTTGGTATTTACCCAAGGAATATTAAAATATATTTCCACACAAAGTGTGGCTTATGAAGATTTATTCATATTTACCAACAGCTCTAAACAATTCAAAATGTTCAGCAACCAGGAAATGGATAAACTTACAGTGGTTTACCCATACAATGGAATGCAAGTCATAAATTTAAATAAAGAAAGAAGTACTGAGGCTTGCAACACTATGAATAAATTTCAAAAGCTTTATGCTGAATGAAAGAAAACAGCTAAACAAATAGTGGATGATTCCATTTTATTATATATTAGAAAAGGCAAACTATAGGAATAGAAATCGAATAAGTGCTTGAGGTGGGAAAAATGGCTTTCTCAAAGCCAGCAACAGAGAGTGTATCCTTGAATGTTGGGCATTACAGTTTTATGTAACATAATCATGTACAAAATAATCATATATAGCTCATTACTTTCGACATATTCTATGGGCTGGAAGCAAGTTACAGGTCCCATTCACTCCAGAGGGGAGCGAATTACACAAAGGCTTGAATACCAGGAGGCAAGAATCATATGGACCACATTAGAATTTTTTGGCTTGAGTGAGCAGAAAAACTACAAACAAGTGGACAAATCTAAATTATCAGGGACTAATTTAGGCAGATTAAGGACAAGATAAAGCTTAAACATTAGCTAATAATGGCATGAATGATAGAAAGGAGATGGTAGACGGTGAAACATTTTAAAATTATTTTATTTTTCAGCAAATAGAAATGCTGATTTATGTGAGAAAAAGAAAAAAAACAGAAAATAGTATGCAAATGCAACTTTAAAATTATTAGAACAAAGAGGACAGAAGTATATTAGTAATTAACGTCTGGCCCTTGAGAAGAATTAAATAAAATTAAAATCACATATAATTTTATCGTAAAAGATTAAAATTTCAGTGAAATATTAATCAAGAGTAGAATTTTGAGCACAAATTAGGGATAGCTAATGTATACCAAAAAAAATAGAAAGAATGAATAAGAACTACTATATGATAGCACAATAGACTATTATTGACTATAGTCAATAATAACTTATATATTATATATAATATATTATATATAATAATATAATAGACTATTACTGATTATGGTCAATAACTTATATATTATATTACATATAATATATATAATAATATAATAGACTATTATTGACCATAGTCAATAATAACTTAATTGTGTATTTTAAAATAACTAAAGAATGTAATTAAATTGTAATTGTAACTCAAATTATAAATGCTTGAGTGGATAGCTACCCCATATTCTATGATATGCTTATTTCACATTGCATGCTTGTATCAAAATATCTCATGTATTTCATACACGTATACACTTACTATGTATACCCCAAAGTTTTAAAAAATAATAAAAATAAATAAATAAATTTGAATTTAAAAATAAAAAATTAAAAAGAAATACCTGCAGTAACTTTTAAATATTATAGAATTTTAGATCTGGAAAAGATTTACTACTTATAGAGTTGATCTTTCCTATTTTGCAAAATGAATATTAAGAGTCTGTAGTAGAAGTAAGATCTGGGGTTAATCTAACTTTCATAATACAGTATTTCATTTATTCATCAAATCACTTAGATCAAATATATTAGTTTTTTAAGGTTGCTGCAATGAAATATCATAAACCAGGTGACTTACAAACAACAGAAATGTATTGTTCACAGTTCTGGACCTGGGAAGTTTAAAATCAAGGAAGATTTATTTTCTGGCTAGAATCCATTTCTAACTCACAAATGGCACTTTCTGGTTGCATCCTCCCATGGTGGAAGGAACAAGGTGGCTCTCTGGGTCCTCTTTTATAAGGGTACTGATTCCATTGATGAAGGCAGAGCCCTCATGGGCTAATCACCTCCCAAAGGACCCTACCTCCTAATACCATCACCTTAGAGGTTAGGATTTCAATATATAAATTGTGGTGGAACAAATTGATCATAATATAATATGTTTGCTAACAAAGAAACATGTTTTATAAGAACAAGTACTTTCTACTAAAACACGTTTCTGATTTTCTGCATGTTATGTTTTATTCCCACTTTAGTTCACCATCTGAATTATAAATTGCATTTTTAATTTAGCTAATGAACGTTCCTTCTATTTGGCTTGCTTGTGATTGCCACCACAAACTACTATATAAGCACTAAACGTGTAGAAAATATACACAATAGGCAAACAATATGTGGTCAATGCTTTCAATGTGGAGAACATTTGTAGTAGATTTCATTTCCAAAGATGATAAACTACGTTTAACAAAGAAAATATCTGATTTGTGAGGGATATATTGTGCAGAATGCAGCAAGCAATGACTAGGAATACAGCCATATCAATATTCAGCTGTAATTTAAATTTTAAGATTTATTAGAAAACCATCATGTTTTGCCCAGTGTTATGTTTCGCAAAATACTAAACTGTTGACTGAAAAATTTGTCATTAGCTGGTTAAAAACAAACAAACTCTAGGGACAGCTAGACCAACAGAACCACTTTTCATGCTTTTACTATTCAGCACTGCACTGCTCATATTTTCATTCTTTAAGTATAGTGTTTGTGGGTTTCAGTCCACCCACTTGGGAATAACTAATGATATTTATTCTCTGTTACGAAAAAAATTTTAAAAGCAGCTTGTAAAATTTTGAGCTCTCATAAGGACCTAAAGGCCATGAAGCAAGTTTTTTTTTTTTTTAAGTGGATTTGTTAAGTATCTACCTAAATTAAGGAATTAAACTTAGAGTATGTGTACTTCAGAAAGGGTTATTTCTGACGGTAAGAGTAATGCATAGAGAAGGACAACAAAACTGTTCAATTTTTATGACTCAGGTACACGACATTTACATATTATGGCAGCACTTAGTGTCATTGAAAGAAAAGTCATCAACACTACTGTTGAAATATTTGAACCTTAGAGGAGTTTCATATTTTGTCAATATACATCTTAAAGATAAATATATTTTCCTGTACTTTGTCATCATATAGGTTGATTTCATAATATTTAGGTACATTAATACTTTAATCAATTATTAAAATATATAAATTCATAGAAAATGTTTTAAAATGTTATTAATCTTGCATACTTTTAATAACAAATACATGTTTGTTATTTTGTTGAAGAGATTTTTAGAAGATGCTACTGGGAATGAAATCTTTGGGGATAATGCTTATTTCAATCTCTTAAGAGTTCTCACATCAATTCCTAATTGCTATTTCTAATTCCTTAATTAGAAATAAAGTGTATATATATATATACACACACACACACAAAAAAAATTTACATGAAATAAATTACCCTCCTTACACAAATATACCATGTATTTGTGTGGAGGGAATAAAACTGAGCATGCCCTATGGACAAAGCATGACTACAAGTTAATCAGGTAAAGAGAAGAAACAGCAGCTTGGGGTGGAGGAATGTCTTCTACCATGGTCAGATGGGCTGAGCCTTGGAATCATACCCTTTTCTCCATCCCAAAATGTCCAGAATGGATCAGTGCCTAATCAATGTCCTGTAGGGGGACAATGTGACAACAGGGCATGAAAAGAATGTAGTGGCTGGTGTCTTAACATCAGGACTGCAACATAGCCATCACTGGAATAAGGCATGGATTACCACAGGTCTAGAGTTACCATTCCTCAATTAAGAATTTATTTTTCTCTGATTTCTTTATAGCTTGAGTGCAAGGCAAGTGAAAAAGGGGGGAGAAAAATCCCTCAAACAGAGTATATAGAAGGCAGAGAAATAGAGAACGTCCCTGAGGAGCAAGATTGTTGATGAAAGGGCAGAAAAGTGTGATCAAGCACCGTCAAGCACCCTGGGCTCGCTCATGCATCCTTACAGCATCCACTAGGGCCTGGGCTTTGTTCCCGGCCTGCAAGATACATCACCAGTCAGTGAGTTGATTCCACTAGATGATTATATTCAGAAATGCAGAGATAATACAGAATTAAGGCATTCAGCAATAATCAAGGAAAAGCAACAAGGGGTGAGAAAGAAAGGAAGGAAGAAATGACAGAGGAAGGAAGAATTGTTGGGAAAAGATGGAAAGAGAAGAAAGAAGGAGAAGTACACAGGTGTTGGAAAGATAAACATGGGGTCAGACTGAGAAAGGGTAGACTAATGATGGCATAAGAAGGGAGAGAGAGATTAAGACAGAAAAGAAAAGGTAAAGATGGAGAAAGGCCTTCATTGCATCTAATGTGGGAGTACCGCCACAATTAATTTATTCTAATCATATCTTTCTTCTCACTAGGACCTTAGCCATCAGTATAGATCATCTTCTTTTATCAGTACATTTTGAAGTATTAATTTACTCTTCAAGAGTTTTAAAAACATTATTTCTAATCAGGGAATTACATCATATATTTTTGTATTTATAATATTGTCTATTTTTAAGTAAAACTTTGGTGAAATTCTAAAAAAGTTTACATTGATGTATGATTGAATAAGTTTTTTAAAATAAAGTATTTCACAATGTTATGCAACCATTACCTCCATCTAGTTCCATCACTTTTTCATGATCTACAAGAGACCTGTCAAACAGTTACTCCCCACTTCTCACCGCCCCCCCCCCACCCTTGGCAACGAATAATTTGTTTTCTTTCTCTATGGATTTACCTATTTTGCATATTTCATGGAAATAGAGTAAACCAGTATGTGAGCTTTTGTGTCTGACTTCTTTCACTCAGCATGTTTCCAAGGTTCATTCATGTTTTAGCATGAAGTAGTACCCCAGTCCTTTTTATAGCTGAATAATATCCCATTGCATGGATATACCACATTTTATTTACCCATTCATAAAGTAAAGGACATTTGTGCTATTTCCACCTTTTGGCTATTGTGAAAACTCACTAGGAACATTACTGTATAAATATCTATTTGAATTACCTGTTTTCAAATTTTTAGTGTATATAACTAGGAGTGCCATGGTTGGGTCACATGGAAATTCTGTTTAACTTTTTGAGGAATTGTCAAATTGTTTTCCACAGTGACTCACCATTTCGTACTCTCACCAGCAATGTACAAAGGTTCCATTTTTCCACGGAGGTAATTGGTTGCATAACATTGTGAATGTACTTAATGTCACTGAATTCTTCACCTTAAAATGGTGGATTTTTTGGTATGTATATTCCACCTTGATAAAAATGTTTTTCAAATTTAAAAATTAAAAAAATAAAAACAAATCAAAGGCATAATGCCCTAGACTTTGCTAAGCCTAATGGACACCCTGGTTTACTTTGGACTACAGCAATGTAAGGAATCTAAATTAATTTCCATCTACTCCCACATCCCAGTTATTTATTACTGTCATTTTGATTTATTTAAGAATTGTTCTTTATACCTTCAAAAAGTTGTATTCAGTGTTATTTAATTTTACAATAAATAATTAAATATCAAAAAATAATAATAATAAAATAAAATAAAGTATTTCAAATGTAGAAATTAACTTCGGAAGTGTCATCACTTCATCATTTACAAAAATAGACTAAAAGTGCTTTGACATTTGAAAGACATTGGATTGTCTTATCCTTTTTTTTAGACAGATAAATGCAGCCTAGTTTATAACTCTTGGAAGCTACAGTTAAAATAATTATTTATAGGCCGGGCGCAGTGGCTCACTCCTGTAATCCCAGCACTTTAGGAGGCCAAGGTGGGCGGATCACCTGAGGTCAGGAGTTCGAGACCAGCCTGGCCAACATGGTGAAACCCCGTCTCTACTAAAACTACAAAAATTAGCCAGGCATGGTGGCAGGCGCCTGAAATCTCAGCTGCTCGGGAGGCCAAGGCAGGAGAATCGCTTGAACCCAGGAGGCAGAGGTTGCAGTGAGCCAAGATAGCGCCACTGCACTCCAGCCTGGCAACAGAGCGAGACTTCGTCTCAAAAAAAAAAAATAATAATAATAATAACAACAACAATAATAATTAGTATTATTAATAGCATGGTCCCTGTAAATAATTATTTCTTTCTTGAGAAATGATTGTTTCTTTCTCAAAACTAAAACCCATTTTAAGTTCCAATAGATGTCATGATCTGATGATATTCAACGAGAATATTATGGTACATTGCTGCGTTGTTCCCAATTTTCACCCTTTCCTATATCCAAGGCTTTTGCTATGTTCTTAACGTAGCTCCTCCAACTACAGGCATATTATATTTCCCCTCCTTGTTATGCTAGGCATGGACATGTGACTTACTTTAGCTGTTGGTATATTGGCAGAAGTGCCAACTTAAAGCCTGTGTCTTAAGAGGCATCATATGTTTCTGCTTATGTCCTGAATCTCTGTGACAACTAGTGCATTGGTCCAAGGAAGATGAAAGACGTGGACTAGATCTGGAACAGCCTGAAGTTTAGATCCAAACTCAGCTAAACTCAGTCTATATCCACCTATCCCAGCTAGTCCACAGTTCAACGAAGCAGGAATAAATAATGACATTGAGTTTAGGGTTGGTTCACTATACAACACTATTGCTTCAATAGTTTACTAATACAAATATTAGCAATTACTGTATTATAGTAATCAATTAAAAAAATAGATCTCTGGATTTCTAATCTAGATCCTTTTTAAAAATTTGTTTACTTGATGTTAAAGTTGAATACATAATTCTCTTAAATGTTTTGAAGTCATAGACCAATTGCATTATATATTACTTTTATGAAGAATAATAACTGACTGCCTGTTATTTAATAATTCTTAAAAGCTTGAAAGATAGAAACATAGTTTTAGACATGCACTTCAATGACATACCACTCATACCTTGTTAAATAAAATCTAAAATAAATCCAAAGAGAATGTATAGAAGTATAATAAGAATATTAATCAAAAATTTAGTAATTGTCAAGAAGACAATATAATCTGAAAGATTTGCAAAATACAATTAGCCAAATGCATCTAGTAGGAATACATACAGACTGTAGTATTACCAACATACATAAAATGTTAAAACTGACAACTTGAGAATGTGCACAATTTTGTGAACACATGGAACATATGTGAAAAGCAATCACACTAGACAACAAAACAATGAACAATGAATTTTTATAAAATCCTACAGATTTTATTCTCTAATGATGATAGTATTAAATTTGAAATAAATTATGAGAAAATAAGTATAAGTTGCTTAATTCCAAAGAACTTAAGGGACAAGAAATACATTATGTCAAAAAATAGCAACTATTTAATAACTAATGATAAACAATATTATACATCAAAACTTTGATGATGGAGGTAAACAGTACTTAAATGAAGAACTCACATCATTTGTAAAGATTTATATTGAAAAGAAAAAAATACTGAAAATTAATAAATTAAGAATGTATAAAATAAACAGCAAAATAAATATCAAACAAGTATTGAAAAAATAATAGATAGAAGAAAGTAATAAAAAGGATAATACTGCCAAGATGATAACAATGCCAAAAGTGAGTTTGTTAAATTGTCTAATAAAATTGACAAAATTATGTAAAGATTAATGATTAAAAAAGCAAAGTTGTAACTAGTCAATAATAGGTATTAAATAGACTTGGTTGTATATCCCACAGACCTTATTATAGGGACTTATTATAAAGAATATTGTGCTGCAATATATTTGAAACTTAGAAATATTGTTGGACTCATAGAAAAATATAACATATTAAATTTATTCCAAAAGAAATGCAATACTTGAATAATTCTCAAACATATTGAAGAATACTTTTAAATCTCCCACCTCCAAAAATGCCTAGGTCCAAGTCGTTTTATCAGTTTTACCAAGAATTAAAAAAATGCATATTTTCAAACACAAACTGTTTCAACACATATAAAAAGAAGAACTACCCTTGAACTTATTGTATAACTTTAAGTACTGATCGCAAGGGCAGAAAGAGAAATAATAACTATTGAATAACTTCACTCATAAACATTAATGAAAAAAATCTGAACAAATCTCAAGAAACCGAATTCCGACATGTATAGAAAGGTAAGATTCCTTAAACACATGGAATTTATTTTGAGAATGAAATGTTGATTTTAATCTTAGCAAACCAGTAAGTTTAATTCATTATCTTAACTGATTAAAGACAAGGTTTGCTTAATTATATCAAAAGATACAGAAAAGTAATGGATAAAATTTAACAATTATTCTTAGCAAACTAGAAATTGAAGGAGATTCTTTTTTTAAACTTGATGAAGAATATCCACAAAATTCCTCATTATGGTAAAATGGTAAGACTATTTCATTTAAAATCAGGAGCAAGGTCTGAGTGATCATTATTATAATTAATAACTTCTGTCCAATAGTATTTCATGCATTACATAGTTCTAAATAGGACATTAGTTATATATAATATTTTCTTAGATTTTTTAAAACCCTCTATGTCTATTCACGGTCATTAATTTTTTTCCTGTTTCTAATTTTTTATCTACTCTTCTCTCCTTACCCTCCTCATTGCTTCTTTGCATAAGAGTAGTAGAAAGGTTATTTTCATATGATTATTTTTATAATAAAAGCTCATTAAATTATATATCCCTCTCAATTTGAATGCTTAGCTCCCTTAACTTCTTTTTTAATTTCATAAGCACTTTTCTAAAACTCCTTGGATATAACATTTTCATTTCATTTTGTTTTTAGAATAATTAATAATTTCATATTACCCTCTTTAATTCAAGAGTAATTTAGGAACATACGACTAAATTTCCAACTGTTCATTTTAAATTTGTTTCACACTTATGAAATACAGTGTTTCAGTCACAGTAATATCTAGGATCCCTTATAGCTCTAATTCTAGCTATTTATTAGTGCTAATTTTATAGTGTCTCTGTAGAGAAGTTTGAAAATTTGGTCAATTTTAAGTGGATTTTCTTAGAGTGTGTTTTTAGATCATGTGGAGGAGATGACAGGATAACGGAGGAAGCAGTCTCAAGATGAAGGTGTAAGCTGCTTACTAGGATTTAGCAATCCACACCAGTTTATCTTAGAGTATCAGATGTATGACTCAAGACTTTGTCTTCAGCCAGATGAAATTATTTTATTAAAATGGCCAGTATAAGTCATATATGACAAGGTCTACAAAGGTTTCAGTTCCTTTATTTCACTATGAGGGTAGAGAAAGGGACCAGAAAAACTGTTTTCATCTGTCCATGTTCTGCAGCAACCTATTAATTTATTGATGGAAGAGTAGGTTTACAAAGAGTTCATTTCCAAGGTTGATCTCTCCAATGGTTCTAATCTATTACAAGAGAATATAGTATGATGATTTCCAGTTGAAACAAATCAAGGTTAAAACAACCTCCAAGAAGTTTTTCAAATAAAATCTATCAAATAAGAGTGAATACTTCCAGAAATCTAATGCTTTTTTTAATACAATTATATCAGTGTACAGTGATAAAAAATAAATTACATCAAATTTTCAACTCTTTACTACCGTTCTATTGAAGCAGAAAGAAGATTTTCAAACAGCCTGTAAATACGACAAGTGTCAACAATGGGTTGAAGCCAACCCATTGGTTGATGACTCTCAGTTTTTATGTTTTTCCAGATTCTCATTCTCTGCAAGTTAGAGATGGAGGCCAAGGGCAAAATGAAACTGGGATTTGCAGGAGTCAAAAGCCCTAGGGGATGTTCCTAACTGTGAGTATTTAGGTAAGGTTTTGCTTTTTCTGAAAACCTTTCAATAAAACTGATAGAATATAGAAATGCACACAATTTCCTATATGCTTTGATGCAGTCTATTAAAAGATATAAAAAGAAAATCTTCCACTGTGATATTTTATGCCTCCAGTGACCTAACTTTATGACAAAATAAAAGTCATAGAAAAATATGTAAAGTTAAATATAATTAGGACACCTGGATGGAAAAATGTTTATAAATGGCATTACTGCCTTAACTGTACCAACATGAGCAGAAGTCCTATAATCATGTTCAGTGGTAATGTGGAACCATATGTGGTGAAATAAAATACAGGACAAATATATAAATACATCTGTTGCTACAGATTTTCAGCCTTTTAACACTCGTAGATTTCTGTTTGGGGTCTGACTCTGACTATATCCTACTGTTTTATGTATTTTTCTGTAATTTTGTGAGATTAACAGAGCCAACTTGCAAATTTCTGCTAAATGTTAATTCCTTTCTCAACTTTTAGAGTGTTAGGGCTGTAGCACTCTTTTTCTGAATGAATAACCCTCAAAAACAAACTGTTTTGGTTCAGTCTTAGGTACTTAAAGTCTCATAATATGCCTATAATAAAACTCCAACAATTAGCCTGGCATAGCAATGTATATAACAGCATATATCCATATCCAAAATCCACCACAGTTTGACCACCAGAAAGCTTGCAAAATAGACATGGGTTTAATGTTTCTCAATGTCCTTCACTGAGTGTCTCTCTCTCTCTCGCTTGCTCTCTTTCCCCTCCCACACAGACACAGACACACACACACACACACACACACACACACACACACACACACACGCACAGACGCTCTTCTATGTACAGAATATAATTTTGAAAAACTAACCAATGATGTAAATTGAATGCCTTTTCTCCTACAGTATAGATGAATCACAATAAAGTTATTATTTTAAATGTAAAGTTAACTAAACTGTAAATATGTATTAGTTATTGCTTAATGCAGACAGGCTTGGTGGTCACATTTTCTATCTCTCATAGCTTTGTAAAATAGGAAGGAAAAGAAACTCAACTTCTATTCATGCCACAATTATTTTTTGAATATGAGAGCATCGATTATAGCAGAAATATGTGTCATTTTTTTCTTTACTAGTGTGAAAATTATGAGTGAAAATCAAATTTCGTATTTGGCCCAAAATTTGGCAAATAACAATAATCTGGAAAGAAAAAAATACTGCTTTTTGTATAAAAGCATTTATACCTTTTAAAAAAATAAATCCTTACAAAAAGTTTTTTGGTGCTATTATTATTTTCTCTACCCAACCATATAGAAAAATTTTTATACCTGATAATTTATCGTATTTTATTTTTAATTGACAAATAATAGTTGTACATATTTATGGGGTGCATAGTGATGTTTTGATGTATATAGTGATCAGATCAGGGTAATTCGAATCTCAAACATTTATTATTTCTTCACGTTGGGACTGTTCAATATCCTCCTTTGAACTATTTAGAACTATATAATATATTATTGTTAACTATAGCCGTCCTACAATGACATAGAACACTAGAACTTATTCCTCCTCTCTAGCTACAATTTTGTATTTTTAGATGGTCAAAGTAAAAATAAAAATGAAATACTTTTCCTTCTAACATTTGATTGTGTGATATATATATATGTATATATGTGTGTTTGTGTGTGTGTGTGTATGCAAGATTCAAACTACTGTAAACCTAGGGAATTAATAACAAAATAAGGCTTTAAATATGACATACCAATGGAAAAAAACAAACCATTGTCACTCCTTTTGAAATCTCTATACAAAGTGTTTTAATTTCTACATCCTCTTATTTTCTTATCTGTTTAATGAAAAGTGATGAAAATACTGTCAATACTCATTATTTATGGATCTAATATTTGCTAATTTGTGTATTAGCTAAAATTTATTTGTAAGCCTCAAATCAATACTCTTGAAGCTTTCATGGTTATTCACAAGCCATGTACAGAGTGAGAAAGTTTGAGTTGCCCCATGGCATGTTGCCTTTTTTGACCTCATCTAGGTCAAAAAAAGTAACACTCTTTCTTCTTGTTTCAGTTTTCATACCATAAACAAGGGTCCTTTTTACAGACTGTCTTAGTGTCACAATTTTTGCATTTCTGTGCTTTTTATTGGTGATTTTGCTGTTTGAAATGGCCCCAAGCATAGTGGTAACTCTAACGTTCTTAAGAGCAGGAAGGCTACAAACTGCCTTAGAGAAAAACACTATATATTAAATAAGGAATATTTAAAAAGAAACACATATAAGAAAAAGTAATTGATTGGTTGATGAGAATGTCTAAAGGGGATAGAAACCTAAACCTGAATTTCACCTCGGAGTGATGGTTCAGTGTGTTGGGTGGCTAGGGTATCCATGACAAAATATAGGCTTGGTGGCTTAAACAACAGAAATTTAATTTCTCACAGTTCTAAAGGTTTCAAGCCAAGGTTCCCTCTTAGCCATTTACTAGTGAAGGCACCCTTCATGGCTTGCTGATGGCCACCTTCTCACTATGTCCTCACGTGGCCTTTCCTTAGAGTGCACGAGGTGTGGTGGGCAGGTGACATTCTCTGGTGTCACTTCTTATAAGTGCATGAATCCTATTGGATCAGGACCTCATCTCTATAACCTCATTTAACATTAATTACTCCTTTGGATGCCCCATCACAAAATACAGCCACACTGGAGGTTAAGGATTCAGCATATGAATTTGTAGAGGACACAAACATTCAGTCCATAAAACTGAGTATTCACTTATACATTGCTTGCCACAAATTAATAAAACATAACTACTGTGAATACTGAAATCAGAATCATGAAATCTCTGATGTTTAAGGCCTAATTAATAATACTAATTGTAAAACACACAAATCAATGAGAGAGAGGTATGTAATAAGCCTTTTGTTAACATATGGAAGAATTCAAGCTGCCGTCTTCACCAAACGTTTTTGAAGAACTTGTTTATTTTGATTAAGTGAATGCTACTTATGTAATTAAAAATAAAATTAACATACAGATAAAAGTTCAAAGCGAGTAGAAAGAGGAGAAAATGCTGAGAAGGTATCTGGCTCTACAGTACTAAAGTAAATGTAGGATTGGATTTGTAAATAATAACCCTTCTACTTGCTTGGTAGCAATTTTCAATGCATTGCAGTTGGTGAATCCCATACTCATTTGCCCAGTGGGCTTTTATTTGGAAAACACAATTAGAGAAATGTGAAAATAATTCAGTTCTTTGCTTAATATAATCCTTATATGTAATAATACACCAAACAAGGGTTTATGAGCAAGATCCATCAATTTCCTACACAATATAAAACCATTATATTCATACAGTATTTATTTTCTAAAATTGAAACCAGTCACACATTTTACTTTTAATCTGTAATGTTATATTTCTCAATCTGTAAATACATTAATTTTGGTTATTCAGATAATTCTATAATTGTCACATGCTCTAAAAATTATACTTACCTAAACAATAGAATTGTTACTTAGAAAAATATATATTGAAACTTTTCCCCAAGTGTTATTAATACTTAAAATATTTTTTGGCCTTTTCTTTATTTAAATTCTTTCATCATATAACTTCATTGCACCCTGCATTATTTTCTGTTTATCTTCAGTTTAACTTCAATTTTAATGCTTAATAACAAATAAAAAATTCTACCTAAATCAACTAGAATCCTCATTGTCTTTTGTGAAAATGTGTGTGATACTGAAAAATCTAACAAAATATTCAGAAAAGAAATAAAGTTTAAGAACACTGTATTAAAAAATAATAAAAATCAAAGCAATTTTTGAACCAACCTAAGTTATTACAGGACATTAAATAATTGATTTAAAACACGAAAAATAGTAACAAGACTCTTAAAACACCCTAGGATTCAGAATTATATCACTATTATAAATATATAGGAAATTTCAAATTAATCAATCATTCAATAATTTATGTCAACTAAAACAAAGATGCAAATGTGTAAAGCTGTTTAGGTAGTCTTCGGGAACTGTATTTATGTTCTAACTTTAATTAAAGTTGCCAAGCATTTGAAATATTCACCAAAATCCTAAGACTCATAAAATACGTTATTGAAGAAAACTGTTTAGTTGGTTAAAAACAAACAAACAAAAAAATCCCATTACGTATGGCAGTGTTCTCTAAAATTCTTCACAAAGTATCATACAAAACTTCAAAGTGAATTGATTATAGGAAAAGCACCAGATTTTAATTACTTTTTTTTTTTTTTTTTTTGAGACGGAGTCTCGCTCTGTCGCCCAGGCTGGAGTGCAGTGGCGCGATCTCGGCTCACTGCAAGCTCCGCCTCCCGGGTTCACGCCATTCTCCTGCCTCAGCCTCCCGAGTAGCTGGGACTACAGGCGCCCACAACCGCGCCCGGCTAATTTTTTGTATTTTTAGTAGAGACGGGGTTTCACCGTGGTCTCGATCCTGACCTTGTGATCCGCCCGCCTCGGCCTCCCAAAGTGCTGGGATTACAGGCGTGAGCCACCGCGCCCGGCCTTAATTACTTTTTATTGGACACAAAGCAGCAATGAATTAAACTTCTGAAGGTTAACTTGCATTATGATCTTATTCTCTGATCATGACTGCATCTCCTTATTCTGTCTCAGATGGCACCTATAGCTTGGGAGACCATTCTGATTCAAACCTACACCTTCCTATCTTTGGCTCCTGTGCTTCTCTGGCTCAGGGTTTTCTCAGGCCATAGAAGCTAGCTCAAGTGAGGCTCAGAGAAGGCCAGAAGAACTGGTGAGTTTATGCCCTCAGGGACAACTCTCACATAATGAGGACAGAGGTTGATGAATAAAAATCTCAGCTTCCTTGTGCCTTGTTGGAGAAGGCTAAGGTGTGTTCTACACACACAATTAGAGATCCCCATAAAGATGAACCCAGTTGTACCCAGCAGTATCCTATTCATAAATGCAAACCTTGTTGGCTTTTATCCCTTCCTGGACTCACCTTCCCATACTTTCATCCAGCTCCTTGAAATAATCTCCATAATATACAACTTACACCCATCCTATCTGTCACCCTAACACTCTCATCAGTGGTGCTTTCTGATAAGGTATAAGTGAAAGAAGAAGCACCGGCATGTACTAGCCCTACCACTTGAAAGATAAGTCAGTCAATAGTGGTTAAAACAATTTTGGATCCAGTTCTCATTTGTAAAGACTTTATACAAAATAATGTTTAATGTTGAGTTTCAGCCAGCAATTAACTCAAGACACACTGTGAAAGCCAAAAGACTTCCATGGCCGTGTTTAAACAGACTATATCTTCTGCAAGTGGAGCTCAAACTATTACTGAAAATAAAGCTGAAAATTTAACTGTAAGAGTGATGAAATTATAGAGGAGACATTCATAAATTAATAAGTTGCTTATAATAAAGCCAGGAACTTACTACTGAAGTAGTAAAGGATTGATATCCTCAGGAATTTGTTGGTGGCATTTAAATAGATTCACTTGAGTAGCTTAAACTCTCCAGATTCCTGTAAAACTTCTAGGCTAGGGGATCACATCCCTTTCCCAAACATCACCAGTGGCTGGAGATAAAGGAAAGGCCTTATTTAAGATGGATGCCTCAGAAGATGACACTTGCCTGCATCATGAGTGCTTCTGCTTTCTCCTATCATTTCCACACCAATAACCAGTATTAGTTTTCAGCATTGCCTAAGTGGGATCCTGATATAAAGAAACATTATTCACTGAAAAAAGCTGCTGAGCCTGGCTAATAACTACCAGTAGGAACAAAGAGAACACATGTCAGCGTGAATCTTGAGGGTGCTAAATGAAAGAAGGTAGAGCATAGGGTGTTGAGGGGAGAATTTATTGATAAGATGGCACTCTCTCCGATGTAGAATTTAACATGTTGCCAGAACACCTGAAGCTGGTCCTACTACGGTGTTATAATGGCTCTTTTAAGTTTAGAGATGATGAGGTAGAGTTATTGGAACTGCCTTGGGAAAGTGATAAGAAAGGAGCAAGTGGGCATCTTAGGATAGGTTTAATATATAAGAACAGGAAATCTATCAGGTTACTCTGTTTCCAAATGGCCCAGAAGGCACTGTCTCCACTAAAATCATTATATGCACTAGTGAGGAGAGTGCCAGCATTCTTGAGAATATTAGTCAAGCTGTCTTTCAAAGACCATGTTTGATAGTGGGACATGCTTTTCTTTCTACCAATGGGAATAATAAAATTCTAGAATAGCAGAGGCCAGTTAGTAGTACTTAACGATCAGAGGTAAGGTTGACATACTTGAAATAGAGAACAGCAAGGCTGGAATGACATCCAGGTGTTCACAACCTGTGGGAAACTTTGGCAAAATACACAATTTTCCAAGAAGCAAAATGTATGTGCAGCCAAAGAGAACATATCCAGGTTTGTAAAACCAAAATGACCAACAGTGGGTGAGCTGGATGAACAATGGTGTCAGCTGTTACAAGGGAGAATTATTATCTTTGTTTTCATATCTAAGCCCATCAGTTGAAAGGAAAATAATGTGTCCTTGAGGAAAGATCTTATAATGCCAAAGAAAGGCTTAGCAAAAAAAAAAAAATCCAAAAAAATATTGAGAATGAAAAATAATGGACAAATTTTAGATACCATAGTAATCGAGATATAATAAAAGAATATCATGAACCACTTTATGTCAATAAAAACAAAAAAGGAAAGAATTTAGAATATTTAGCAAAGTAAGAGAAGGTCAATGTATGACTGAGAAGGGCCTAGAATAAGATGAATAAGGTAGGGGTGAAATCATGAAGAGCTTCCCTGGGAATGTCAAGGATCTTTGATGGTATTTTTAAGCATAATTTGAAGGTAATCAGCACAGAAACAAATGACCTAAATTACATATTACAATATTACTTGGGCTGCTGAAAATATTTTTTGAATAAGAAAGATATTCCCAACAAATACTAAAAAATAAGAAATTCTAAATGAAGGTAGTAAAAATTTGTCATGTTTTTAAGTTTCCATATTATATGGATTAAAAAACTTTTAAAAAAAAGGATAGACTCATAGAAAGTATTAATATTTACACAGTGTATAAAACTCAACCAGTAACATTTATCATGTATAAAGTACATTAAATTAACACAAAAGCAATAACTATGGCCACATAAATTGGATAAAATATATTGTATTTATATGCAATGAACAGAAATGGACTCAGGCATGATTAAGTGTAAAGGACTTTGTTATCATCCTATGAAGTAGCTCACAAAATAATGAGAAAGTTGGAGACTCAGAACTGATTAACAGGAATTAAGGAGAACTAGAAAACTAACAAGTATTACTTTTTCTTCTTATTAGTGCACAATAACCGTAATGAATGAGGTTCTACCATTTTTTCCAAATTCTATTCACAAAGATTTAGTGTTTGTACTTTGGTGCAGCATCTTGGGAAAATATTTTGGCAGTGTCTAAGTAAGAACTAAGCTTTTTACATATCAATTACATTTCTATAAATATTCTCAAGGCTTTCATTTCAGGTTTGGCTGTATCAGTAAAGATTTGTTCAGAGAAGCAGAAATGCTGTGGGTTATATAGAATGAGGAAATTAGTATGGGACTTAGACTTCTTTTGCAGTTATGGGAGCTAATGGAGCAGTCTATGGACTCTTGGCTCTACATTTAATATTGAGTTTGAAGTCACTACGGATCATTCACACCACAAATTAGAAGAATGGTTGGAGAAAAGCAAAAACCTATAAGATCAACTGGAACTCTAGGACAAACTGGAATGCATGAAGACAACAGGAACCTAGAATTACTCTGTGAAATCTATAACCTTCTTTTACCTCCAGACTCCATGCCATGGTTGACCTGCAGAAGAAATTGGTACTCTTTGCCACAGAGCATTTGCCACACTTAGCCCGGGTTTGTAGAAATGAAAATAAGAGATCTGCTGATATCTGTTAATCTAGATTCTTTCCAAGACCCTTTTGGAAAGCTAGCAGATCAACAGTAACGTGAGCAAAATACCATAGTCCTTGGCATCCTGCACCCGCCAACACAGGACATATGGCTCTGATATGGCTTGGCTGTGTCCCCACCCAAAACACATCTTGAAATGTAATTTCCATAATCCCCACATGTTGTGGGAGGGACCCGATGGAAGGTAATTGAATCATGGGAGTGGTTACCCCATGCTGCTGTTCTTGTGCTAGTGAGTGAGTACTCATGAGATCTGATGGTTTTATAAGGGGCTTTTCCTCACTTTTGCTCAGCACTTCTCATTGCTGCTGCCATGTGAAGAAGGACGTGTTTTCTTCCCCTTCCACCATGACTGTTAAGTTTCCTGAGGTCTCCCAAGCAATGCCGAACTGTGAGTCCATTAAACTTCTTTTCTTTATAAATTACTCAGTCTCAAGTAAGTCTTTATTAGCAGCATGAGAATGAACTAATACAGGCTTCTTGCTTTATTTTTACCTTCTTAAACTTACACAAGAAAGAGAAATCTAGGAAACTTAGCTGTAGATTAGCTAAACAGACACAGCACAAAGCTATCATAGTGAACCTTTGCCTTTTTGAGAGGGTGGAAGGAGAAGAAGGTGGCTGACCATTTTTCAATTCCCCTAACAGTACTATGATGTCTTCAACTTTGATAGAGTCTCAGTGCAAGCTAAGCCAATGTAATGGCCTCATATAAAGAATGAAGCTTTAACATAGGATTAAAAAAAAAGTATTGGAGATTTATTTAGTCTTGTCAAAAGTTTTATTTACAATATATTGTTGTTCTAATTCCTGATCTGGGACCACCTTGATTACTGCTTTTCTTCCAAGCAGCTCATTGGTTTTATGATCCTTCAATATACTTCTAATAAATTATTTTTTACTTATGATAGCCACAGTAGTTTCTACTGGTTGAAAATAAAAGCCCTTAACTAATACAAGTCCACATGAACACAATTATATAAGTACAAGAATATGTATCAATTGCAGTATGGTTTGTAATTGTAAACAACACATATGCTTAACAGTAAAATGAATGAATAAATATACTACACATATATTAAGGAATATGTATTTTTCAGCTATTGTTGCATTAGAGTAAACACAATGTCTATGTGAAACATAAAAGCAAACATTCCTTTCTCCCTCACAGGTCTTAGTTTGGCTGTGATAGGATATCTGTTTCATGATGAGGATTTATGAGTTTTTTATGGGATTCACTTCAGCTGTGGGTTTACCACACAGGTGTGTCACACTGAGATCAGGAAGAAGGGCAGTAGCTCTCTGGAGTTTTCTCTTGTCATCACAAAGGCAATAACATATAAGAATAAGTCTTACCACCTGCTTTAATCATATTCACTAGCCTCCCATTAAACAAGGAAATCACCTGGTCAATTTTATAATCAAGAGAGAGGATAATACACTTCATTCACCCTGTGGCCATAGCAAGGATGTGGACCAAAAGTACTATTATAGGAAGTGAAAAATTGCGACTGATAATTCAATCTACCACATAATGAACTTTTTAAAAGAGAAATCCATCTACATATGCCACCACAGAAAGATATCAAAGGTACATAAAGTGAAAAAAAATAAAGTTCAAAGATATGTGAATAATGTCATTTTCTGTAAAATATGTACATATCTCCTTCCAGAACTATAAAATATATATGTATATGCAAAAATATATTTCAATAAGAATGTCCATTGGCATTCCTCTCTGCTGAGAATACAGAGTCCTTACTTGGTGTTGCTTTGAATGTGAATTTTGTTACATACTTTGGTATTTCATTTGTACAGCATGTACAATTTTATAAGTGCTTTAAAAATGTAAAACAAATATAACGTTCTAAAATTTATACTTCACCTGAGAGACTCCACCTATTAAACTCTTATTTAACTTAGTCGCCATGTCAATAAAGGAAGAATTGTGATAAAATGATTATTCTGAAATTCTCTGGTTCTCTGTGTCCAGTATCATGTTTACTACATTTATGACTCACAAAAACATTCAGTTTGTGACCATGTTATTCCTAGGCTCTAGAGTAAATAAGTTCAGTTATCTTGCTCACTATGCTTTTTTAGACATACCCTATTTTTTTTTTCCTTTATAATGTCTCTCATCTCTTAATAACTGTTTTCCCTTCTTACTGTTAATCCAGCTCCTAATCGATATAGGTCTGGATTTAAAAGAAAAAAAAAATTATTCACTGGACAGGTCACCTTCTTGTGTTCAGGCAAATGCTCTAAACTTAATCAGGTTACTCTATGACTACAAAAAAAAACACAGTGTAAGAAAACAGACTTTCATTGCTTCTATTATATTATACCTTGTAAAAATTAAGTCTAATGGCTTGACATGCAATTTTGCTTAAAATTTTGTAACTATATATCTTTTGCAAAAGTAGATTAAATAAAAATACATATTTATCTCTGCTCTTCTCCTTAGCACACCATGCTTTAGAGTAGGGGTCCCCAATCCCCAGGTCATGGAACAGTACAGTTCTATGGTCTGTTAGGAACTCAGCTGCACAGCAGGAAGTGAGTGGCTGGCAAGCAAGCAAAGCTTCATCAGCTTCATCTCTATTTACAGCCACTCCTTAGCATTACTGCCTGAGCTCCACCTCCTGTCAGATCAGTGGCAGCGTTAGATTTTCACAGGAGTGCGAACCCTATTGTGAACTGCACAGGCATGCAGGGAATCTAGGTTGTGTGCTCCTTATGAGAATCTAATGCCTGATGATCTGTCATTGTCTCCCATCACCCCTAGATGGGACTGTCTATTTGCTGGTAAACAAGCTCAGGGCTCCCACTGATTCTACATATGGTGATTTGTATAATTATTTCATTATATATTGCAATGTAATAATAAGATAAAGTGCACAAAAAATGTAATGCTCTTGAATTATCCCAAAAGCATCACAGCTGCCCCCTTCCCACTGCCACCCATGGAAAAACTCTTTTACAAACCTGGACCCTGGTGCCAAAACGGTTGGAGTTTGCTGCTTTAGAGCCAGGTATTTTATTTTGTTTTCTTATTGATGCCTGAATAAATCACATGCCCTGCTTTAGGTTGGGCCTTTTCTGCAAATGCAATTCTTTTTCTTCTTTATCTAATCCTAACCATCTTTTAAGACCCAAGTAAAATTTTATTTCCTCCAGTGAATTTTCAAAACTAATTAAGACTACATAGCTATCTCTTCTCTAAACTTCAATGGCATCACATCCTACGGCATACAAATAAGATTTAACCTGCCATTTACTGTGCAATAATATGCTAATGTTTTCTTTTAAGTAAATCTTAAGTTCCCTTCAATGAAGAACCATGTTTAAATATTGTCTGATTTCTCGTGACTGTTAGGACAGTACTAAATACTTCATATATGCTGATAGCATGTTACTGATCATCAGTGGTGATGCTAATTATTTACTCTCTATTAAACACAGAATTTGTAGTTGTGAATTGCCTTTTTTATGTTTTCTTAGAAAACACTCCTATACTTATATAAATATAAAGAAATGGACATCTGTGACTCATTCTCTTATCATAAATCAAAAATATTGCAATTGATTCAATATATATTAAGCTAAACAAAATTCCTAGTGGAAAAGTAAAAAAGGTTGTATTACATTTCTGACAAAAGAACAGTTCCCTAGATTTCCAATAGCACAGTAAGAATCACAAAAAACAATGACAACAATTAGGGCAAAAGAAATCTCCTAAGAAAATTATAAAATTTACACAAGTTCCAATTACATGACTTTTCTGGGAACTCTTCATCAAACTGAATGAACTCAGAAATATTCCCCAACTTGTGTTTCTGTGACCTTTATGTCAAATTATTCAGTTGCATCCAACGTTGGTAGGATAGGATTATAAATCATTCTACTATAAAGACACGTGTACATGTACGTTTACTGCAGCACTATTTACAATAGCAAAGACTTGGAACCAACCCAAATGCCCATCAATGATAGACTGGATAAAGAAAATGCAACAAATATACACCTCGGAATACTATGCAGCCATAAAAATGAGTTCATGTCCTTTTCAGGAACATGGATGAAGCTGGAAACCATCATTCTCAGCAAACTAACACAGGAACAGAAAACCAAACACCACATGTTCTCACTCATAAGCGGGAGTTGAACAGTGGGAACACATGGACACAGGGAGGGGAACATCACATACCAGGGCCTGTCGGGGGATGGGGAAGCAAAGAGTGAGAGAACATTAGGACAAACACCTAATGCACGTGAGGCTTAAAACCTAGATGACGGGTTGATAGGTGCAGTAAACCACCATGGTACATGTATAGCTATGTAACAAACCTGCACATTCAGCACATGTATCCCAGATGTGCTGGGATCTAGAACTTTTCTTCCTGTCTGTTCCTCTTTCCTTCCATTTATATTGCACTGTTGTTATTACTGAAGCTATCGTTTGTAGTAGTATTTTATCTATCTTACTTTATTCTCCTTGAATCACATTCACAGATCTGTCATTTTAGTTAAATTTCTTGACAGTGAACCAATCTATTTTGTGTTTGGCTGATGAAATTTTTTTAGGAAATTATAGTGCTATTTATCGAAAAACAAGATATTTGCACACACTTTACATTTGTTCACAGAAATATAATGTTAGTATCGCTTCTAGAGGTAACTATAAATGTGATCCTGTTTTATCTAAGCTTTCACTCCATCTCAAATGTCATGAAATAATGAACAGTTTATTAAACCTGTCTACTTCTCCCAGTGATAACATTAGTGAGAATGCCCTAAAATATATAAAAC